>NC_134688.1:216768471-217081387 GCF_050947455.1 Rhinoderma darwinii | reverse complement strand
CTTATATTTAGAGAACAGCTATTTTCACTGCTCCTCCTGTACTCCGGTTAACCATGTGTTTATTAAAGAGGATCCGTCACAAGTTTATTAATGCCCTCTCCCCTAACTAATCTAATAGGCGCTATGATGCTGATAACTACACGGATTTTTTTTCAAAAAAAGTTTATTATTTGCAAAGTTATGCACATTTTTTTCTGAATATGCTAATTTGGCTATACTTGCCAAATGGGAGGTTACTCTTTCTTTTCACTCCGGGCGGTGTAATGTTTTCTGTATGACGCTGTCCAATCAGCATACAGCTTCTCCCCCTTCCCAGCCCAGCAACACAGTGTGATCTTATAGTATACAGCTTCCATTCCCGACTGTGTTTTCAACTGGTGATAGGTCCGGTTGTTTCACAGCTAGAACTGAGATCCTGGTGCCATATGAAAGATTAGAATCTCCTCTTTCATATGCCATCAGAATCACTGTTCTACATCCCGAGATATGGCTGTTTGAAGTGATCCCCCTTCCCTCCAGCCTCAGTTTCTCATACTGTGTGAAGCAGCTTCATGCTGATAGGTCAGCGTCAGAGGCTGTGACTTGGCTCCACCTCAGGAGAAACACTGATGTTGACACGCACTTGTCTAGTATAGCCTGATTTACATATTTAGAAAAAAAGCTTGTATCTTAAAATAATAAACGTTTTGGGACACAATTTTCACGATCATGATCAGTGCGATAGCGCCTATTAGATTAGCTAGGAGATATGGCATTACTAAACTAGTGGCAGATCCTCCTTAAAGAGGCTCTGTCACCAGATTTTGCAGCCCCTATCTGCTATTGCAGCAGATAGGCGCTGCAATGTAGATTACAGTAACGTTTTTATTTTTAAAAAACGAGCATTTTTGGCCAAGTTATGACCATTTTCGTATTTATGCAAATGAGGCTTGCAAAAGTACAACTGGGCGTGTTGAAAAGTAAAAGTACAACTGGGCGTGTATTATGTGTGTACATCGGGGCGTGTTTACTACTTTTACTAGCTGGGCGTTATGATGAGAAGTATCATCCACTTCTCTTCAGAATGCCCAGCTTCTGGCAGTGCAGATCTGTGACGTCACTCACAGGTCCTGCATCGTGTCGGCACCAGAGGCTACAGTTGATTCTGCAGCAGCATCAGCATTTGCAGGTAAGTAGCTACATCGACTTACCTGCAAACGCCGATGCTGCTGCAGAATCATCTGTAGCCTCTGGTGCCGACACGATGCAGGACCTGTGAGTGACGTCACAGCGTGATCTCTGGAGAACACGGCTGTGTCTGCACTGCCAGAAGCTGGGCGTTGTGAAGAGAAGTGGATGACACTTCTATACACAACGCCCAGCTAGTAAAAGTAGTAAACACGCCCCGATGTACGCACATAATACACGCCCAGTTGTACTTTTACTTTTCAACACGCCCAGTTGTACTTTTGCAAGCCTCATTTGCATAAATACGAAAATGGTCATAACTTGGCCAAAAATGCTCGTTTTTTAAAAATAAAAACGTTACTGTAATCTACATTGCAGCGCCGATCTGCTGCAATAGCAGATAGGGGTTGCAAAATCTGGTGACAGAGCCTCTTTAAATACAGCCTGGCACTGAACTTGGGCAGGAATGACACCAAGTTGTCAGGCAAGTGCTATATAACAAGAAATGTAGACAAGTTCTAGTGACAACCAAAGCAGTCATCAAAACTATAATTAGGAGACAAAATGTAGAGTATATTATGTGTCATCAACAATTAGATGAGGTGTGCTACGTGTTACTGACATAATATACACGTGTGAGCGGAAGACAGAATACCAACGCGTTTGCATTATCTTATGTCATGACAAGTGGGAAAGGAATTGTATTCACACCAAGCACTGCAAAAAACACAGACTACGCAGCAGGTAACCTACTAAATGATACCAGACACACGGCGGAAAATCTCTAGAAAATTTAGGCAAAATCTGAAGCAAATCTTCATGAAGCAAAAAAACAGAATTGGATCCAGCCAGGAGACCTATAAAGGTCTTTTTTATATATTTCTTCTGTTTTGGTTCCGTTCCTGGTTTTGGCTTAAAAAAAATACATTCAAAATCTGCGCTGTGGGAACCCGGCCTGAAGGTGTATTTACACACTTCAAAATGCGTACGTATTTTGATTGTCGATTATGATCATTTCAATGTGTAAATACTCGCAGGCGACCACGTTATAAAAAAGTCAAAATGACGATTGCAGATCTTCTAGATATGCTAAATATTTAGACCCGCATATTGCTGGGTGTAAATGCAATAAGCTCAGTGGTCCAGCACTTGAATCACTAATCTAGACTTTAATGCCCCGCTTCTGTATTATGCGACTATTATTACAAGTTCATCACAATATTGAGGAATTGCCACATGTAAATACACAACGTTCATTTATTTTTAAGACTAGTAGCAAATAGTTGCTCAAGCCAGATATCGGCGAATTATACGCATTATTGAAGAGCGTGAAGGCACCCTAAATTGTTGTGGAGAAGACAAATAAACAAGGGGCACAACACCAATGAATGTACACATAAGGCGCCATTGACATCGCATTAAGGCACTACGTTTATCTTGTACGTCGTAAGTTCCCGACGTACAAGATAAACTTGTCCATAGGGCTTATCCTGACGGAGACCAAAAGAGAGTGTCCTCTTGGCCTCCGTCGAGCTGGTATACGTCGGTATAAATTTTTTTTTTCTTTTGAAGGATAGAATAGCTTAGTAGACTACGCTATTCTATCCTGGCGATCCTGCAGAAAAAAAACTTATACCACACGGTATACGTTTTTAACACGGGAGCCCATGGGTGACGGATGCCAATATATGGCATCCGCTACAGGTATAAGTTAAACATATACCTTGGGGAGATCCCGACATCACTGTCTATATATGGAAAGTGAAATCAGGAGCTTCCACAGAATTGGAGTGCCTGGGCAGAGCGCTGGCTCTGTCCAGGGATTCTGGCCCCGGGAAAACTCCTGAAGTCACTGTCCATATATGGACAGTGACCTCAGTCATTTCCATATCGCAGGATTCCTCGAGCAGAGCATCAGCTAATGCTCTGCTCGTGGACTCCGGCACTCCTCTTGATGTTACTGTCCATAAATGGACAGTGACTACAGGAGTTTTGCCATGGCTAGTCCCCAGGCAACGTATCCCACTGTATGCCATACGTTTGGGTCAGGGATCTTCCAAACATATCCCTCAGATAGAAGCCCCTAATGCGACTTGAATGGGGCCTTATTGGGAAAGAGAAGTGGTGAAACTATACATGCATATAGTCTTGCATTATAAACAATAACCCTAATATACTTCTTTTAGGCTGGGTTCACACGTTGTTTTGCTCAGTCAGAGAAGCAGAACATCGGAAATACCAGAAGCGCCGGTTTCATTGCATGATGGATAGCACCAGCGGCTGACGGAACCCATTGACTATAATGGGTTCTGTCGGAGTGTCCATGGTTTTACCAGAAACAATAGCGTAGTACACTGCGCTATTGTTTCCGGTATTTGACAGCATCTGCGACGGAGGCCCCTAACGCAGATATGAACAAATTGTTCCCTATGAGTGCAAGCAATTTGAGCAATACAAAAAATCTAATTCCCTGTGGCTTCTTTCGCTGTTCAATTTACAGCCATTGTGTTCTGTTATCAGGGAGAGAAAGCAGAGGCTTGTCATGATGAACCTTCACTTTAATATCAAAGCTGCTCATGTTTGGTAACTTTTACGTTTTTACAGAAAAGAGGCGCAATGTGAATCCGAAAAATGGCGCAAACGACATGCATCATATTTATAAAAGCCTTCCCACGTGTTTAATTCTGATGGTGTGGGCAAACAATTGCCTCAAATTTACAATTAAATAACGCCATATTTTTTTTGCACAAAACACAGGTATACACCTATAGCTCTGTTTACATCTGCACTTGGATTTCCATTATTCTGTTGCATCATAGCAAAAAATAGGAAGCGCCAGTTGACTTTAACCCCTTAATGACCAGCCTATTTTGGACTTTAATGACCAAGCTATTTTTTACGTTTTTCAATCGTCGCATTCCAAGAGCTATAACCTTCTTATTTTTGTATCGACATAGCTGTACAAGGTCTTGTTTTTTGCGGGACAAGTTGTATTTTTTAATAGCACCATTTTTAGGTACATATTATTTATTGATTAACTTTTATTAACTTTTTTTTGGGGGGGGAATAGAAAAAAATCTGAAATTTCGCCACTCTTTTTTGCGTCCTAAATCTACGCCGTTTACCGTGTGGTATAAATAACACAATAACTTTATTCAGCGAGTTGTTACGATTGCAACGATACCAAATTTGTATAGTTTTTGTATGTTTTACTACTTTTACACAGTAAAATGCTTTTTTTTCAAAATGATTTGTTTTTGTGTCTCCATATTTGAAGAGCCGTAACGTTTTTATTTTTTCGCCGATGCGGTTATATGAGGGCTTTTTTTTTGCGGGACGACTTGTAGTTTTTATTGGTACCATTTTAGGGTAGATGCGGCTTTTTGATCACTTTTTATTAAATTTTTTTAAAGTCAGTATTCACAGAAAACAGCAATTTTTCCATAGTTTTTTATTTTTTTTACGGCGTTCACCGTACGGGTTAAATAATGTTATAGATTTATAGTCGGGGTCGTTACGGACGCGGCGATACCAAATATGTGTAACTTTTTAACTTTATTTTGTTTTTTTAATAGCAAAGCAGTTTGTAAGGGGAAAAGCTGGGTTTTTCATTTTTTTTCACATTTTTTTTAAAATTAACTTTATTAAACTTTTTTTTCACTTGTCCCATTAGGGGACTATAATATGCGATTCTCCGATCGCTATTGTAATACACTGCAATACTTTTGTATTGCAGTGTATTACTGCCTGGCCGTTTAACACGGACAGGCATCTGCTAGGTCATGCCTGCGGCATGATCTAGCAGGCAGTCGCTCCAGGCAGACCTGGGGGCCTTTATTAGACCCCCGGCTGCCATTAGAGACACAGACACTCGGCGATCGTATCGCCGGGTGTCGGTGGGGGAGAGAGGGAGCTCTCTCCCTCTCTCCAAAACCACTCAGATGCGGTGCTCGCTATTGAGCACCGCATCTGAGGGGTTAAACGGGTGAGATCGATACTAATATCGATCTCACACGGCACAGCAGGGACGCTCCCAGCCCTCAGCTGCCTCTAGCAGCTGAGAGCAGGGAGATCTGACAGTTCCCTGCTCTGTTTACTTATTCCGATGCCGCGACGTAAAAAGTCTATGGCATCGGAATAAGGCCCGTTAGTGACCGACGTAGAAACACGATGGGCCGGTCACTAACGGGTTAATGGGTTCAGTTAGGTTTCCGTCTTGTTTCCAAACAATTTAGCACATGCTGCTACTGTAAGGCCTCATGCACACGACCATAGCCGTGTGCACGGCCGTGATTTTCGGGTCGGGCGGCTGCGGACTGTCAGCCGCGGGCCGCCCGCAAATCGTACAACATGCACATGGCCGCCGTCATTGTTTTCAATGAGCCCGGACCGCAGAAGATGTCCGTAATAGGACATGTCAGTTCTTTCTGCGGTGCGGGTTCCCGGGCCATGCACGGACCGTAAAAACTACGGTCGTGTGCATGGCCCCATAGAAAAGAATGGGGCCGCAATTCTCCCGTGGATTTTCGGGGGAATTGCGGCCGCAAAAACACGTTCGTGTGCATGGGGCCTAAATGCTGCGGAATTTCCGCAATGGAATTCTGTGTGGAAATTCCACAGCATTTACAGTAGCAGCATAGTGGATGAGATTCAGAAAATCTCATGCCCACGATGCAGAAAAACAAGCAGCGTAAACGTTAATAAATAGACCTGCGGTGTGGAATTTAATTCCGCAGCGTGTCAGTTTTCCCCATTGAATTAAATGCGGATGCAAAACCTGCAACAGATAGCAAAACGTTGCGGCTGCGATTCCACCGCAAAAATCATAACTCAGGAAAAAAAACTAATCATACTTAGCCAGAACTCCCTGCTTCTTCCTGCAGTCCAGCCTCCTGGAATGACGTTTCATCCCACGTGACCGCAGCAGCATATGATTGCAGCGTCACATAGCCTGCAACGTCATCTTAGGAGGCCGGACTATGCACAGAAGAGAGGAAGGGGGTAAGTATAAACGCCTTTGGGTTCTTTGCAGCACTGCTTTGCGCAGCGGAAATTCTGGCTGAAAATGTGGTGCGGTTTTTACGAGTGGAATGTGCTGCGGGTTCCAGGTCGGATAAGCTGTGTCGTTTTTACGCAGCATAGCCGACCCGTGGGAACCGAGCCTAAGGCTTTATTCACACGGACATGTTTAACGTCCGTGATACGCGCGTCAAAATCATGCGCGTCGCACGGACCTATGTTAGTGAATGGGGCCGTTCAGACAGTCCGTGATTTCCACGCAGCGTATGTACGCTGCGTAAAACTCACGACATGTCCTATACTTGGCCGTTTTTCGCGCAGCATGCACCCATTGAAGTCAATGGGTGCGTGCAAATCATGCACGGCACACGGAAGCACTTCTGTGTGTCGCGCAACAGTAGATAAAGAAATGAAGGACAAAAATAAAAGCACTTCATTTCTTTTTCTAAACATCAAAACTGTGTGTCACAAGGATGGCATATGCGTGAAAAGCCACGCAGCAAATATACACTGATGACACACGGAACTGCAACGCGCAGTGTTTTTTTGCACGTTCGTGTGAATAAGGTCTAAGTGTGAAGTTACACATGTCAGATTTTGCTGCAAAAATTTCCTGGGACTGAAAATCCATTCCAATCATCTGAATGGGGTTATTTCTGCAACAGGTGCAGATATTTCTGCAAGTTCCACTCAGATGAATGGAACTGATTTTCAGTCGCAGAAAATTTCCGGCAACAAAATCTGCCGCATGTCACTGCAATCTAAATGAGATCTCCTGCTTCACGCAAAGCAGGTTAATAATGCATTCATATAACTGGGCAATAAATATGTCCTCAGCTTGTTCCTAACATTATTTTAGAATCTGGTGCCCAAGTTTAGATCTTAGGGACCAAAGTCGGAGGCCTGTACTATAGTTGGCTCTTAGAATACAACAATAGAACAGCCTAAAAAAAATAGGCTTGGCACGTTACTCTCTATGCACATAGTGTGTTTACATAAGCTACTTTATAAATAGTAGGTAAACAAACATAGCATGAACTTACAGCATTTTTAGGCTCTGTTCACACTGGTGTCATGGGTTCCATTTATAACAAACGTCAAACAATAGATACCAACAACGCCCAACGGACTAAATTGACTTACAATCTGTTGTGGTGTCCATCATTTTGACAACGTATACAGCAATATTTTTTTTGTCAAACTTGATGAAAACTGCAGCAGAGGCTCCAAACGGTGACTCCAATGCAGATGTGAACAGAGCCTTAGTGTCCATTTAAATAAATGTAAAACCATGGAACCACTTTAGGTAACCTACACCTGCCAAGATGCTTTTTATGGTGATAAAAAAAAGTCTGGTTCAGTAGAACTGCGGGAGTTCCGGCTATGGCAAAGAGGCAGGGCAAATAGATGCAGGTATTTTAGAAGGATGAAAAGTATAAGGCCTCATGCACACGGCCGTGCCCGTAATCACGGCCCGTGATTGCGGGCACCGCTGGCTGTGCACAGCCTCATGCGCAGCCCGCATTTTCGGCCCGTTCAAGCATACAAAGTATGGGAGCACGGCCCATAAAATACAAAAAATAGGACATGCTCCATAATTCCTGACACAGGTCTACGGCACGGACACCTATCCGTAGCGATACGGAAAGGTGTCCGCGGCCCATAGAACCGAATGGGTCCGTAATTGCAGACCAGATCACGGTCGGCAATTACGGAGATTTTTTATGGTCGTGTGCATGGGGCCTTAAGGTAAGACGTGCACTTTTCTTTGGATCTGCTGCCAGTTTTAGCCTAACAAAAACAACCATTTGCAATTTAAAGTTAACCTTTCACATTGAACATGGTTTCAGGAGTTTAGCAGATTATTATTTGTATATACATTCTTAATATTAAATTTATTTATTGCTGCTTAGGAGTCCAGTGGGTAGTCCTACTCCATGATTGACAGCCTTCTCTGTATGAGTGTGCATAGCTGTCAATCTTTTAGCCGAACCGCCCACTGGACTCCTAAACTCTATAACATGATGTCTGCAGGTTAAACATATTCCACGCTTCCCTTTAACAACGCACACCTGTTGGGAAACATGGCGAATGGGAATAAACAACGGAAGGATGGATCTGCCATCTCTCCCAAAAATGTGTGTTATAGTACATCAACCACATGTCACACGACTGCTCCCTGTTATCATGGCATGAGAGAGGAGGATGGGTTCTGCAGGTAGCGAGCATCACTGGTACTCCCACACCTGTTGGCATCTATGGCAGTATTCCAAGTCAATGTGGAATATTTGGAGCAGCTATTGCGGTTTCTAGTTTTGGATGTTTTGTTTTCACATTCAATATTTATACGTTGATAACAATAGTGCTCTGTATATTTATATTATATACGGACATGCTAGTCTAGCCACCAGATATGCAGGAGATCAAGCTGCACAATTGGTTCAGCCCACCCACATTTCACACCCTAAACAGAAACACCCGTCCTGGCACATTCATTAGGTCTGGAGTCTGCAGATTGGACATGGAGCTCAGAACATAACAAAATATTAAAGATTGATATCCCATACAAGAAACAATTGATTCTCATGATGTAATCCACGACTGGACAAATCACAGAATTTTTTTCTGCTGTTGCCAAACTTTTTGATCTGTTCTGATTGAGGTCTCCCAAGAAGCTGGAGCGATGGAACCGGCTCCTAAAGTCTACAGCAATATACATAGCTTTGTGTTAATGACCCTGAAATGCACAGATTATGATGAACATGAATTATAAATCATACATTGAAACATATCTGACAGAGATCCAACCTGAGCTTATCAATAAAGACACAATATGATAATGAACAACGTTTGGGGGTATACTATGGTGGCTTCTCAGGTGTTGTGAGGCAACAAGCCGGTATAAATTGATTGCCAATAAGAAGATGGGGCTCAGGCAGTAGCGTGCCCTTTAAATAGAACTCGCCCATTATAGCATGCTATTAGCACCGTGCAATAACAGGGAGCTAGCTCCCCAACCTAACTTTACGGCAGCGTCACACAATATCTGACATGTGTCTGCTACCAGCCGGACCAAGGCTCCCACCTACAGCCGCCTCCCCCACCGGACAGCTAAGCACTACCTGGCCCGAGTCTAGTCTCCTCACAAGCAGCGCTAAGGAGACGGCGGCAGGACGCACTCACCGTCCGAGGGGACAATGCTCCCCGGTTCCGCCATTCCGACCACCGAGCCGGTTACTCTAGTGTCGGGAAACGTTTAGTTCAGAGCTCGGCCTGGGCATCCTCCAGTACCGCGTCATCCTGACAGCGTGACAGTCGACGCGCTGACGTCACTCGACGTGACGTTCTTAGAACTCCGTGCTATTGAGTGACCATGTTTCTGTCTGGCAGTCGATACCATACAGTGACGCCTTCATGGTTGCGCCTAGAATGGCGTTTCCAATGTGGACAGTTCACTAGTGAGGTGACTAGATTGGAGTTGCGACAGGGAAGACTTTTTGGTAGCTCACTACTGAACTGTCTAGGTTTGGGTTACTGGTGCTAGTTTCTTCCTATAGCAAATCCAATCTAGACCATGAAATTACTGCAATGCAGTTGTATAAAAATGGTGCAGACAAATCTAATACATGTTCTATTTATACACTGGGAGACATTCATCAATACTAGCACAGTGTGCAAGTGGCATGCGTCACATTCAGGGCTTATTCTGACGAACGGGATATACGTCCGTGCAACGCGCGTGATTTTCACGCGCGTCGCACAGACCTATATTAGTCTATGGGGACGTGCAGACAGTTGCGTGATTTTTACGCAGCGTGAGTCCGCTGAGAAAAAGTCACGACATGTCCGTTCTTTGAGCGTATTTCGCGCATCACGCACCCATTGACGTGAAAATCACGCATGCCACACTGAAGCACTTCCGTGGGACACGCGTGATTCGCGCAATAGCTGTGAAAAGGAATGAAAACAGAAAAGCACCACGTGCTTTTCTGTTTACAAACATCCAAACGGAGTGTCATAATGATGGCGGCTGCACGAAAAGCACGCAGCCGCGCATCATACGGGGCTGACACACGGAATCCGGCCTTAGACCTTGCGTTATTTAAAGACTGAAGCCCTACCCGATTTTTGTCCTACACATTCATATAAAAGGTGCAAGGGTTAAATAAATATGGCTTATGGCTGTACATTTATAATTTATCATTCCATGTGCATCAATTTAACAAATGATGTGCAATTTGCAAAAGGTCTACCGACTTGTAAGGCTGTGTCACTTCTACATTGCATGAATAGAATAGCATGTAGCGCTATTCTTGCCATCAAAACAACAGAAACTTGGGCGGAGCCCCTATGAACCCCCAAAGTGAATTTACCTATGTCCAGCTCCAGGGGCGTAGCTAAAGGCTCATGGGCCCCGATGCAAAAATTCTTACTGGGCCCCCCGCCCGCAAACTTCTCATGGCCGACGGTCCGCAGCTTTCAGCTGCATCGCTGGGTCTCCTAAGTAACCCAACAATGCAGCACTAGCAGCCGCGGCGTCACTAAGGCTGGGTTCACACACACTATTTACGGACGTAATTCGGGCGCTTTAGCATTGAATTACGTCCGAAAATGCGGCTCAAAAGCGTTGGCAAACATCTGCCCATTCATTTGAATGGGTCTTACGATGTTCTGTGCCGACGGTCATTTTTTTGTCAAAAGGCGGCGCGTAAAAAAGACGCCCGCGTCAAAGAAGTGCCTGTCACTTCTTCAGATGTAAATGGAGCCGTTTTCCATGGACTCCATAGAAAAACAGCTCCAATTACGTCCGTAATGGACGCAGCGAAAGACGCCTGCACTTGCCATTACGGCTGAAATTACGGTGCTGTTTTCTCCTGAAAACAGCACCGTAATTTCAGCCGTAACAGACGCTGCCGTGTGAACATACCCTAAGGGGTTAAAATGTCAGGGGAAATAGCCCCAATACATATGTGTCCGCCCAAAAAAAAAAAGTGTGTATATGAGACAGCATAGCATATCTATAGCACTACGACCCTATAAACTATGGATAGGATTAGATACAGTGGCTGAGCACAGTATCACACATGATAGGATTAGATACAGTGGCTCAGAAGGCAGTATCACACATGATAGGATTAGATACAGTGGCCCAGCAGACAGTATCACACATGATAGGATTAGATACAGTGGCTCAGCAGACAGTACCACACATGATAGGATTAGATACAGTGGCTCAGCAGACAGTATCACACATGATAGGATTAGATACAGTGGCTCAGAAGGCAGTATCACACATGATAGGATTAGATACAGTGGCCCAGCAGACAGTATCACACATGATAGGATTAGATACAGTGGCTCAGCAGACAGTACCACACATGATAGGATTAGATACAGTGGCTCAGCAGACAGTACCACACATGAAAGGATTAGATACAGTGGCTCAGAAGGCAGTATCACACATGATAGGATTAGATACAGTGGCTCAGCAGACAGTATCATAAATGATCGGATTTGATATAGGGCCCAGCAGACAGTATCACACAAGATACGATTAGATACAGGGCCCAGCAGACAGTATCACACATGATTGGATTAGATACACAGCTCAGCAGACAATATCACACATGATTGGATTAGATACAGGGCCCAGCTCGCTGTCATTGCGTCTCCAGCGCTGGACCCAGGATAGGTAAGAATAATAATTTTGCTTCTTTGTGTTACTGATTATTTTTGTGTGTGTGTGTTTTTTTACAGGTTCGGTTGTTGGACTTCGGATTCGAGGACTTCAATGACGGCGTTTTTTTTATTCTCAATAAAATGGTTAATGAGGGTTTTTTTTTATTTCAATAAAATATTTTTTCTATGTGCTTGTATCTTTTTAAACTTTATTATCACCGCCTTAGTAATGGCCGCTGGCTGATTGACAACCTCCATTACTAAGGCGAGGCTTAATGTTAGCCGGTGCAGAGGCTACACTAACCCCCATTATTACCCCGGTACCCACCGCCACCAGGAGTACTGGGAAGAGCCGGGTACGAACCAGTACCCGACCATCTGTAGTGACGGTCAGGCACCGGGGTGGCCGCAGGCTGGTAGTATTAGGCTGGGGAAGGCCAAAAACAGTGGCCCTTCCCACCCTTGTAATGCTGCCTGCTGCTGCTGTGTTGTATCTTGCTGGTTATGAAAATTGGCGGGGGGGGGACCCCACATCGTTCTTTCCAATTATTTATTTATTTATTTTTTTTAAATGACGTGGGGTCCCCCCCATTTTTCATAACCAGCCAGCTACAATAAAGCAGCAGCAGCCTAGTATTACCAGGATGGGAAAGGCCACTGTATCTGGCCTTTCCCCTCCTGATAATACCAGCCTGCGGCCACCCCAGTGGCCGACCATCACTACAGATCACTACAGATGGTCAGGTACTGGATCGTACCCGGCTCTTCCCAGCACCCCTGGTGGCGGTGGGTACCGGGGTAATAAAGAGGGTTAGTGTTAGCCTCTGCATTGGCTAACACTAAGCCCCGCCTTAGCAATGGATGCTGTCAATCAGTCGGCGGCCATTACTAAGGCGGTAGTAATATAGTTTAAAAAAAAACACAGACAGCCCTCATTAACCATTTTATTGATAATAAAAAAAAGCCGTCATCGAAGTAGTCCTGGAATCCGACGTAGTCCAACGACCGAACCTGTAAGAAAACACACAAAAAATGATTAGTAACACATGTGTTAGGCTTAGATACAGGGCCCATGTGTGATACTGTCTATTAGACCATGTATCTAAGCCTACCACAACGTAGGCTTAGATACAGGGTCCAGCAGACAGTAATCTTATACAGTATAAGATTACTGTGTGCTGGGGCCCTGTATCTAAACCTACAGTGTGGTAGGCTTATATACAGGGCCCAGCAGACAGGATCACACATGGACCATGTATCTAAGCCTACCATGTGATTGGCTTAGATACAGGGCCCAGCAGACAGGATCACGCATGGGCCATGTATCTAAGCCTACCATGTGATTGGCTTAGATACAGGGCCCAGCAGACAGGATCACACAATCTGTGATCCTGTCTCATGGGCCCCCTAAGCCTGCTACATTGTAGGCTTAGGGGTTGTACAGTCCCTAAACATTGATGGCCTATCCTCAGGATAGGCCATCAATAGCTGATGTGTCTCTCGGGACCCGCAAATCAGCTGTTTTGAAGGGGCCGCAGCACTCGTACGAGAGCTGCGGCCCCTTCATTTCACTACTCGCTCACACTGTGAATCACCGACACGGATTCACAGTGTGACCGGAATGAAGTGACAGGAATGAAGGGGAGCAGCTCTCGTACGAGTGCTGCGGCCCCTTCAAAACAGCTGATTGGCGGGTCCCGGGAGTCGGACCCTGCCAGTCAGGGCTAAACTTACCTTCCTCTTCGGCCGCGGCGGGAGTTCTGTCGTCTCGATGCTGTGCGCGGCGCATAGCGCTGTGACGTCATGCGCTGCGCACAGCGCTTGACATCAGGACCTCCGCTGCCATCCGGAACCAGGAAGGTAAGTAAAGTATGTTACTATAGTAACAGGGGCCCGCGGCCCGAGTTACTATAGTAACTTTTTATTGATGTGGTGCGGGGAGCCGTGGGCCCCCCTGGCTTCGGGGCCCGGTCGCAATTGCGACCGCTGCGACCCCTATAGCTACGCCAGTGCCCAGCTCGACTCAGTGTGTGATGAAGGTCGATTGTGACCTGAAACGTCAAACTAAGCTATAGTAAAAAAAGAAATATAAAATAATATTACTTCAGCTTCAACTTTGTGTGCCGAATACTGCGAATGATAATTACAATTCCAGTAATTGTCACAAACTCATTCAACTTCAAAAAAATCACTTTCTTTTAACGGACACTTATTTTTACGGACTGTCCAGAAATGTATGCATGGTTGGCAACCCTGATTGGATGAGACAAGAGGGTACCACCCTGTGTTACACAGGGACCTAAAGGTGGCCAGTCAAGACCTTATTTGATGTTTTAAATAGCGATCAGGCGATGTAAGTAGGAATAGTATCAGAGTTATGGAAGACCATGTTTATGGACAATGATGTCAGAAGCTGCAATGCCAGAATCCCCGGTCAGAGCATTGTAAGCACACTGGCTGGGGACTCCGGTCCTGGGGAAGCCCTTGACATCACTGTCTATATGTGGAAAGTGACGTAAGGAGCTTTAAGGCCCTGTTCACATAGCGGAATTTATGCGCCTGATTCTGACACAAAATCTGCCTCACATTTCAATGGCACTCGGACGCTATTTTTTCAGCTAGCAGGAAAAAGAGGCGTCCTGCCCGAACTTCGGGTGGATTCTGTTCGAAACTCTCATTGTAGTCAATGGGAGGAGGAATCTTCATGCCGACGGCAGGAATAATTTTGCAGCGGGAATCACCAAGAAAAATCATCCGTGTGAACTGACCCTCAGATGCCGGAATCCCTGGCCAGAGCATTCGCTCTGGCCGGGTATTTTTCTCCTGGAGAAGAGCCCCCAACATCACTGTCCATATATGGACAGTGACATTAGGAACTTTGAGATGCTGGAATCCCCGTCTAGAGTTTGGCAATGCTCTGGCTGAGGATATCGCTCCAAGAGGAGCCCCTGCTTCTCCAGTCCTGGTCTCCCTGGCCAGAGCGCTACCAATGCTCTGAATGGGGACTCCGTAGTTTAAAGCCTCTGACATTACTGTCCATATATGGACAGTGACGTCAGGGGCTTCCCCAGGGCCGGAATTCCTGGGCCAAACACTACCCGAGGACTCCCCGACGTATACGCTTAAAGGGAATGTGTCGTGAATTAAGAATTTTCTTTTAAGTAAGTTACTTATTTTTATTATATTTTTAAAGTTTTTTGCTGTATTTTTTTTTCTTCCACATGGTGGGAAGTCTTAAAAATTAAATAATAATTTTACATGTTTTCCTATGTTGGCCACCAGAAGGAGCACTTCCCAGAATTACAGCAAGGTGAATAAGGGAAAGCAACCTGACTCACATCTGCTGTAAATGTGGGAGGGGATCTCACCCCCCTTCCTATTTTTGGCTACAAGCAAGGAAAAGGTGTCTTCAAATTGTTAAGCATTGTTCAGCAGTCATTTTGGGAGAGCTTTTAAATGCAGCTGGTAGAAGCTATAGGACACACCAAAAGGCTAAGAATGATGAAAGTGAAGTGAATGACTTTTCAATTGACAGGTTCACACGATGTGTATTTGATGTGGTTTTTTGGCACATTTTACATGCAAAAAAACACATAAAAAATGTTTGAGTACGCTTTTCATTTACATAATTTGTAAAGTGCGCTGTTAGTACATACAACGCGCTTTTTTACACATGCATTTTTAAAAAACACATTATGTAAATAAAGAAGTGTCGAATTCCTTTGCACGTAAAACATGCCAAATGTTCCCATAGTCAATGGGAGTCCTAATTATACGCCAAAAAGTGCACACAAAATGTGTCAAAAAACACGTGAAAAAAGCGTCAAACGCTTGATTAAGCTTCTCATTCACATCAATGGGAAAGCGAGCCATTAGTTTACACAAGCGTTTTTAAAAAACGTGTTGCCTAAAAAAGAAGCGTTGGATCAATTCTTTGGTGCATAAAATGCTCCAAATGTTCCCAGAGTCAGTGGAAGTCCTAACTACGCGTCCAAAAACATGTGAAAAGTGCACACAAAAACCAAGAAAAACCTGCAAATAAAAAGGAAGTGTGCATGGCCCCATAGAAACGAAACGGTCAGTGTGTTATCCGTTACAAAAACGGATAGCACACTGAAGCATTTCACTGAAGTGTGCTTGAGGCCTAACTTCATTTTTTTTGCAGGTTCCACTGGACCTATTGGACTACGTCACAGATTCGGTGGACTACTGCTATGATCTACGGTTTTTGTTTAAATAAAATGGTTAGAGAGGATTGTGTGGGGGAGTTTTTATTTCAATATAAATGGGGGGACCCCACGTCGTTTTAAAAAAAAAAAATGGAATTAAAAAATGACGTGGGGTCTCCCGCATTTTTTATAACCAGCCAGATGCAACATAGCAGGGGTGGGAAAAGTCAAGTTTTTTGGCTCTTCCCAGCCTCATAATACCAGTCTGCGACTGGCCACGGTGCTCAGCCTTCACAACAGATGGTCGGGTACTGGATCATACCCGGCTCTTCCCGATACCACTGGTGGCGGTAAGTACTGGGGTAATAATGGGGGGTTAGTGATAGCATTAACTGGCTAACACTAAGCCCCGCCTTAGTAATGGACGTTGTCAAACAGACAGCTGCCATTACTAAGGCGCTAATAAAGTATTAATAAAAACATACACAGACATAAGAAAATATTTTTATTGAAATAAAAACTCGCCCACACAATCCTCGTTAACTATTTTATTAAAAAAGTCCAATAGGTTCAGCGGAAACTGCAAAACAAAAAAATTAAAGTTAGCAATATGAAAAATATAAATACTTATACTCACCTACAGCGACTTCTGTCTTCTCCCCACAATAAATACTAGAGGTCACCACAAGCACCCTGCACGCAGCCCCCCACAAACACCCCCCACCCCCCCCCCCAACAGCACCCTGCATGCACCCCCCCACACACACACACACACACCATCACACAACCCCCCCACAAGCACCCTGCACACAACCCCGCCACAGACAACCAACCAACAGCACCATGCATGCACCCCCCCACACACACACGCCCACCATCACACAACCCTCCACAAGCACCCTGCACACAAACCCCCCCCCCCCCCCCTCGTTACGCAAAAAACAAGCCCTCACACAGTTTTCTTGATGGAAAAATAAAAAAGTTATGGCTCTTAGAATATGGCAATACAAAAAGTAAATGATTTTTTATAAAAAATATTTTATTGTGCAAACACCATAAGACATAACAAAAACTATAAACATATGGTATCGCCATAATCGTATCGCCCCGCAAAAAAATAGAATAAAAACAATAGTAGAATTGCTAATTTTTAGTCACCACGCCTCTTAAAACATAGAATAAAAGCTGATCAAAAAGTCACATGCACCCCATGAAAACTACAATGAATTCCTCAAGGAGTCTAGTTTCTAAAATGGGGTCACTTTTAAGTAGTTTCCCCTGTACAGGTACCTCAGAAGCTCTGTAAATGCGACATGGCGCACAGAAACCAATCCAGAAAAATCGACATGCCAAATAGGTGCTCCTGCCTTTCTGAGCCCTGCCGTCTGTCCAACCAGCAGTTTATGACCACATATGGGGTATTGCCGTAATCGGAAGAAATTGCTTTAAAAATGTTGGGGTGCTTTTTCTCCTTTATTCCTTGTGAAAATTAAAATTTGTACCTTTTATCATAAAAATTTTATTTTCAATTGCACAGCCAAATTCCACAAAATGCAGCAAAAAACCTGTGGGGGTATAAATGCCCACTATACCCCTCGATAAGTTCCTTGAGGGGTGTAGTTTGCCAAATAGGGTCACTATTGGGGGTTTCCACAGTTTTGGCACCACAAGACCTCTTCAAACCGGACATGGTGCCTAATAAAATGGAGGCTTCAAAATCCACTAGGTGCTACTTTGCTTCTGAGGCATGTGCTTCAGTCCATTACCACACTAGGGCCACATGTGGGATATTTCTAAAATGATGCCAACATATAGTAGACATATGGGAAATGTAAACTAGTAACTATTTTGGGTTGTATAATCATCTGTCTTACAAGCAGATACATTTAAATTCGGAAAATAGCTATTTTTTTCCAAATTTTCTCAAAATGTTGCTATTTTTCACAAATAAACACTGAATATATCGACCAAATTTTACCACTAACATAAAGCCCAATGTCTCACGAGAAAACAATCTCAGAATCGCTTGGATAAGTATAAGCACTCCGAAGTTATTGCCACATAAAGTGAAATATGTCAGATTTGAAAAATGGGCTCTGAGCCCTAAGGCCAAACCCAGGCTGCGTCCTTAAGGGGTTAAACTTTTATTTTCTTACACCCTTTTAAATGTAATGGTCAGCAGACCAACATATGTGCAGGTCAGTTCATATTCCATAACCTCCGACTCGTTTTACGTGAGAGGCCAAAATTGGACCCCCAACAACGCAGTGGAATTAGGAAAATTTTGGGGCCTATAATTAACCTTTGGTCTCGTCAAAAAGCCAAGTATTAGAGACTATTGGTCCCCTGATATTTTACATAATAACCTCCTGTACCGCACAATTATGAGCAGGACACGATTTTAAGTTATCCTGAAGTTCCTGCACTACAACAGTCACTGCCCACGCCCACAGGACCCACGTTTTAATTAGACCATTAATTGCTCACTACTCACAGTTTTTCCCAGTTTATACCCCCAACAAAATATTGCAGTAGATGAATCATTAGTGAGCTTCAAGGGTAGACTGCATTTCAGGCAGTATCTACCCAATAAAAGAGCCCGCTACGGCATTAAAATTTCTAAGTTATGTGAAAGTGCCACCAGCGTTTATGAGAGGAAAGACTGCCATATAGATCCCCAGAATGCCCCCCTTCCTAGGAATTAGTGGAAAGATCGTATGGGATCTTGTTCATCCTTTGCTCGGCAAAGGAAATCATCTATATCTGTTAAGGATCTGCCAGGCACAGCTTCTGTATCTACGCCCATAGGTAATCAGTCTGCACCTGCTTCTATGTCTGTGAGACTGACTCCATCTTCCACCACTCAGGATGGCAGGCTTAGGAGTGGGAGAGCCTATCACAGCCTGGCCAGACGGAGCTAGCTCCCGCCCTCTGTCTATTTATACCTGACTTTCCTGTTCCTCCTTGCTTGTGATTCTTCTCGTTTGGTTTCCTGGCCCTGCTGCAGCTTCTTGAACTATTTGACCCTGCTTCATATTGACCCTGGCTTACTGACTACTCTCCTGCTCTGCGTTTGGTACCTCGTACACTCCTGGTTTGACTCGGCTTGTTCACTACTCTCCTGCTCTGCGTTTGGTACCTCGTACACTCCTGGTTTGACTCGGCTCGTTCACCACTCTTGATGCTCACGGTGTTGCCGTGGGCAACTGCCCCTTTTCCCTTGCTTCTGTGTGCCCTTGTCTGTTTGTCTGTCATGCACTTATTGAGCGTAGGGACCGTCGCCCAGTTGTACCCCGTCGCCTAGGGCGGGTCGTTGCAAGTAGGCAGGGACTGAGTGGCGGGTAGATTAGGGCTCACTTGTCTGTTTCCTTACCCCCATCATTACATAATCACAAGCCCATATACCTACTCTACCCTGGTCCCTCACACTATTATGGACCCCCTTGAGACCCTGGCTCAGCAAATGCAGGGTTTCTCCTTACAGATCCAGGCCCTGGCTCAGAGGGTCAACCAGCCTGACGCTACCATGGTAGTGCCCCTCACCTCACCTCTTGAACCCCACCTCAAGTTGCCAGAGGCTCTGTCACCAGATTTTGCAACCCCTATCTGCTATTGCAGCAGATAGGCGCTGCAATGTAGATTACAGTAACGTTTTTATTTTTAAAAAACGAGAATTTTTGGCCAAGTTATGACCATTTTTGTATTTATGCAAATGAGGCTTGCAAAAGTCCAAGTGGGCGTGTTTAAAGTAAAAGTCCAACTGGGCGTGTATTATGTGCGTACATCGGGGCGTTTTTACTACTTTTACTAGCTGGGCGTTCTGACGAGAAGTATCATCCACTTCTCTTCAGAATGCCCAGCTTCTGGCAGTGCAGACACACAGCGTGTTCTCGATAGATCATACTGTGACGTCACTCACAGGTCCTGCATCGTGTCGGACGAGCGAGGACACATCGGCACCAGAGGCTACAGTTGATTCTGCAGCAGCATCAGCGTTTGCAGGTAAGTCGATGTAGCTACTTACCTGCAAACGCTGATGCTGCAGAATCAACTGTAGCCTCTGGTGCCGATGTGGCCGACACGATGCAGGACCTGGGGCAGGAAGTGAGTTACGTCACAGATCTGCACTGCCAGAAGCTGGGCGTTCTGAAGAAAAGTGGATGATACTTCTCGTCAGAACGCCCAGCTAGTAAAAGTAGTAAAAACGCCCCGATGTACGCACATAATACACGCCCAGTTGGACTTTTACTTTAAACACGCCCACTTGGACTTTTGCAAGCCTCATTTGCATAAATACAAAAATGGTCATAACTTGGCCAAAAATGCTCGTTTTTAAAAAAACAAAACGTTACTGTAATCTACATTGCAGCGCCTATATGCTGCAATAGCAGATAGGGGTTGCAAAATCTGGTGACAGAGCCTCTTTAAAGCCCCACTCCTCAGGTTCTGAGAGCCAGCGGGTGGGTATAATTATGTCCCGGCTCCAGGAAGGGCCCCAAGAATGGGCCTTCTCCTTGGCTCCTGACGCCCCTGAACTTTCCTCCGTTGATCTTTTCTTTTCTGCTCTCGGACTCATTTATGACGAGACTGACAGGACTGCCTTTGCCGAGAGTCAGCTGGTGACCTTACGTCAGGGTAAGAGACCTGTTGAGGAGTATTGCTCTGACTTTAGGAAGTGGTGCGTAGCTTCTCGGTGGAATGACCCTGCCTTAAGGTGCCAGTTTAGGTTGGGTCTGTCGAACGCCCTGAAAGACCTGCTAGTTAGCTATCCCTCTTCTGACTCCCTAGACCAGGTTATGGCTTTAGCGGTACGACTTGACCGACGTCTCAGGAAACGACAACGTGAAAGTTTTTGTGTTTTCTCCTCTGACTCCCCCATGATGCATCCCGAGGTTCCGTTGCTTCGTTCTTCCACGGAAGACTCGGAGGTACCTATGCAACTCGGGGCCTCCGTGTCCCCCCAACAACGTGGAGAGTTCCGCAGGAAGAATGGTCTCTGCTTCTATTGTGGGGATGACAAGCATCAAGTGAACACCTGTGCTAGGCGTAAGAATAAGCAGCCGGAAAACTTCCGCGCCTAAGTGATCATCGGGGAGGTCACTTGGGCGCACAGGTATTTCCCGTAAATATGAAACGTAATAAAATCTTGCTTCCCTTTCAGGTCTCTTTTGGTGGTAGGTCTGCTACCGGCAGTGCCTTCGTGAATTCAGGGTCGTCTGCTAATATCATGTCTGTGGAATTTGCTATGTCTCTAGCTATGCCTTTGATTGATTTGCCTAAACCTGTCCCGGTAGTGGGTATCGACTCCACTCCTCTTGCTAATGGTTATTTTACACAGCATACCCCTGTTTTTGAACTCCTTGTTGGCTCCATGCATTTGGAGCAGTGCTCTGTACTGTTGATGCAGGGAATATCGTCCGATTTGGTTTTAGGCCTTCCCTGGTTGCAGCTGCATAATCCCACGTTTGACTGGAATACTGGGGATCTTACCAAATGGGGTAATGAATGCTTGACGTCATGTTTTTCTGTTAATTCTATTTCTCCCCCTGAGGAGGTGAACACGCTACCTGAGTTTGTTCAGGACTTCGCTGATATTTTCTCTAAGGAGGCCTCCGAAGTGTTACCTCCTCATAGAGAATACGATTGCGCTATCGATTTGGTACCAGGAGCTAAGCTCCCTAAGGGTAGGATATTTAATTTCTCTTGTCCTGAACGTGAAGCCATGAGAGAGTATATCCAGGAATGCCTGGCCAAGGTTTACATTCGCCCCTCTACTTCTCCGGTAGGTGCTGGCTTCTTCTTCGTAGGGTAGAAGGATGGTGGTCTTAGGCCATGCATTGACTACCGTAACTTGAATAAGGTCACTGTAAGGAACCAGTATCCCCTTCCTTTGATTCTTGATCTCTTTAATCAGGTTCAGGGGGCCCAATGGTTCTCTAAGTTTGATCTACGGGGGGCGTATAACCTTATCCGCATCAAAGAGGGGGATGAGTGGAAGACTGCGTTTAACACGCCCGAAGGTCATTTCGAATACCTCGTCATGCCCTTTGGGTTGTGTAATGCTCCCGCTGTCTTCCAGAATTTCATAAATGAGATTTTAAGAGATTACCTAGGGGTATTTCTTGTAGTGTACCTTGATGACATACTTGTGTTTTCATGGGACTGGTCCTCCCACATTGAGCATGTCAGGAAGATGCTCCAGGTCCTTCGGGAAAACAAACTGTTTGCAAAGACCGAAAAATGTGTGTTTGGGGTGCAGGAGATACCATTTTTGGGTCAAATCCTCACTCCTCATGAATTCCGCATGGACCCCACCAAGGTCCAGGCTGTGGCGGAATGGGTCCAACCTGCCTCCCTGAAGGCGTTACAGTGCTTCTTGGGGTTCGCTAATTATTACAGGAGATTTATTGCTAACTTCTCGGTCATCGCTAAGCCTCTTACGGATCTCACTCGCAAGGGTGCTGATCTCCTCCGCTGGCCTCCTGAGGCTGTCCAGGCTTTTGAGGTCCTTAAGAAGTGCTTTATCTCGGCCCCGGTGTTGGTTCAGCCCAACCAAGTGGAGCCATTTATCGTGGAGGTTGACGCGTCCGAGGTGGGAGTGGGGGCTGTCTTGTCCCAGGGTACCAGGTCCCTCACCCATCTTCGTCCCTGTGCCTACTTCTCCAGGAAGTTTTCGCCCACTGAGAGTAACTATGATATTGGCAACCGCGAACTCTTAGCCATTAAATGGGTTTCAGTCCATTATCACACTAGGGCCACATGTGGGATATTTCTAAAAACTGCAGAATCTGGTCAATAAATATTGAGTTGCATTTCTCTGGTAAAATCTTCTGTGTTATAGGAAAAAATTGATTAAACATGAATTTCTGCAAATAAATGAAATTTGTAAATTTCACCTCTACTTTGCTTTAATTCTTGTGAAATGCCTAAAGGGTTAAGAAACTTTATAAATGCTGTTTTAAATAATTTGATGGGTGCAGTTTTTAAAATGGGGTGATTTACGGGGGTTTGTATTGTATGGGCCCCTCAAAGCTACTTCAAAACTGAACTGGTCCCTGTAAAAATAGCCATTTGACATTTTCTTGAAAATGTGAGAAATTGCTGCTAAATTTCTAAGCCTTGTAACGTCCTAGAAAAATAAAAGGATGTTCAAAAAATGATGCCAATAAAAAAGTAGACATATGGGAAATATTAATTAGCAACTATTTTGTGTGGTATAACTGTCTTACAAGCAGATACATTGAAATGTATAAAAATGCAAATTTTTTACATTTTTCGTAAAATTTGGGTGTTTTTCACAATTAAATACTGAATGTATCAACCAAATTTTATCACTAATATAAAGTCCAACGTCTCACGAGAAAACAATCTCAGAATCACTTGGATGGGTAAAAGCATTCCGAAGTTATTACCAGATAAAGTGACACATGTCAGATTTTAAAAACGGGGCTCTGTCATTTGCTCCAAAAGTGGCTGTGGCAGGAAGGGGTTAATAAACATATACGTTTCAAACATTGGCATGGGTTGTTTGCCTAAATTTTAAATACAAAATATATACTTTTTTCCCCTGGCCGCATTGAGCCCTGTCTATCTCTGATGAGGTCATCAATACCCTACTGGTTATCATTGCCCTTGGTCGTTCTGTCCAATCTCCAGCCATTATTCCTTCTTCCATTATCCAGTTTTCCTTACTTCTGGTCCTATTACACAGGCCAATATGGGACGTGAAAACGAGCGCCAATCAACAAGACAACTCATCCTTTCATAAGGAGCAATGCTTGGTTATGTATGGGGATGAGCGATCATTACTATGATCGTTCATCCCCAAACATTTCCATCATGTCGGCAGGATATCTCCCTGTTTACACAGAAAGATGTGCTGCCAACAACAATTATATTTATTGCTGCATAAACAATACAATAAGCCAATGAACGAGCGTTTTCTCATTCATGGGCTGATTATTACCCTGTTTACACAGGGCAATGATCAGGAATGAGCTTTCATGTAAAGCGGCCCTTAGTCTCTAGTCCTTAGTTTAGTCCAGCTACTCTTGTCTGGTAGAGTGACAATTGCAGTACAAAGTTTTAGGAAATAATTTAATTTAGTCATATAATCACAAGAATACCATAAACAGGAAGTGGAAATGAGTGTTTCAAAATCTAGTGTAGTGAGTCTGCTCTTCTCAGAACAGGAGTATGTTTTACTGCATGAACGGAGAAGTAACTCCATAAGAACTAAGCGGATTTACAACGGCAAACTGTAAGTTTAATATTCCTTTGAATAGTTCAAGAATCGTTGCTTAAGATGTGTCTTTATTAATCAGCTGTACTTTAAAATTAGTATGTAAGGCATCATTATATCAGTAAATATAGCAGGCTTGATAAAATAAATAGTATTCCATTTAATATAGTGTTATGCTAAAATTGAATTCTCCAACTTTTTTGGCCTCCGTTGGGCTGATGGAACCCTATTTAGTGGGTACATCGGGAGCTTTCCCAACGTACACGCAGTTAGTTCACAGAACCTGAAGCAGTTGTAGACTTTTAGTATGTATTTGTCTATATATTAATAATATATATTGTGTGGAACCGGATAGAGAGGAGATGGTTGAAGTTAGGTTTAGTCAGATATTACAGTTGTGACTTAGAGCTTTGTAAAATGATGAACAGGCTCTGAGCATATAAAGTAGTATAACCAGGATAAGGGGTCAGGGATTCCATGGAAGGCAACAGTGGAAACAGTTTTCACTTTTACTATATAGGTGGAAAATTGTTCTCAGCTTTCTTAAAGATGTTTTAAGTAGGGGTTTCAAGGCAGCAAACAGATCTTAGCTACTGCATAGGCTAATGTTCTTCAGGGCTCCAAACAAACTTTCAGGTGGTCCACCCTGGCAGAATGGTTGGGAAACACTTTTTTAGCTATTGTCTTATTTATTGATTCCATTTGCACTTTTATATTGAATATTCCAGTTGCACATTCTAGGAGAAGGATTTCATTTGAACTACCGCATTATGTTAGTTCATGTTTTGGAATAAATTGTGGCCAGTTTCCTACCCTAACTCAATACAGAGCTTTTTAGTATTTATGCTATATTCTGTTATTCTATACAATTCTATACAACTTTCTATAGTCATAGTAAATTCTAGGCACCGTGCTTTTTTTAATTTAAAAATATCTGGTTTATCTGTTCAACTAAAGCTTTGTTCACATCTGTGTTGGAGGCTCTGTTAGAGGCCTTCGTCGCAGATCTGGCAGAGATTACTGGAAACAATATTTGACACCCCTGATGGAAAGCCAACGGAACCCATTAAAGTCAATGGGTTATGTCAGATGCCAGTGGTGTCCATGTGGCAACGGAAACTTCGCTTCCGGTTGTTCTGACCCTATGACAGAGCAGAACAACGGAATAATCAACGCAGATGTGAACTAGCCCTAAAAGAATAAAGCAATGTCCTTTTATTTGGAGATTTTAAATTTTCAATATCTCATCTTTTTTAGCCTTTGCTTCTAGCAAAGCTCTCCAAAATGAAAGCAAACATATATTTTGGCCCCCTGCACACTGGCTGGAAATGTTGTTGATTTACTGTGCGAATTTGTGCACCTATAATCTCCATAAAAAGTGGTTTTATTTAGTAACAGTGTAAAAAGTGTAATAAAAGTACACATATATGGTATCACTGCGACTGTAATGACCCAAACAATAAAGTTAACATGTAATGTAAACCGCAAGATGAACACCGTAAAAAACCCCGCAAAAAACAACGGCAAAATTACTCTTTTTCCATAGCCGCCCAAAATAAATAATAAATCATAATAAATGTTAATCAATATGTCCCATGTACCCCAACACAGTACCAATTTAATCCGTTCACTATGCGACGTAAATAACAT
This sequence comes from Rhinoderma darwinii, assembly GCF_050947455.1. Lineage (NCBI taxonomy): Eukaryota > Metazoa > Chordata > Amphibia > Anura > Rhinodermatidae > Rhinoderma > Rhinoderma darwinii. The sequence goes on along the minus strand of NC_134688.1, from coordinate 217,055,461 downwards.
GTTATCTCTATTTTATGTGTCGGCACGATTACGGGGATACCAAATATATAAAGGTTTTATATGTTTTCCTACGTTTGCACAATAAAAACTCTTTAAAGAAAACAAAAACGTTTTTGCATCGCTGCATTCCAAGAGCCGTAACTTTTTTATTTTTCCGTCGCTGTAACCATATGTTGGCTTGTTTTTTGCAGGATCAGGTATAGTTTTCTTTGGTACTATTTTGGGCTACATGGGACTCATTGATTAACTTTTATTTTATTTTTTATGGTAGGATTGGGAGAAAAGCAGGAATTTTGACGTTGTTTTTGTAATTTTTTTTGTTTGGACGGCGTTCACCCGGCGCTTTAATTAATGTGTTAGATTTATTGTTCGAGTCGTTACGATAGCGGCGATACCATATATGTGTATGTGTCATTTTTTTTTTTACACTTTTACTAAATAAAACCACTTTTTGGGGAAAAAAGTGGTTTTATTTTATTATTACTGTAATATTTTTATTTATTGTTTTCATAAACTTTATTTAACAATTTAACTTTAGTTTTTTACCCACTAGGGGACTTCACTTTGCGATCTCTTGATCGCAGATATAATACTTTGGTATACTTAGTATTCCAAAGCATTATTGCCTATCAGTACCCATGAGATCAGAGTGACAGATATATCCGTCGCTACGCAGGAACCAGATCCCGCTTGTGATGGATATATTAGTCCTTTGTTGTTAAGGGGTTAAATAATTTTATATTGTAATAGTTCAGACTTTTATGGAAAGGGTGATACCAGTTATGTTAATTTTTTTACATTGCGTTTTGGGGGGAAAAAGGGAAGTTTATTGAACTTTATACTCCTATGAAGCAGGGCTTCATAGGAATACACAGATGGCAGTCCTGGGGGACTTCAGTAGGCCCCAGGCTGCCATGCTAACTATTGGCACCCCGCCATCGCGTTGGGTGGGAGCCGATGCAATGTTCCAGGGGCCACACCCCTGTTTCTAACGACTTAGATGCCTCGGTAGTTTTTGACCGCTGCATCTCAGGGGTACAATGAGCGGGAACCCGCTCGTTACACTGAAGTGTTGGCTTTTACATATAGCCGACACGCTCATTCTATGGAGCCCGCTTCATTCTCCCCCACTTGACCTATAGACGGCGAATGTCGGGAAGGGGGTAATGTAATGTTTCAGTATAATAATAATAATAAATATTATTTTCTGATTGCCACCAGTCTGCCAGTTCTATCATCACCCTCTGCCAGTGCCTCCAGCACGCCCAGTAAAGTACAGTACCATTGTGACTGCCTGGAGTAAGCCAGCCATCCCTGTAGGAAACTCTTTTGACGCAAGTGACTAGGATTTACATAAATGCTATTGACATGCTGTGGAAGAAATCCACAGCATATAGTACATATGTAGAAGAATTTTGTTGCAGTTCTAGCCTAAGCTTTCACTCTTTGCAATGCAAACCTGCAGGTAACACATTTGAATTTTGTAGTGAATTTTTGGGGCTTATCCACATGTGATACTATCTGTGGTTCTCATTGGTAGTGAAGGGGTTAATCGGAACATCCCAGGTGGTCTATGAAGTGAATGGGTTAATGGGCCCATGTCTAAGTCATATATATAGCTATCATATACACACACATATAAACTCACACACATCATACTTGCATACGTTAGAACTTTTTAACATATGCCTGGCCATTTACATATTCCATGCCCTAAATCACCGCCAACCTAAATTTAAATCACAAGTAGTTCCTATCATTGGTTCATTCGTTCATCACACCCTTCCATCACACATTCAGATCCCAGAATAAATTCAGGCCCAAGACTAAATCACAAAATAAATAAGGACCCCAAAATAAGCACAATCCCCAAAATAAATACAGACCCCCTCATAGACCCCAAAATAAATAGACCCCTGAGCCCAAAATAAATAGACTCCCCAAAAAATACAGACCTCCAGACCACACCCCAAAAACAGAAACCACAAACCAGAACCAAAATAAATACAGACCCCAGAATTGAACCCCAAATAAATACAGACCGCAAACCAGACCCTAAAATAGAAAAAGACCACCTCTGAATAAATACACATTCCAGAAAAAATACAGACCTCAGAACACACCCCAAAATAAATTCAGATTTTAGGTCAGACCCCAAAATAAAGACAGATCCCAGACCCCCCCCAAAAAAAAATACACACCCCAGACCAAACCCCCCAAATAATGCAGACCAGACTATAGAATAAATAAAGATCACAGAATAAATATACACCCCAAACCAGACCTCAAAATATATACCCCCTAGAATAAATACAGATCCAGACCAGACCCCCTAAAGAAATACAGACCTCAGACATAGAACACTTAGGGTATGTTCACACACACTAATTACGGACGTAATTCGGGCGTTTTTGACCCGAAATACGTCCGAAAAATGCGGCTTGAAAGCGTTGACAAACAACTGCCCATTGAAAGCAATGGGCTGACGTTTGTCTGTTCACACGAGGCGTATATTTACGCGCCGCTGTCAAAAGACGGCGCTAAATAGACGCCCGCGTCAAAGAAGTGACCTGTCACTTCTTGGGGCGTAATTGGAGCCGTTATTCATTGACTCCAATAAAAAGCAGCGCCAATTACGTCCGTAATGGACGCAGCGTTCAAGCGCCTGCACATGCCGTTACGGCTGAAATTACGGCGATGTTTTCTCCTGAAAACATCCACGTAATTTCAGCCGTTACGGACGCTGCCGTGTGAACATACCCTTATACATAGCAGACACAGTCTTTCCTCTTCTGTAGAACACTGCTGTTTCACCCCCTGGCTTTATATTGACACTAAGGGTATGTTCACACGGCAGCGTCCGTAACGGCTGAAATTACGGAACTGTTTTCAGGAGAAAACAGCTCCGTAATTTCAGCCGTAATGGCATGTTGAGGCGCTTTTTGCTGCGTCCATTACGGACGTTAAATGGAGCTGTTTTTCCATGGAGTCCATGGAAAACGGCTCCATTTACGTCTGAAGAAGTGACAGGCACTTCTTTGATGCGGGCGTCTTTTTTACGCCCCGCCTTTTGACAGCGGGTCGTAAAAAAAATGACCGTGTGCACAGAACATCGTAAGACCCATTCTAATGAATGGGCAGATGTTTGCCAACACTATCGAGCCGCATTTTCGGATGTAAATCGAGGTGTAAAACGCCCAAATTACGTCCGTAAATACCTAACTTTTCAAACAACTTATGCTGATCTAATAGTTTACCTGATATATATAAACTTTGTAATTGACTTAAATTTGTTAAATTTAGTTATTCAAGGCTTCGTTTACATCCGCGTCTGGGCTCTGTTCATGGGTTCCGTCAGAGCCTTCCGTCAGGGGAACCCATGAACGGAATCCAATCTGAAACAAACGGAAATCATAGGTTTCCGTTTGCATCACCATTGATCTGACGGAAAGATCTGACGGAACCCATGAATGAAGTCCCGACGCAGATGTGAACAAATCCTTATCCATGCAAATTCTGTCTGAAGTTACTGCCACTAGGTGTCTCCCTTTCTGTAATTTGCTGTCTACCCTATTGTCAAGCAAAGTCCGTCTCTGGTTACATAGCATAATTGACGGGCTGCAGAAGGTGGGGTAGTGTCACCTCACTACATGCTGTACAAGCCTATGGAGAGGGGAGGGGGAGCAGGAACAGAGAGAAGACACAGGCTGCTGGCAAGATTTCTATATCACTCCCAGTGCTTGATTCTCAGCTACACTGCTTAGTACTGCTGTATAATCTAGCAATAGATAGAGATAGGAGAGCAGTATTCTCCTCTTCTATATGTGCAGTGTATAGAAGACATGATAGCAGTTAGGCTCCGCCCACTAGCTCAGAGACAAGTGAAACGTAATAGTGCAAGTGTGAACAGAGCCCAAAATAGTGAGTAGTATTAAAGAGGCTCTGTCACCAGATTTTTCAACCCCTATCTGCTATTGCAGCAGATAGGCGCTGCAATGTAGATTACAGTAACATTTTTATTTTTAAAAAACGAGCATTTTTGGCCAAGTTATGACCATTTTTGTAGTTATGCAAATGAGGCTTGCAAAAGTCCAAGTGGGTGTGTTTAAAAGTAAAAGTCCAAGTGGGCGTGTATTATGTGCGTACATCGGGGCGTTTTTACTACTTTTACTAGCTGGGCGTTCTGAAGAGAAGTATCATCCACTTCTCTTCAGAACGCCCAGCTTCTGCCAGATCACGCTGTGACGTCACTCACAGGTCCTGCATCGTGTCAGACGAGCGAGGACACATCGGCACCAGAGGCTACAGTTGATTCTGCAGCAGCATCAGCGTTTGCAGGTAAGTAGCTACATCGACTTACCTGCTAACGCCGATGCTGCTGCAGAATCAACTGAAGCCTCTGGTGCCGATGTGTCCTCGCTCGTCTGACACGATGCAGGACCTGTGAGTGACGTCACAGCGTGATCTGGCAGAAGCTGGGCGTTCTGAAGAGAAGTGGATGATACTTCTCTTCAGAACGCCCAGCTAGTAAAAGTAGTAAAAACGCCCCGATGTACGCACATAATACACGCCCACTTGGACTTTTACTTTTAAACACACCCACTTGGACTTTTGCAAGCCTCATTTGCATAACTACAAAAATGGTCATAATTTGGCCAAAAATGCTCGTTTTTTAAAAATAAAAACGTTACTGTAATCTCCATTGCAGCGCCTATCTGCTGCAATAGCAGATAGGGGTTGCAAAATCTGGTGACAGAGCCTCTTTAATACTACTCACTATTTTGGGCTCTGTTCACACTTGCACTATTACGTTTCCATCAGGGTTTACGATATTTATGACACAAAGAACAGCGCAGTCTGCAGTGCTATTCAGTATAGCTGTCCTGACTCCCTCGATATCTTCTAATTCTCATGTGCTTTTACATGAAAATATGTTGCAATGTGGTATATTGCATTTTTCTGAAAAAAATCAGCTATAATGCTGGAAATTCCCTTTCCACGTAGAACTTAATGTAATTTGTTGATTTTTCCTAGAAAACATAGTAGTTTCAGTTGACTGTAAAGTTACTTCTGTGCCTTTTAAAAAAAAAAAATGTTTTATTCTTAGGCCTCGTTCATATCACATTTTATGCTTCAGTTATACATCCATTCCCTCATAAAGCATAATGTCAAATGCCAAATAGCTGAACTGCTGTACTATTTTTCCATGTTAAAAAAAATGAATGCAAGCAGTTCCATTTCTATTTTATGTATTATTATTATTATTATTATTATTATTATTATTATTATGTCTTTAACCCCTTCCCCTTGCTTGCATTTTGGGCCCCAATGACCCAAAAACACTTTTGAGCTAAAATAATTTTATTTAGCATCACCGCTTTCCAAGAGCCATAACTTTTTTATTTTTCCGTCAATGTCGCCATATGAGGGCTTGGTTTTTGCGGGACTTCATTGCTACCATTTTGGGCTACATGGGACTTATTAACCCCTTAATACCGAAGGTATTTTAAACCTTAATGACCCAGCAATTTTTTAAGTTTTTCTATAGTCGCATTCAAAGATCTATAACTTTTTAATTTTTGCGTCGACATAGCTGTATAAGGACGTTTTTTTTGCGGAACAAGTTGTATTTTATAATAGCACCATTTTGGGGTAAATATAATTTATTGATTAACTTTTGAATAACTTTTTTTAGTGGGGTACTGGAACAAAAACGAAATTTCGCCATTTGTTTTGCGTCTTAATTTTACGCCGTTTACCGTGTGGTATAAATAACATAATAACTTTATTCAGCGGGTCGTTACAATTGCGGCGATACCAAATTTATATGAATTTTTTTTTCTACTTTTACACAGTAAAAACAATTTTTTTTCAAAATTATTTGCTTTTGTGTCGCTATATTTTAAGAGCCATAACTTTTTATTTTTTGACCGATGCAGCTGTATGAGGGCTTTTTTTTGCGGGACGACTTATAGTTTGTATTGGTACCATTTTGGAGTAGATGCGACGGTTTGATCACTTTTTATCAAATTCTTTTGAAGGCAGGATGAACAGAAAACAGCAATTCTGGTGTTGTTTTTTATTATATTTTTTACGGCGTTCACCGTGCGGGTTAAATAATGTAATCATTTTATAGTATATAGTATTTTGTAAGGGGAAAAAGTGTTTTTTTTTTTGTTTTGTTTTTTACTTGGGACATTTATTGATTTATTTCAAACTTTATTTAACTTTTTTTTTTACTTTTATTTTTAGTCCCACTGGGGGACTTTACTGTGCAGACTTCAGATCGCTATTATAATACACTGCAATACTCCTTCTAAAATCACTCAGATGCGGCGCCCGCTAGTCAGCACCACACCTGAGCGGTTAAATATGATCGGAGAACACTGCTAGTGGTCTCCGATCGTTGCCCTGAAGCCCGAGGCTGTTACTAATAGCCCGGGCTTCAGCAGCACCCCACACGATGCGGGGAAAGTTCTTCTGAAGTGCCGACGTGGAAACGCGTTGCTTCAGAAGTACTACCCTGAACGGCCGACGTAAAAACACTATACGCCATTCATTAAGGGGTTAATTAACCTTTTATTATCATTTTTTTGGGGGGGGGAATGGGAAAAAATAGCAATTTTTCCGTTGTTTTTTGTGTTCTTTTTTTTACGGCGTTCCCCTTGCGGTTTAAATAATATGCTAACGCTGGCTAGCGGCAGAACGGGACGGACGCACCTTGGGAGAGCTCCCTACAGCCAGGTACTATCCAGACCCATCCTCCCCTATACAGGGAGGCTGCATCCTCCCCTATATGAGGCTACTACTACACGCAGCAGAGTTGGCTGCACAGTTAGAGCCCAAAATCGGCTCATTGAGTGGATTATTTCCCTTGAGCCCTACCATCCGGCTGAAAGCCACGGCCTAGATTTGCGGCCACAGCCGCCCGCGCGAATAGCACATCTCGCTCTCTGGGGCTCCGGAGACAAGGATCCAGCTAGATTGTGCCCCAGTCCCCTCCAAAACCTGTTCCAACTGGCTGGGGATCTCTGAAGAGCCCCTGGGGAGCACACAAACGAGCCCCAGCCGCCATTTTAGGTACCATCTCTGCAAGCCTATAGTGAAGCCTGGGCCTCACTAGATGTAAGCTGCCAACTGTGGAAGCAGAGACACTAATTCCAGCCTAACCCTCTCTAGAGAGTTATAAGCAAGATCTTTTCTGTCTCGTCCTGCCATAGTGACTCTACATTACAAGTCAGCCACAAACCACAAGTGAATCATCCATTTTGCTATAGCATGCTGTAGTAGTTGGATCTGGTAGGACTGAATCTGCTCTATACATGAAGCATATGTGACAACGTAGCCTCACCTGCTAACGGGACCAAAGAGGCTCTCAACATTGTATTTGGACATCTAGACATCATTGAGAGGGAACTGTTATTTTCATAAGTTACAATGGGAAGAACAAGCAAAGTTAAAGAATCAAAAAAGCTCACTGAATTTTTCCACCCTCCAGAAGGCAATATTACTCAACAAAGTTTACGTTTTCCTAATACGCGGATTACTAACTCACCATTGGGCAGCGGTGGAAGCGGTAGTTCTTATAGGCCTCTACAAAATGCTACTTCTTCGGTCACGGAAGAATCTATGTCACGAATGTTGACTACACTCCATAGATCTCTACAAGAGGACTTTCAGCAAATGCTTCATACGCTACAGGCTGATATCCAAAGTTTTGTTTATCATACGGATCATTTGGAATCTAAGGTGGCGGAAATCACTGGGTCTCATAATGACCTCATAGATAAAGTCAGTTGTCTGGAAGATGAGCTTGAAAAATGGGCATCTAAAATTGCTGGCGCTGAAGATCACTCGAGACGAAACAATATTAGAATGAGAGGGATTCCCGAATCTGTCACCAATAATCAACTATATCAACATGTGACGGATATCATCTCTAATGTTTTGCCTGATCTATCAGTCATGGATAAGGTGCTGGATCGTATACATTGATTACCAAAACCAAAATCCATTGCTCCGTCGCTTCCAAGAGATGTTATCATGATATTCAATATTTTCATGTGAAAGAAGCCTTCATAAGATGTTTCAAAAAACCGTCCACTGTCTCGGAGACATATAAGGACATTACGGTCTTCACAGATTTGTCTGCAGCTACTCTTGCTAAACTGAGGGAATTCTCTTCTGCTACTAAAGCGCTAAGAGACCATAAAGTCCCATATAGATGGGTTTTTTTCCGGTAAAGCTTCTGGTTCACAAAGATGGGAACTTACACATTTTCCATTCACCGGCTTTGGCCGTTAAGAACTTTCTACCTCCTACAGCCTCTGGATCTTCTTCTAAGGTCCCGTCTACAAATATCCCGGCGAGACTTGAGGAAGAGTGGCATAGCCCCATAGCAAACTCTTGACCGGGCCCCCCCCCCCCCCGGGTGCCTCAAGCAGCCCCCTTATAAATAGTGCCCCCTGTAGAATGTGCCATACAGCCCCCCTGTAGACAGTGCTATATAGCTCCGCTATAGAACCAAGCTCAGTACATAAATACAGCACCAAAACCAACCTCAGTACATAAATACATCCCCAGAACCAAGCTCAGTACATATATACACAGAACCAAAACCAATCTCATACGTGTATATATAGCACCAGAACCAAGCTCAGTACTTACATACAGCATCAGAACCAAGATCAAATCATATATACAACACCGGGACAAATACAGCTCAATTTAGTGCAACCCCTGCCGTATAGGTTTGTACTATGCTGGGAGATGCTGTTTCACAAAAAAATAAATCATATCATAATCATCTCGATGCAGATCATACAGTGACTACAGTACTGATTAGAGGCAGAATAAACATTTACATTAAGTGACTCACCGGTGACGTCTGAAATTCTAGTTCTTTTCTTCTCCCTCCGGTCCAGACATCTATGATGACCCATTTCTGCAGTTTTCCGCTCAGATGTCTTCAGCTTCTCACTTTTAAAACATTTCTGCACCTATAAACAAAGTTAAAATTCTTAACATCTCTTGCACCTCTAACTATAATAGCGCCATACACTGTGTCCCTGATTATAATAGTACCATACACTGTCACATACACACACCGTGCCCCCTTTAGATAGTGCACCCATATCCACCGTGCTGCCCTACATATAGCTTCCCCTATAGGTAGTGCTCCATGTATAGCCCACCTCTGTAGACAGTGCCCTACATATAGCCACCCTGTTGCTGGTACCCCACAGGTAACCCACCCCTGTATATAGTGTCTCACATATAGCCCACCCCTATATAAAGTGCCCTAAATAGCTCCCCTATAGATAGTGATCTACATATAGACCACCTTGTAGATAGTGCCCCACATATAGACCCCCCTATAGATAGTGGCCCACATATAGAGCCCCCTGTATAAAGTGGCCCACATCCCCACATATAGACCCCCCTGTAGATTGTGCCCCACATCCCTAAATACAGACCACCCCTGTAGCTAGTGCTCCACATCCCCACATATAGACCCCCCTGTATATAGTGGCCCACATATAGATGACCCCCCTGTAGATAGAGCCCCCACTATAAATAATGCCATTAACACTTCTATGAGAAAAAACAAAACTTTACATACTCACATGAACCCGTTCCTGTTCGCTGGCGATGCAGATCTGCTCTCTTCTGAGCAGGTCTGCTGGAGCTGAACAAGCGTGGTCCAATGACGCTGATTGGCGGGGCAGAATGACTTGCCCCGTCAATCAGCACCTTTCAAGCGTGGAAGCGGTGCAATGACGTCATCGCGCTGCTAGCCAATCAGCGTCATTGTAAGACGCTGGATGGTCAAGCACGGAACATGCCCGGCCATTCAGCGCTAGTGCATGTATCTGGCTGTCGCTAGCACCGGGGCCCCCTACGGTGAAAGTAACGCCTACAGGTATGAGAGGGCCTGTGTCGCCTGGCCCATACTTGTTGGAGGCTCGGCAGCGCGGGCCCCATGGTAGCGGCGCTACTGCTGTAGCAGCCATAACGGCTGCTAGCGGCACCACTGGGCATATGGGCGGGGCGTGTCGGCTGGCGGGCCCCCTCTAGCCCCGGGCCCCGTAGCAGACGCTACGGCTGCTACCGCGGTAGTTAAGCCACTGCCCTAAACATAGGGAAGCAATAGGACAAGCTATTGAAAAATACTTTGATCTTAATTCCTCCCCTGACATTTCGCCATCTACTCTGTAGTGCTGTCATATGGCGGTAATCAGAGGAGTATTTATTAAGCTGGTGGCTTATGAGAAAAAACTGAGAGAATCCCGTAGACACTCTATTCTTACACAATTATATCATCTGGAAAATCTGGAAAAACAGAAGCCTTCTGGACAAATCTCGGTTCAAATTGGAGATTTACATAAGCAGCTACACATCCTAATGCTATACAAGTATGAGATGGCGCTTAAAAAGTTAAAAACTCATTTCTATGTAGCTGGTGAGAGCGGGGGCGACCCTTATTAGGAAAGTGAAACGTCAATAAGCAAAGAGCGCTATAGCTTACATTGATCATCCAGAGAAAGGAAGGGTGTATAACCCGGAAGATATAGCTGACGCCTTCATTTCCTATTATAATAAGCTTTATCATTTAAACATAGATGGTAATACTCCCCAAACGACAGATGCTACCATTGATGGCTTCCTCTGTCAACTGGACCTCCGTAATCTCTCAGACACTGATAAGACTCTAATTAATGCTCCTATTACAATAACAGAAATTGAAAAAGCCATCAAATCCCTTAAAGCCTCTAAAGCACCTGGCCCGGATGGACTTCCGGGGGAATACTATAAATGCTTCCCCATGCTGTTATCTGGTGAGATATTGAAGGTGTACAATGCATCGGTTGCAAAAGGATTTTTCCCTCGAGAAATGCTATGTGCCACTATTATAGCTCTCCTGAAGCCAGGTAAACCGCCCACCTCTCCAGGGTACTTTAGGCCAATATCCCTACTAAATAGCGATCTGAAGTTATTTTCTAAGATTTTGGTAATGAGGTTGGATCCCTCTGCTGCCTTTTTTGATAAACGTGGATCAAGTGAGCTTTGTGAGGGGGAGTCAGGCTACGGATGGAACTAGGAGAATGATTGACCTGATACATGTTGCACATTCCCTTAAAACTCCAGCTATCTTCTTATCCCTAGACGCAGAAAAAGCGTTCGATAGGGTTCACTGGGGTTTTCTATCGAAAGTACTTGCCAGGATTGGGTTTGAGGGTTGGATCCATAGGGCTATTATGTCTATGTATACCATGCCCTCTGCACAGGTCTACATCTCTGGTATATTTTCCACCTCCTTCTATTTAACTAATGGCACTAGACAGGGTTGCTCCCTATCACCATTGATCTTTACTCTGATAATGGAGCTATTTCCAGCATCTATCAGGAAAAGTAATGATGTTGCTGGCCTGTCGATAGGAGGTATGCGTCATAAAATAGGCCTGTACGCAGATGATGTCATTCTTATTGTTACTGCAACGCTCTACTTTTTCCCGATTATACAACAACTTAATCGGGCCTTAGCGAGGTATCGTATTATATAATTAACGAGACCAAGTCTGCAATGCTACCCATTTTTGTATCTGCATCCCTGAAAAAGCGTATTTGTCAGATAGTTACATTTTTATGGTCTGACAAATTTATAACGTATCTGGGGAATACATTAACAACGAACCCCTTAATTTTGGATACTACTAATTTTAAGGACTTGCCTTTTTCTATTAATCCCTTCAGGAATAAGCATGTTTTGGGCTTCAGGACGAAGCCGATTTTTCCAATCTGACATGTGTCACTTTATGTGGTAATAACTTCGGAATGCTTTTACCCATCCAAGTGATTCTGAGATTGTTTTCTCATGACATATTGTACTTTATGTTAATGGGAAAATTTGGCCGATAAATTCAATATTTATTAGTAAAAAACACCAAAATTTTGAGAAAATTTGCAAAAATTAGCATTTTTCGCAATTTTAAATGTATCTGCTTGTAAAACAGATAGTAATACCACACAAAATAGTTACTAGTTTACATTTTCTATATGTCTACTTTATGTTTGCATCCTTTTTTGAACATTCTTTTATTTTTCTAGGACGTTACAAGGCTTAGAACTTTAGCAGCAATTTCTCATATTTTCAAGAAAATGTCAAAAGGTTATTTTTTCACGGACCAGTTCAGTTCTGAAGTGGGTTTGGGGACCTTATATATTAGAAAGTCCCCATAAATCACCCCATTTTGAAAACTGCACCCCTCAAAGTATTCAAAATAGCATTCAGAAAGTGTTTTAACCCTTTAGGCGTTTCACAGGAATTATAGCAAAGTAGAGGTGAAATGTACAAATGTAATTTTTTTTTTGACAAAATTCATTTGTAATACATTTTTTCTGTACCACAGAAGGTTTAACCCGAGAAATGCAACTCAATATTTATTGCCCAGATTCTGCAGTTTTTAGAAATATCCCATATGTGGCCCTAGTGTGCTAATGGACTGATACACAGGCCCCAGAAGCAAAGGAGCACCTAGTGGATTTTGGGGCCTCCTTTTTTTTTTAGAATACATTTTAGGCACCATGTCAGGTTTGAAGAGGTCTTGTGGTGCCAAAACAGTAAAGACCCCCAAAAGTGACCCCATTTTGGAAACTACACCCCTCAAGAAATTTATCTAGTGGTACACTTACCATTTTGAACTCCGTTTTTTTTGCTAAATTTATTTTAATTAGTATGTGAAGATGAAAATCTACTTTTTTTCTGAAAAAACATAGAAATTTTGAATTTTTACAAGGAAAAAATACCCCAACATATGTAAAGCAATTTCTCCCGATTACAGCAATACCATTTGCGGTAATAAACTGCTGTTTGGACCCACAGCAGGGCTCAGAAGAGAAGGAGCACCATTTAGATTTTGGATTTCTGATTTGGCTGGAATAGTTTTCAGTGCCGTGTCGCGTTTGCAATGCACTGGAGGGATAAAAACAGTGGAAACCCCCCAAAAGTGACCCCATTATGGAAACTACACCCCTCAAGGAATTTTTCTAGTAGTATAGTTAGCATTTTGACCACACAGTTGTTTTGCTGAATTAGTCTGTAAAGGTGAAAATCTACTTTTTTTCTGAAAAAACAAAGACATTTTTAATTTTTACAAGGAATATGTAAAGTATTTGCCTGACACAGCTTCTGTGTCGACGCCCATGGTTAATCAGCATGCATCTGTTCCTAGGTCTGCTAGAGTGACTCGATCTGCTACCACTCAGGCTGGTAGGCTGAGGAGTGGGAGAGCCTATCGCAGCCTGGCCAGACGGTTCTAGCTCCCGCCCTTAGTCTAATTATACCTTCATTTGCTGCTTGTCCTTTGCCTGTGATTCTCTTGTTTCCTGGCTCTGCTGTTCCTGCTGTTACCATTGACCTCTGCTTCATATTGATCCCGGCTTGACTGACTATTCTCCTGCTCTGCATTTGTTACCACGTACACTCCTGGTTTGACTCGGCTCATCCACTACTCTGTTGCTCACGGTGTTGCCGTGGGCAACTGCCCCACTTCCCTTTGCTTCTCTGTACCCTTTACTTGTTTTGTCTGTCGTGCACATATTGAGCGTGGGGAACGTCGCCCAGTTGTACGCCGTCGCCTAGGACGGGCTGTTCAAGTAGGCAGGGACTGAGTGGGGTAGGCAGCGTAGCCGGTAGATTAGGGCTCATCTGTCTGTCTCCCTACCCTGTCATTATAGAATAAAAGGAGAAAAAGCACCCCAGCATTTGTGAAACAATTTCTCCCGATTAACCATTCAGACCCCACAGGTCTTTTGCAGAATTTATTGGAATTAGGCCGTGAAAATGAATATCAACATTATTTCCACTAAAATGTTGCATTTTTTCATTTTCACAAAGGATAAAGGAGGAAAAAGCACCCCAACATTTGTAAAGCTATTTTTCCGTACGGCAATACCCCACATGTGGTCATAAATGTTTTTCCATTAGAAAGTAATTAATCCTTTCCGGACCGATCCATTTTTTTCTTTTTCGTTTTTTCCTCTCCGCTTTCCACGAGCCATAACTTTTTTATTTTTCCGTCAATAGAGTGGTGTGAGGGCTTATTTTTTGTAGTTTTTATTGGTACCATTTTTTGGTACATGCAACGTTTGAGCGCTTTTTATTACATTTTTTGGTAGAGCCAAGGTAACCAAAAAACTGTGATTTTGACCCCAAGACAATGTTGGTATTCAGACATTAATGCTCATTGGAAATCCATCAAAAGGGAGTTTGTGCCTCAATCTGATATCAAAGCAGCTGTTCTTGGTACAATAGTGGGGGCTCAAGTTGATAAAGGAATGTGACCTACTACTAAACATATGTAAATATAGGAGGATTCCTCCAGCTCACCAGTACGTATGTCCAGATTTGGACTGCACACGGATCCACGTGATGGCACACGGTACAAACACAGCAGACCTGGCTGCGTCCAAAAAGTAGTAAATATAATGCAAATAACCATGAAAAATACATGGGGGACTCGCAAGTGTGGGGATCCTTGACGAGGTTTGCGAGCTTGCGTTCTTTTGGCCAAAATGACTACCAATACCCCATGTATTTTTCATGGTTATTTGCATTATGTTTTGTAAAGGATCTGCCAGGCACAGCTGCTTCTATGTCTGTGAGACTGACTCCATCTTCCACCACTCAGGATGGCAGGCTGAGGAGTGGGAGAGCCTATCACAGCCTGGCCAGACGGAGCTAGCTCCTTGCTTGTGATTCTTCTCGTGTGGTTTCCTGGCCCTGCTGCAGCTTCTGAACTATTTGACCCTGCTTCATACTGACCCTGGCTTACTGACTACTCTCCTGCTCTGCGTTTGGTACCTCGTACACTCCTGGTTTTACTCAGCTTGTTCACTACTCTCCTGCTCAGCATTTGGTACCTCGTACACTCCTGGTTTGACTCGGCTCGTTCACCACTCTTGTTGCTCACGGTGTTGCCGTGGGCAACTGCCCCATTTCCCTTAGCTTTGTGTACCCTTGTCTGTTTATCTGTCGTGCACTTACTGAGCGTAGGGACCGTCGCCCAGTTGTACCCCGTCGCCTAGGACGGGTCGTTGCAAGTAGGCAGGGACTGAGTGGCGGATAGATTAGGGCTCACTTGTCTGTTTCCCTACCCCCATCATTACATATTTACTACTTTTTGGATGCAGCCAGGTCTCCAATGCTGGGAGAGCATGCTGTGTTGCTGTTTGTCATAGCAAGCAGGTTAGCCCGCTCTATGTATTACATGGCGTTACAAATAGGCTGCTACTTGGCTATATACGCTACGCCTCATGATTTATGCATTATCCCTCCATGTTTCACACACTGCACCCACACTTCATGCATCACTCACATTCCGGACCCTTATGCACTATACTCAGTACTGCCCCCTATATTTTATATATTTTACACATGTTTTTCACCACTTGTGTAATGATGGGGGTAGGGAAACAGACAAGTGAGCCCTAATCTACCCGCCACTCAGTCCCTGCCTACTTGCAACGACCGTCCCTAGGCGACGGGGTACAACTGGGCGTCGGTCCCTACACTCAATAAGTGCACGACAGACAAACAGACAAGTGAACACAGAACCTAAGGGAAATGGGGCAGTTGCCCACGGCAACACCGCGAGCAACAAGAGTAGTAAACGAGCCGAGTCAAACCAGGAGAGTACGAGGTGCCAAACGCAGAGCAGGAGAGTAGTGAACAAGCCGAGTCAAACCAGGAGAGCACGAGGTACCAAACGCAGAGCAGGAGAGTAGTCAGCAAGCCAGGGTCAATACGAAGCAGGGACAAATAGTACAAGAAGCTGCAGCAGGGCCAGGAAACCAACAGAGAAGATTCACAAGCAAGGAGGAACAGGAAAGGCAGGTATAAATAGACAGAGGGCGGGAGCTAGCTCCGTCTGGCCAGGCTGCGATAGGCTCTCCCACTCCTAAGCCTGCCATCCTGAGTGGTAGAAGATGGAGTCAGTCTCACAGACCTAGAAGCAGGTGCAGACTGATTACCTATGGGCGTTGATAAAGAAGCTGTGCCTGGCAGATCCTTTACAACTTGTATGTTATTCACAATTCATTTATTTTCATTTTTACTACACATCCCATGCACCACACGCCACTCCCCTCAATGCTAGTGGGAGTGGCTATTATTATTTAACACACCTGAGCACTTTCCTTTGGAAGCATTTTTGACCTGGCTGCGTCCTGCTGGGATCATACCTGCCCAATTTGTGAGTTTGGCTTTTTTTGTGCTTTTAATCTTATTCTATGTCCCACTTTTTTCTGTGGTGTAGCGACACCTCAGAGAGGCAGCAGGCCGCCATCATGGTCGGTGCGGCCTTGGCGCCCCCTCTAAGTTGTGCCCAGGGCACATGCCCCGCCTGCCGCCCCTAGCTACGCCCCTGCCTTATCTATGGTGTCCCTGTGCCTCCTCACCCCACCTCACCTCCTTTCCGATTTATTTTAAATTGGTTCATTTTCTTTTCTACTATGGTACATTGCTTTAAACTGTTTTATATTGCTTTATAATCTGTATGCAATCAATAAGACATAACTTTAATACTGTCATGTATGGAATTAAGACTATGTAATTAATGTACCTGTTTAAGTTACATGCATTTCCTTGCATGTTCTGTACTGTTATACTTTTTCTTACTGTTTTTCAAATTCAATAAAAAAAACTATTGAACCATAAATAATATGCTAACTTTATTTTTTGGGTCATTATGATTGTGGGGATACCATATATGTGTCGTTTTTATTTTATTTTTACACTTTTATTAAATAAAATAAAAAATTATGGGAAAAAAATGGTTTTATTTTTTTTAAATGTGTACCTTTTTATACATTTTTATTTCACACTAATTAGTTTTTTCAGTCCCACTAGGGGACTTCACTATACGATCTTTAGATCGCAGATATAATGCTTTGGTATACTTTGTATACCAAAGCATTGTTGCCTGTCAGTGTAAAACTCACAGACAATCTATTAGCACACCTGGGGGCATTTGTCAGGCCCCTGGCTGCCATGGCAGCCCATCGGATGCCCGCAATTGCATTTGCGGGCCGACGATGGGTGACAGAGGGAGCTCCCTCCCTCTAAAAACAACTCAAATTCAGCGGTCATTGAGGGGTTAAACGGCCACAATCTAAGTGAACTTCGATCGCTACCGTTGGAGCAGAAGCCCGGCTGTCATCTGACAGCTGAGCCCCGGTTCCAGCCTGCACGGGACACCTGTGCAGGTCATTGATTAGGTCGCCGTGAAAAGGCAATGGCCTAGAATAAAGCCCCTTAATGACCACAGTGAAAAGGCATATCGGTGGTCATTAAAGGGTTAATAGAGCAGCTACAATTCCAGACTATTTCAAGATTTTTATACAAAGTAAAAAAAATATCCAGTGGAAATTTGAAACAGTTCTATTTTGCTCAAGGTTAGGGCTAGTCCACACAGTGTATTTTGGCTCTGTTTTTGATGTGGAAACCGCATTGGAAAAAACTCCAAAAAACGCGGTGAAAAGAAAATGCTCGCAGGAAAAAGAAGAGATTTCGTGGCGAGAAAACGCCTCTAAAAACGCAGCAAAAACGCGGCAAATTGTCTAATGGCAGGTCAAAATCTGCCTCAAAATTCCTGAAGGAATGTTCCGCCTGCAAAAAACTCTTTACCAGCTATCCTGTCCTGGTTGTACTTCTGTCAGCTCCCAAGTTCCCAGCTGCATCCTAAATGGCTAAAATATGGCCAATAGTGGCTTGAGTAGTGTATAAGTGTCAATATTGAAATAAATGGAGATTCACATTATTAATATGATATATTTCCATTCTTTTATATAGTACCAACATGTTCTTCAGTTATGTACATAGATTGTAATCGCTCACATCACTTCCTGTTCCCAGTGGGTCTCACAATCTAATATCCTTATATAAGACACACATTGGAGTTCATTTCATAGAAAGCCATGTCAATACCAAATTTTCAACTCTTGTAGCAGAAGCATTTTAAGGGCTTGTCCACACACAACGGAATTGCTGCAGAAAATTTCTGCAGCAATTCCGTTGAATGTCAAAGGCTTTCTGCTGCGGCATAAACGCACCATTTTCTGAGTTTTTTACGGCAGAAAATGGTGCGGAAATTGCTGTGTTTTTCCCAATGTTAGTAGAAGGAGACATCTCCTCTGAAAAACGCAGCAATTCTGCACAGTTTCCGTAGCAGGAATTGACATGCTGCAGTCCGAAAAATATGCACCGCAGGTCAATTTTCAGCTCGAAAATCTTACGGAGCATGTGGATGAGATTTGTTAAATCTCATCCACTATGCTGCTATTGTATTCTGCTGCGTTTTTTCCGGCCGAAATTCCGTCTGGAACAAACGCGTCAATTCCAGAGCGTGTGGGCGAGCCCAAACGTTTTGGGTTTGCTTTGTTTTATGTATTATAACATTTGTATATTGAACTCATCTACCCAAAGTTTGCTTTTACTGTGCAGCTGCTTATTAACCTATGTCTAAGGCCGAATTCAGACGACCGTGGTATACGTCTGTATGACGTCCGTTAAAACCAGGGCCGTCACACGGACACATGTATTTTAATGGGGCCGTTCACGTGGGCGTTGTTTCAACGGACCGTGTGAAGGGTCAGTTGAAAAATAGAACATGTCCTATTTTGTAGCGTTTTCACGGGTCCCTCGATAGACTCAAGTCTATGGGGATCCGTGAAAGTGGGATCTGCACGGGGGCAACTCGGACGTGTAAAAAAGTTAGTTTTTCATGTCCGAGTTTCCCCACGTTCATCTGAATTCAGCCTAAAGCCGGATATACCTGTGAGAAAGCTGTTGAAACACATGTATGTTTGGCCAATAGGAAGAGGGGATAAGTAGTTGCCAGGCATCTCTGCCAGACTGAAAAAAGCTGTCCTAATAGCGTAGCTGTCATCATACAATACTGTCTGTAAGGGCAGAATATTATAGGGACAGGTCCGCTCTACTATTAGCCCAAATGTCACAAAAATATATTGTGCCTTTTGCCTAATAGAGCCTGTATACATAAGGGGAGCGCTTCCCCTACCCTCTCCCTGCATCCCTCGGCCCTCTTACCAGTGACTGAAGGACTGCAAATACATGGTAGCCCGTCAAGCACTGGTAGGGGGAGTGGAGGAGTGCGCTAACTATGAGTTCGCATATATTTTATTAGGCTCTAGTAGCCAAACGTCACAATATGTTTTTTGCATAGGACTGCATTGTATGATAAGAGATATCACTTACCGATCATGCACTTGGTCTCAGACCATTAAATCCTTTAACTAGGCTAAACATGAGTAGAATAGTGTGTTGCATAGTCACTCAGAATCACTTTGTCTGACCTTTTTCTCTTTTTCTTCTCCAACAGGTGTGAAACCCCATGGAACAGCCTTGGTACAGGCAATATTTCTGGCTCTTGGTTTTTGGAGCCATTATTCTCTTCACAGCCATTATCAGCTTTGTTATGGTTTGTTTCTGTAGGAGTCAGCTCTCAAAACGTAAGTGAAATATTAATTAAACTGACATTTTGGGCAAAAGCTTAAAACCCAGCGTCTGTCTACAGTTGAGATGCCTACCCCACTTCCAAAGTTCAACTTACATCTTCACCACTTCTGTACTACTGTCTTGTCCAATATAATATATGATATGAGACAATAATAGAGCCCAAAGAAGGGTGTAGAGTCCTTCAACAGAATTAACAAAGAATTCACCAACCAAACTATAAAAAACGAAAAACAAACGCATACTGTACCTGTACCCAACCATCGCATTAGAAGAAAATTTGAATTGATAAAATGTCTACTCAGCATTTAGGTCAAATGTTGAAGCTAGCTAATTTTCTTGGTGATTTTCCCTACTCTCCAGCTACTGCTCCTGCTTTTTTTTTGACTCAGAGCAAAAATTTGGCAATGTTCCGTGAATAAGATCGAATCTATGAATTTTTTTGTTTCTGAGAAAGAGTTTTTTTTTCTTTTTTTTTTAATGAAAATGGCAATTTCACGGTCATTTGAAACATTTACTTTTGACAGTCAATAACAGATTAATGCTATAAATAGGCTAGCATGTTTACTACATAAATACCTAAAGCTATGTTCATAGCACACTATGTGAACACGTCCGGCGTATGCGACGGGAAAGCTCCTAGCACATATGGAGAACATATTTATAGGCCCCCATTCACCCAACTGAGGCCAGTATACGTTTTTCTTAACATTGTGGCCAACATTTTTAATTTTGGTGGTAAATTAATTTTCAATGATATATATTTGAAATATTTCCTGGTCATTTTCATGTTGTGTTCATTGGGACAAATTTATCAATACTGTTCTAAAGTTAGACATGATATAACCAAACCAGACAGGCAGAAACTGCACCAAACTTATAACAATGGCGCACACCGTATCATAAGTGCTAGACATGTTGGACACTTTTCCCTCCTTTACACCACCTCTAGGGTGACATATTTTACACCAATATTTTGCCCAATAACAATGGTGCACACTGTTAATAAATCTGGCTAATTTAACAACATCTCTTAAGGCTCTTTCACATGGGCCAATTATTGGACAAACAAGCATTCATTCAGGTAATAGCAAATGATACAGCTGCTCTGTATTCTCTATACAGAGCAGCTGTACCTCAAAAAGTAAAATTAGTTTTTAATAAAAACTATTTAGAAAGTTGACCTTTTTACAAAAAAAATAAAAAATATTGCCTTTCAAAGGTTTACATAGACTTTAATGACTTCCTGACCGGAAGCTTTACCCCCCCTCCTGACCAGGCCCATTTTGAAGATTTAGTCATGTGCCAATTTAAATGCAAATTGTTCTTCTATTACTCTTCCAAACTACATGTATTTGGTCTTGTTTTTCGCAGAACATGTTGGGCTTTCAAGTGATATATTTTATTTTAAAAAAATAATTTAATATTTGATTTTAGGTGATGTTTTTTGACATCTGGTGCATGCCACTGGGTAAACACGTGTGCGCATTTCTAACACGCTGGGTGCAAGGCGGGGCTTACAATAAATGGTGGCTTTTGGAGAGCAAATTTTCCAAAGCTGGTTTGCTGACACCATACGACCATTGCAGATGTTGTGAAGTGCCAAAACACTGTCAATAACCTTAAAATTACTCTTTTTAGGAAATTAGATCCCCAAGATACTCGTTTAGTGACATATAAAAGATTTTAGCCTTCTATTGTTTTCAAGACATTGACTTTGATGGAAAAAAATGTAAACTTGCATTTTATTTCCAAATATGTGAATTCAGGGGACCTTTTTTGACATCTAGTGCATGCAACTGGGTAAACACACATGAGTACATATTTGGCAACATCTGCTGACTTCAGCGATACCAAATATGTGTGCATTTCATACATCCTGGGCGCAAGGTGGAGCTTACAATGAATGGTGTGTAAACTGGCTTTTGGATAGCAAATTTTCCAATTTTGGTTCCATAGCGATCTTTGTGCATCCGACCAGTGTAGCGGCCAAAGTCGTCTTATAGCCCCAGCCTACAATGGTACAATACATCAATATATATGATATATATGATATGAAAGATATAGATAAAGAGATAGGTAGATAGAAATAATAGAGATAATAATAATCTTTATTTGTATAACTCAAAAAACAAACAAACGCAATTTAGATAGATATATAAAGTCTGTCTGTCTCTCTCATATAGATTGATATATAGTATAGTCCTAGGCTGGGGCTACACGACAAATTTGGCCATGAGACAGGTCCCATGGGCAAAAATTGCTTTGCCTACATCGCAAGTAAAATGACTGTCACCACATTCACTGTCATTACTTGCCACATAGGCTACGAAACATAGTGATCTTTGGCAGTGCGAATTATGTCGTGGCCAAAGTCACCATGTAGCCCCAGCCTAAAATTATACATCAATATATATGAGAGAGATAAATAGATAGATAGATAGATAGATAGATAGATAGATAGATAGATAGATAGATAGATAGATAGATAGTGAGACAGACAGACAAACAGATATAGACAGATAGATAGAAACATAGAAAGAAATATATTTATTGGACATACATACTGTTCTCCCTCCCTGACATCCTGCCAGGAGAGGGAGAAGTTACAGTGGGGGGCGGGGGTTCTTTGCCTCGAGGGGGGGACGTGCCACAAGGGTGGGGCGGCGCTGACGGGAAAAGTAATGTGATCATTGTGACAGGTTGTCAAAATGATCACATGTCCAGGGACCTCGCTGATTGATCTCTGGGCAAGGCTCCGTAATATCAGCTGTCTGGAGACAGCTTTGTCACAGAGATAATTTCCGCTACAGAGTGGTAAAGACTGTAAAATCTGCAGGACGTTCTGGAACATCCCTGCAGAGTTAATTGTGGACCACCCGGACGTTTATAGTCTATGGGTGGTCCGCAAGTGGTTAAACACTGAACATACCCTTAAATGTTAAATCTGGTGATTATACACTTTACTTTTTAAGGACATTATTATTATTGCCTCCAAAAAGAATAAATACCTTCTTAAAACCAGTTTCTGACTACCCATAGACTATAAATGTCCTGGCTGTCCACACCTATCTATAAAAGGGCATTTAAAACGTCCTGCAAAGCTTTCCCCATCAAGCTTTTCCAGCTCCATCAGAGCTCTGTGACCCCACTGTCTCTAGACACCAGAGATCACAAAGTTTTTCCCGGAGACCAGTAAAGATGTTCTCCGAGCATGGGATCACAAATAAGTTTATCAGTAAATAACAAATTTTTATAGTGGTTGTACCGTCTACCTCTTCTCACAGCCTGTCAAAGAGGTAGAACGGTATATATTGTCCAAACCAGGGCCGATTCTAGCTTTTCTGCTGCCTGAGGTTGAAATTTAAAATGGCGCCCCCAGATTTTGATTGACTTCCCCCTGGCTGTTCTACATCACTACCAGCCTCCCCAAACTGTTGCAGATGGGCCGTTGCCTTGTATTCCCCTGGCATGCGCGGTGCAGCGATGAAGCCGCGCAGAGTACACCTCGCTGCACGGTGCGTGCCCAAGTAGTACAAGTCAATGGAGCATCCGAAAAAGTTGTATCAGCCAGGGGGATGTCAATCAAACATGGAAAGGTGGGTTTGGAGGCAGGACTATGTGACTCTTCAGGATAGCGACACCGCCCCATGACCCTTCAATGAGTAATTAGCATAGAGTGTGCGTAGTTTTAAAAGTTGATTTTATAGATTTTTCTGCATCTGAAAAAAACATACAAGGGACTGTTTGGAAATATTACCAGGTCATGTATTACCGCATAGTGGCGAATCAAAGGGTTAAAACTACCAGACAGGTTCCCATTAAATATCTAATGAAAATGAAAACAACTCCATCTGCCCTTCAATTTTGTAATTATAAATATATCCTATATAATTACAGCATCAGAACCAATCTCTGACATATATGGCTCCAGAACCAAGCTCAATACATATATACAACACCATAACAAAGCTCAGTTCATAAATACAGCCCCAGAACCAAACTCAGTAGATATATACAGCTCCAGAACCAAGCTCATGTAACGACTTGTGGGTATGTGGACCCACTAGATGCAGCTTGCCAAGTCACAGTCTATGCAAAAGTCTATACAAGTTTGTAGCACAAGGGTTCCTGAGATAGTCCAGATGGCGGCAGTGGCTCTGGCACAGATGGGGCTAGATGTGGCCGGTTGCGCCAGATGTAGTGGATGGTATCAGGAGTGGCAGATGACAGGAGACGTGGTATATACCAGCAGGCATGGCAGGTTGCGCCAGACGGCTCCAATATTAAACAGGCTTGGGAACAAGACACAGCATGGGATACAGGATGCAGGTAGTAGGGCACGAGAACACTGGGAGCAGGAAAACACTAAGGCCTCATGCACACGACCGTAGTGGTGTGCACGGGCCGTGATTTGCGGTTCGGACATCCGTGGAGTATCACCCGCGGCCACCCGCAAATCACGGGCCATGCACATTGCCGTTCATTTCAACAAGC
Source organism: Rhinoderma darwinii (assembly GCF_050947455.1). NCBI lineage: Eukaryota > Metazoa > Chordata > Amphibia > Anura > Rhinodermatidae > Rhinoderma > Rhinoderma darwinii. Next base: position 217,031,430 of record NC_134688.1, on the reverse strand, counting down.
CTGGACCGCAAAATGCGGCCGTAATAAGACATGTCCTATCTTTTTGCGGTCCAGGCTCCCGTGCAATGCACGGCCCGTGGAAACCACGGTTGTGTGCATAGGCCCATTGAAATGAATGGGACCACAATTCACCCGCAGCTTTGCGGGTGAATTGCGGCCCCAAAAATACGTTCGTGTGCATGGGGCCTAAAGGTCAATTTGCAATACGAACATGGGAAAACTACAACAATACTCAGGCAAGGAGTGGAAGGGCAGGGCCCTTTTTATAGTTCAGTGTGGTCTGGGAAATAATGAATTAATTAATTACATATGCGAACGCGTCCCCCCCTCGCTGCCATTGCAGGACATAGTGGCCGGATTCGCCGACAGCTCTGGGGAAGGACACGTTGGCCACAGAGAGGAGGTCTGCAGTCTGCAGGTAAGGGAATGCTGCGGCCATTAGAGTACCCCCCCTTATGCCCCCTCTTCAATGCAGAGCAAAAGAGGAATTTTTTAACGAGGGTAGGGGCATTAAGGTTCTCCTCTGGCTTCCAGGACTTCTCCTCAAGACCAAAACCTCTCCAGTCCACCAAGTACAAAGTCCTTCCTCCTACTCTCTTGCAATCCAGGATCTCCTTCACCTCAAACACATCAGATGCACCGCTGGGAACTACTGCAGGACTAGGAGTCTTACTGTAGCAGTTCAGAACCACACGTTTCAAGAGGGACACGTGAAAAGAGTTGGGCATTCTGAGGATAGAAGGCAGCCGGAGCTTATAGGAGACAGGGTTTATTTGTTATAGGATTTCCAAGGGGACTGAGGAACCTGGGGGCAAATTTGTATGAGGGCACCTTCAAATGGATGTTCCTTGAGGAAAGTCAGACCTTGGATCCAGGAGAGAACTGAGGAGGAACTTTTCTTCTTTTATCGGCATGCTTTTTCATACGTTCCACTTCCTGGAGGATCGCAGACTTGTTTTTTTGCCAGATGTGAATAAAAGTCCCAAAAGAAGAATTGGTCTGCTGGTACTTGACTCATGGCTGGCACAGGAAGAGGAACTCGAGGATGCTGACTATACACAATGTAGAAAGGAGACGAGGCAGTGAGACTCACTTGTGTGATTGTTGTATGAGAATTCTGCCCAAGGCAGAATTTGATTGGTCCTCTCCACTTGACCATTGGACTGTGGGTGATAGGCAGAGGAGAAGTCCAGTTTTACATATAATAGGTTGCACAGGGCTCTCCAGAACTTGGATGTGAACTGCACACTCGGGTCCCAGACAATATGTAGAGGAAGTCCGTTTAGTCGGAAGATGTGCAAAATAAACAGATTTGCCAGGCGAGGAGCAGAGGGTAGGCCAGTCAGTGGAATAAAATGTGGCATTTTAGAGAACCGATCCACTACCACCCAGATTGTAGTACACCCAGCTGAAGGAGGAAGGTCTGTGATAAAGTCCATAGCGATATGCTGCCAAGGAGCATCAGGAACGGGCAGGGGTAGAAGCAGACCAGTAGATTTGGAGCGGGAAGACTTGTTCGAGGCACAGTTCGTACATGAAGAGACATAGTCTGCACCATCTCTCGGCAGTGTGGGCCTCCAGTACTGATAGGCTATGAGTCCAGAGTCTTTCTAACACTTGGGTGCTCCGCTAATTTGGAGCTGTGTCCCCAGCGGAGAATTGTCTTCCTGACGGCAAGGCGGACAAAAGTCTTTCCAGGAGAAATGTCTCTGATTTGCAACGGGCTAGCGACAATAATCCTAGACGGGTCTATAATATATTGAGGAATTTCCTCAGAGTCATTAGTCTCAAATGATCCGGACAGAGCGTCAGCCTTAACATTCTTATCAATAGGGCGGAAGTGAAGCAAGAATTAAAAGCTGGCGAGGATTTAGTTGTTGTGCCAACTGTAAGTATGTAAGGTTCTTGTGGTCCGTATAAATGACAATAGGGTGAACCGCACCCTCCAGCAAGTGTCTCCATTCCTCTAATGCCAAGTTGACGGCCAGCAACTCCCTATCCCTGATGGAATAGTTGCGCTCTGCCGGGGAAAACAATCTCGAGAAGAAGACACAGGCCACCATCTTGCCCTTAGAGTTAATTTGACATAGTAGTGCTCCCGCACCAACGGAAGATGCGTCCACTTCCAGAAAGAACTGCCGAGAGGCATCAGGGTGGTGAAGAACAGATGCATAAGTGAAAGCGCTCTTGAGCTTAGTAAATGCCGATTCTGCCTCTGGAGGCCAAACCTTGGCGATTACTCCCTTCTCAGTTAGAGAAGAGAAGTTTGGGATAAATATCCGATAGAAGTTCGCAAATCCCAGAAAACTGTATGGACCGAAGACCCTGTCGGCGTTGCCACCCTAAGACAGATCTCACCTTCTCTGGGTCCATCTTGAGGCCACGGTCAGATACAATGTAGCCCAGGAAGGGCAGAGAGTTTTTCTCGAACACACATTTCTCAAGTTTAGCATAAAGGCGATTCTCCATTAACCACGACAGAACTTGGCGAACGTGCCTCCGATGTGTCTTCAAATCAGATGAGTAAACTCCAGATAGACCACCACACAGACATACAGCAGATCCCGAAATATGTAATTTACAAATTCTTGGAACACAGCTGGAGCATTACTGTCACGAAGGGTCTGTGGACCCACTGGGCCATACCGCCTTGGCGGTAGGGCAGCTGGCCAACAGGGCGCAGGTCACAGTCTATGGTATATAGGGTACCTGTGGCAGCACGGACAGTAGCTTGGCAGGAACTAGGCAGTGGGTGGACGTCAGGCGTGGAGAAGCAGGCAAGCGTGGTATCCAGCACAGCATGACTATAGCAAGCACGGCACTAGATCGGTATACAGGTAAAGGAACGGGAACAGGAACACTGGGAGCAGGAAACACTAGGGGACCATTTGCATAGACAGACTAAGGGATACACAACAAAGCTCAGGCATAGAACTAGGGGGCTGGACCCCTCTTATAGTCCAGGGTACTCACGGATCAAAGTTCGTCCATCTGGTCCGGTGCATGCGCTGCCCCTTTAAGAGCGGGCATGAGCGTGCGCGCGCACCCTATGGGATCCGGCCGATTCGCTGGCCGGGGATTCCACTTCAGGAAGAGTCCCTGACTTCACTGTCTGAATATGGACAGTGATGTCAGGGGCAGCCCCAGAGCCATAGTCCCAGGCAGAATGCTACTAGCACTCTCCATGGACACCTGCTCTGCTCCTGACATCACTGTCCATATGTGGATAGTGATGTCCGGAGCAGAGCTGAAGTCCCAGGCAGAGGTTAGCAAAGGATCTTCTATGGTACTCCAGCTCTGGGGAAGCCCCTGACATCACTGTCCATATATGGATAGTGATGTCAGGGGCAATGCCACAACCAAAGTCCAGGGCAGAGCGCTACTAGCACTCTGCCTGGGACACTGCTCTGCTCCTGACATCACTGTCCATATATGGCAGCGTATTACTAGCACTCTGCCTGGGAGTCTGTAGCCTAGTAAATGGCAGAAGTAGGGAAATACCTCCCTGCTCTGTCATAGCGTTCATTAGTATCTGCGTCCTAAGGATACTATTGAATGTGGTGTCGCTACTGCTGTGGCTGCCATAGCGGCTGCTAGCGGGGCCACTGAGCATGGGGGGCCATGATGATGATGGGGGCACGGGCCCCCACATGCCGCGGACCCCGTAACAGCCGCAATGGCTGCTACAATCTGTCTCCTAGTGTAATGGCCGGAAGGAGGTGAAGGGAAAGTGAGCCCTAATCTACCCACCGCCCTGTCCCTGCCTACTTGCAACGACTCGCCCTAGGCGACGAGGTACAACTGGGCGGCGGTCCCTACGCTGTCTAAGTGCACAGGAAAACAAACAGGGAACATGCAAGGGAAGGGGCAGTAGCCACGGAACGCCACGAGGAAACGGAGCGGCGAACGGACAGTCAGGACCAGGACGAAGTGAGTACACCCAAGCGGGCAAGGAGACAGAAGCAAGCCAGGGGCAAAGCAAAGCAGGTCAAGCAGAACTGCAGCAAGGCAGAAGCACGGCAGAAGCAGGCTGGAGCAAGCAGCAGTGGGGCCAGGAATCCAAAAGAATTACAAGCACTGAGGGAGAGAACAGGGCAGGTAATAAAGCACAGGGGGCGGAGCTAACTCCGACAGACCAGGCCGCGATAGGCTCTCCCACTCCTGAGCCTGCCACCCTGGTTGGTGGGAGAAGGTGTCAGTCGAACAGGTCTGGCCTCAGGTGTGGATTGATTAATCCCAGGAGTATACCTAGATGAAGTACCTGGCAGATCCCTAACACCTAGACAGGGGCTGCTTCTAGAAGCAGAATCCCGTCGGCAACACTCTGGCCGGGTATTCCACTCCTGGAGGAGCCATGACAGTGACATTAGCACCCGGCGGCAGAGTGGGCCCCCCTCCCCCGAAGGGTAGTGGCCAGGCACTTGCCCGGGTTCACCGGATGCTGACGCCAGCCCTGCCTGGACACATTTGGACTATTCTGTGACCAATATGACTTTACCCTTCAACATAATAAGGCCCCATGCACACGACCGTGCCCGTAATCACGGTCCATGATAAAGGGCTCTGATGGCCGCGGACAGCCATTTGCGGGCCATGCTTCCATATAAAGTATGGGAGCACGGTCCATAAAAAGCAAAAAACAGGACATGTCCTATCTTTTGCAGAGCCTTTTTATGGCACGGACACCTTTTCGTAAATATACAGGAAGGTGTCCGTGGGCAATTGAAATTAATGGCTCCGTAATAACGGACCGTAATTACGGATGAATTCTACGGTCGTGTGCATGGAGCCCTAGAATGAATATCTGATGATAATATATTACATTTTATAAAGGTACAAAATTGAGACTAGCATAATTCAAAGCCTAAATAAACGCTTGAACATTGTTTATTCTTCAAGGTCTAAAACTGCAATTTCAAAGGACTTCAAAAACAGAGAAAAGACAGGCACAAGAACAAAATGTAGCAGTTATCATGGGGTAAGTCACTTTTATTGATTTAGCATTAATGGTTTCACAGCCTGGGTTTACATAATACAATTTTTGCAAAGTTCTGACTTGCCATTTGTTTACTATGATGATTGCAAACAATTGTCCAATGACGTTCACAAGAGCAATTATGTTTCGATAGGTTGCAAACATTTACTTTATGACATCTGGTGCCAATTTCTAATGAAAGGCATTGACATAGCAAGAGAAAGTTATCGGCATCAGTTTTACATAGACAGATTTCCTTGCCGGTAACTAGCATCAGTCAAACATGTAGCACATCGTTTAGCTCTGTTTAAATAGAGCAATGGCCGAAAAGTATGAGGACAAACTATCGTTAACATGATCGATTGGTCCTCATACATTTGCATCTAGACAGCAGCACATCCCTGTTTACACGGGGAGATGTGTTGCCGACTAGAGACCATTTTTTTTGTCGCATTAAAAACGCTTGTTTATTTGTCGACTGATCGCTGCCCTGTTTGCATAGTGCTATGATCGGGAACCAATCTCTAACCCGTGTAAATGGACCTTTACTAATATCTAACGTTCTGTCTTCTGACTATGAAGAAAAAAATTATGTAATGGTAAGTTTTAGAGAAAAAGGCTCCTCTAGCAAGAATCAAAGTAGGGCCCTGACATCTTTATACAAGCCTTTTCACAAAACTTGAAAAACAACATAAATAATTTATATATATATATATATACATATATATAAGGCCTGATTCACACGAAAGCTGCGCATCTTGGACGTGAAAAACTGCCATTTTTCACGTCTGAGGTGCATCCGTGCTCAGCGCTGTGGGACGCGATGTCACGCATCCACCATAGTTGAGAGTCTATAGAGGGATGCGTGATGTGTGAAAAGATAGGACATATCCTATTTTCCCACGGACCCTTCACATGGTCCGTTTAAACAACGGCTGTGTGAACGGCCACATTGAATTACATAGGTCCGTGGGACGGCCGCTGTTTCAACGGCCATCCCACGGACGTTTAACACGTACGTGTGAATCAGGCCTAAACCGCCCTCTATCCTCAAATAACATGGCAAAGGTTTAAATCTAGGCAATATTTATCATAAATGCCTATTTATACCAAATTAGCAACATCAAATATTTCCCGAATCTACTAAATTGCTTATTAAAAAACAAAACACAAAGAAACACTATAGAAGCACTTGATTTGACTAGTAATGTGAACTCTAAAGAAATATACTATTTATAGTACCCAAATAATACCACCATAAAGTGCCGTGCAGTGAATAAATAATACTTCTATACACTGCCACAGTTAAAGTTATTAGTTACAATCTCTACAATTAGTATTCACAGCTAAATGTTAGTCCATACTGTATGTTCAGAACGCTATTACAAGATTATTCTGCTCCATAGACAGAATGAAAACTACCATAAGCAGCAGCCTGCATGCCACTTATGGATTCCTAATGCAATAACATGGTATGCGAATTCTCCACTGCTGCCCTGCAGTATTATCACAACACTTCTGAGGCTGGGTTCACACGAGCATGTTCGGTCCGTAAAGGACGGAGCGTATTTTGGCCGCAAGTCCCGGAACGAACACACTGCAGGGAGCCGGGCTCCTAGTATCATAGTTATGTACGACGCTAGGAGTCCCTGCCTCTCCATGGAACTACTGTCCCGTACTGTAATCATGTTTTCAGTACGGGACAGTAGTTCCACGGAGAGGCAGGGACTCCTAGCGTTGTACATAACTATGATGCTAGGAGCCCGGCTCCCTGCAGTGTGTTCGGTCCGGGACTTGCCGCCGATATACGTTCCGTCCTTTCCGGACCAAACATGCTCGTGTGAATCCAGCCTAAATGTTAAAGGTGTTGCCCAGCATTAGAAAAATATGTCTGCTTTCTTCCAGAAACAGCACCACATTTGGGTTGTGTCTGGTATTACAGCCTATCTCCATTAAAGTGCATGGGGCTGAGATGCAATACCACACGCAACCTGTAGATATGCGTGGAACTGTTTTTTGGAGAAAGCAGCCATGTTTCTCTAATCCTGCAAAAATTATTTGAGGAGAAATTCCAATAATAAGAATATATTTGAAATTGCTATTTATACAGTGCTCTAATAAATTAGAGCAAGTTTACTAATGGCAGAAACCACCCCAAAATATGGATCAATCTGAACACAGTCTATAAAACAACAATTAAATCTAAGACAACATTGACAATATAGTTGATGTAAATATAATCTTAACCTGTACAATTTAGGGCCTGTTTACATCTGCGTTGAAGGCTCTGTTAGGGGCCTTCGTCACAGATCCGTCTGAAAAAAACTCAAACAATAGCGCAACATGCTGTGCTATTGTATCCAGTAAAATTACGGAAACCCCGATGGAAACCAAACGGAATCCATTAAAGTCAATGGGTTCCGCTGGCTGCTGGTGGTATCCGTCGTATAACAGAACCAGCGCTTCCGGTATTTTCTCTGTTTTGCTCCTCTGATGGAGCAGGACAATGGAAATACCAACACAGATGTGAACAGGCCCTAATTTAGTTTCAAAATACTTTATTAAAGGAATCTTAACCCCTTCCCGACATTTGTTGTAAGGATACATCATAGAAAGCCAGTGCTTCCCACAATTTGCCGTATCCATACGACAAATGGTGGACACCGGCTCAGAAGCTGAGTCGGTGCCACGATCCCCGGGTGTCAACTGTATGTTACAGCTGTATTGGCGGGGAACGAATTTAGCTCCGATCCATTCCATTAACCCCTAAAATGCATCGGTCAAAAGCGATCGCTGCATTTAAGGTGTTTGCAGCTCATCGCCACCCAGCAAAAAAAATTGCCAGGGTCCCGGTGGCTGTAATGGCAACCGGAGGCCTAATACGAAAGCCTTGCAGGCCTCGCCCAGAGGCGTGGTCTAAAAGGTTTCCGTAGCTAATGGGAAGATGGCGCCAGCTCAGGAGCTGCATGTTACAGCTGACAACCTCCTGTAACGGCAGGGACTGTAGCTAGCTCCGGTCCCTGCCATTAACCCCTTGCAATCGCTGCATCTTAGAGGTTGGTAGCAGATCGGCAGCCCTGCATGCGATTGCAGGGCTGCCGACTGGTGCTATGGGAACAGAAGGCCTAATAATGGCCTCCTGTTCTGCCATTACGGAAGGCGATTATTCCCCGGCCGGAGGCAAAGCCTAATCAGCTTGCTGTCAGTGAATGACTGACAGATCTAATACATTGCACTACATAGGTAGTGCAATGTATTAGAAAATAAATCAGACAGTTGGACCTTAAAGTCCCCTAGTGGGACTAAAACAAAGTGTGAAAAAGAAGTGTTATAAAAAGTTGGAAAAAATAATAAATGTGGGTGAACGGCATAAAAAAACACGTGAAAAAGAATGCCAAAATTTCCGGGTTTTTTGGTCACTTTACCCTACAAAAATTGGAATAAAAAGTAATCAAAAAGTCACATGTATTCAAAAATGTTACCTGAAAAAACTAAAGCTCGTATCGCAAAAAACAAGCCCTCATACAGCTCCATCTATGAAAAATGTAAAAAGTTATGGTTCTCACAACATGGCGACATAAAAACTACGTTCTTTTTACAAAAGTAATTTTATTGTGCAAAAAGTTGTAAAACATAATAAACTGCTATAAATTTGATATCGCCGGAATCGTACTGAACCGCAGAATAAAGTTAACATGTAATTTATAACGCATGGTGAACACTGTATATATAAAAAAAAAAATAAAATGTGCCAGAATTGCTGTTTTTTGATCACCTTGCCTCCCAAAAAATAGGATAAAAAGTGTTTAAAAAGTCGCAAGCACCCCAAAATGATACCAATAATAACTACAGCTTGTCCCGCAAAAAAAACAGCCCTCACACCACTACGTCTATAAAAAAAAACTAAAATTGCTTAAGGCTTCCACAAGTCAAAAGAGAAAAAATATGCAGTTGTGCAGGCCCGAGGGGAACATTTGTTCTATTTCAAGAGGCGATTTATCGAGGCCCTAAAACTAGGGAACCAGGAAGGGGAGGGCCCAAACATATCTGCTGGAAGCGAGGGTGCCTGTATTATACCAGGACAACACTTCCCAGCAAAATTCCCCAAATTGCATAGGTGCAAGTGTGGACCAAAAGGGGGATAAGAAAGGACAATATTTATCAGTGTGACACCGGCCTGTGCATAAAAGATTGTCACAGCGTAACGCACATCTATGGATTATTTTATTGTTTACCCCATTATTATACCACCTAACTATCCACCTGATGTACTTTTCCCAGCTTACATGTACCCCCACATTATAATTGAAAACACCAGCAATACCCAAACAAAACTACTACCAAGCAAAATCCACGCTCCAAAAGCCAAATGGTGCTCCCTCCCCTCTGAACCTTACAGCGTGCCCAAACAGCAGTTTACTTCCACATATATGACATCACCATACCCGGGAAACCCCTTTTTAACAATTTTTGGGGTGTGTGTCTCTAGTGGCATATGCTGGGCATGACATATTTTCCACTGAAAATACATATTTGCCACTGAAATGGCATATCTGGGGAAAAATTTTAATTTTTACTTTGCACCTTCAGCAGTGCATTCATTTATGGAAAAGACCTGTGGGGTGAAAATGCTCACTACACCCCTTAATAAATGCCTTGAGGGGTGTAGTTTCCAAAATGGGGTCACTTCTCAGGGGTTTCTTTTATTATTTCACATCTGAGCCTCTACAATTGTGAACCAATACTTTGTAAATCGCCAGATTAGGTCTCAATTTCGCATGGTGCTCTTTCACTCCTGAGCCTGGTCAAATGTCCAGGCAAAAGACTAGGGCCACATGTAGGGTGTTTCTAAAACCGGGAAACACAGCGTAATAATTAGAGAGCTGTCTTGTTATGGTGGCACAAGCTGGGCACCACATATTGGCATATCCATGGAAATATTCCCATTTTCACTCTGCAACATAGAGCATAGAGTGCACACTAATTTCTTGCAAACTTTTGGTGTTTTTCACAATTAAAGAAGCACTCCACTTGTTTTTTAATTGCACCCTCCATTTGTACATTGGTGTTTCAGTGGGGTGCTGTGTGCAGAAATACTTACCGATCCCTGAATCTTGTATTTTTCGGGTCCAGCGCCGCTCACGTGATCTTCATTGTGACTTGTCTGGAGTCACTGTGCTTTTGAGTAAACCGGAACTCAGGCTCTCAATGCATTCCTACGGGAGCTAAAATGAGGCTCCATAGGAATGCTTTGAGAGCCCTACTTCCGATTTTCTGAAAAGCAGCGATTCCAGACCAGGTCAGAATGAAGATCACGTGGGCGGCGCTGGACTCGAAAAATGACAAGATGCGGGGATCTGTAAGTATTTATGCACACAGCACCCCACTGATACACCCATGTACAAATGGAGGGTGCAATAAAAAAAATAAGTGGAGTGCTTCTTTAAATACTGAATGTACCAACCAAATTTTACCACTAACTTAAAGTACAATGTATCACGAGAAAACATTCTCAGAATCGCTTAGATAGATAAAAGAATTCCAAAGTTATCACATAAAGTGACACGTCAGATTTGAAAAATAAGGGAAGGGGTTAAGGATACTGTACAACTTTGTTGATAATTTCCCATGCTTAGGACAAAAGATACAACATCTGGTATTGGCAATAAAAATAACGAAATTTCATAGTAAGGCCTCATGCACACAGCCGTGCCTGTAATCACAGCCGGCTGCCGATGCCCGTGGGCCGCATTTTTGTGCCGTGCTCGCATACAAAGTATGGGAGCATGACCCGTAAAATCCGAAAAGTAAGACATGCTCCATAATTCCCGGCATGGTTCTATGGCACGGACACCCTTCCGTGGTCTTTGCCGGCCTGTGATTGGATATATACCACGAGCTCCTTACTAACGGGGTGGGACACGCATCATATGCTGTGTCCTCTCATTGGTTAATGCATACATAGAGGGGTGGGCACTTCGCCTTTTTAAGACGGGGGGTGTTCTGCCGCCAACTGCGGCTAGCAATCTAGGTCCACGCCATGCATGTATCGATGCTCTTAGTACATTGTGCACTTAGACTTCTAGAATGCTAGAAGGTCTAATAGATTAATTCTGCAGGCCCCTGAAGATTTACGGCAGATATATAAAGTAAAGAAACGCGTAGGGCTGATACTTGGTGGCTGAATAGATAGGTGTGCTCCAATAGGGCTGTTACTTGGTAGCCACACTGAGAAATCTGCTTCAGTAGCACTGGTACTGCTTACTCTGAATCTAGTGCAGTTGATAAGGACTGCAGAGTCTACAAAAGCAGTGCAGTGTTTGTACGTTCATGAGTGGGGTCATAGAACTCTACTCGTACTACCAACATCTACTATTGCATATGAGTGGGGTCATAGATCTCTACTCGTACTACCAACATCTACTTTTGCATATGAGTGGGGTCATAGATCTCTATTCGTACTACCAACATCTACAATTGCATATATCATTTTTTTTAAAACTTCTATTAAAGAGAAACATATAAAAATATCAAAATATATAAAATATTAAAAATATTAAAAATAAATATAACAAACAAATTAGATAGGCAATAGATTTTTGTGGCACACGCAAAATATTCATCTACCACATTATTTTAATTAATAGTGTCAATGAAAAGTGCGAAAGCACTAGATGAATGAATATTGATACATTTGTGTCACCATTTAGTTCATGCAGATACATTCAATGAACCAAATATAAACGGTTATATGGTAACCGGGAGCAATAATATCCCTAATAGTTAAAAGAGTCCTGGATAACATCTTCACTTATTTCCATTAAAAATACATTTGTTTGCAATCACCCTTATTTGTTTTTCATTTCCCAGCAGACTTGATGTAAAGCTAAATTGTCACTCATTATGCTGCTAAGATATTTTTCATTGTATTTTTCTATTTCATGTTTTTAATAGTTTATCTCAAATTTATTTATCTCTACTATTATCTATCTATCTATCTATCTATCTATCTATCTATCTATCTATCTATCTATCTATCTATCTATCTATCTATCTATCTATCTATCTATCTATCTATCTGTCTGTCTGTCTGTCTGTCTGTCTGTCTGTCTAATTGTTAATTATTATCTATTTTCCAGCAACAGCTTTTATCAGTCAGCAGCTCTACCTACAATTATATTACCAGAAACTCCAGATCATCATTATGGTAAATATCTTTGTGACAGGTTGCTTTTTTATACAAATATCACCAATCAATAAAAAAAAGGCAATGGTGGAATCTAACTTATTTCAAGCTCCTAAAAACCTGAGTATACTTACCTTAAAAGGGTTATTCCCAACAGTGAAGCGGCTGTAGCAGTAGAGCAACATTGTTATCTAATCATTCTCAGGATCGGTGGGGGTCCCAGAGGTCAGAACCCCACAATCCAGAAAGTGATGGCATATCCTAGCGATATGCCATCACTTCATTAGATGGGAACAACCTTTTTATTGACTTGATAAATCTAAATATCACTATTTCTGGCTCTTTTCTTGCTCCCCTATTGAGGCGTCTGCCCCCCCCCCCCCTTAAAGTTAAAGGTTTTGTAGAGCTTTGTGTGATTGTAATTATCATGTTTAAACAAAATTCAAAATAAATGCTGCTAATGTGTTCATATCAGTATCCTCATCTATAGACACAGATTACTTATAATCTTTCTGATTTATTTTGGCTTTCCAATTTGTCCATAAAAAATGCTGGCAGTCAATGATTTCTGGTATGTCGTCCAGAACCCAGACAAATTCAGGTTGGCAACCCTGCCCTTACTTTTATTTATTCAGACCTATGTTTTTTTGCCAAATTATCAGTTTAGGTTTTCAATACTATTTATATACTAATGACACCCAAATCTATATCTCTGTTCCAAATCGTGACACCTTACTAGCTTGTGGTCTGGACTGGTCTATAATTGGTTTCCTGTTAAGTCAACTAATTTCTTCAGACTTATTCTGGACACAACAGACCTTGTAATAAAAGTGCCAGACACACTGCCTGCTACAGTGCCCTGCATAGCAGTATGATCTTCAATGCCTCCTTTAAAATGCTCTCCATACCCGTGTCATTCCCAGTGCCTCCAAAACAATATCAAGCACAGTGCCCCCACGAACTAGGCTAACCAAAATGCTGTGTAAAAAGTGCCATTTGTCAAGGAATCACTACTTGAGCAATTCCCAGAGTGCAAGATTATGGAATTGCTGCACAAGCAATTCCCCAAAGGCAGCTGTAGACTGTCTGGATCAAGCGTGCAGGTAAATCAGCTACCTCAAGTCCATCATCACTCTGGTCAGCAGAGTCTAAGGCTACTCTATGGTCTTCACCAGAGCCCACCGCAAGGCAGGTTGAATTTGGCTGCTTAGAACCCAGGTGGCTTTTACAGAATACAGTGTTGGACAGGAGGTGCAACTGCAGGCAATTCCAGAACGGATAATCAGACAAGCCAGAGGGGTAATCAGCAAGCAGCGTTTACAACCAGGAGATTCTAAAAGTCCAAATTGCAAAACAGAAGAATACCAGGACTTGCAGATGTCAAAACCAGCTGAGAGCAGAAAGTCCAACTCAGTGAGCAGAGGGTAAATCCAAAGACAAAGCCGAGGTCCAATTTAACGAGTCCAAACAGTCAAGGTGATACAGGGTTTAACCAGGAGCTTGATCAGACACATGCAAACACAAGAAATTACAAGCAACAATGAGAAAACTGAACAGATTCAAATACTCCCCCCTTGGCCCTGATAGGACTTAGACAGAGAAATGAGATTGGCTCTGCATAAAAAACCAGGGCCACCCAGAAGCTTGGCTAGTAGTCATGACAACCTTAAAGTGACGGACGTTTCCTAACACCATTCATGATATCCCACTGTAACGATGCAACTACATAGTTCACAATAATAGTCAGTGGTAATCAGAGTTAGTAGCCCTTTAAGAGTTGCACTTCAAGGAGTTGTAATGCAGAAAGCTGGAATGAGGAATAGCCGTAATTGGGTTAGCATAGGCTATGCTTAGGTTTGGAGTCTAAGGCTTGCACTGTCTTTAGCCTGAAACCCTGTATTGGAGTATGGACTTTGCTGCAAGAAAATCCACAGGTCACAGTCCGAAAGATTGCCCCCAAATGATGACTGGGCTGTAGGTAAAGGAGTACAATGGAGAGAGGTATCAGCCACGTTCAGATGTATCCAGAGATCATTACACTGGAGCAGAAGATTAGCCATAGTCAGCCATCTTCAGAGTTCGGTTCCTAGGAATGAGAGATCAGCCGTGATCAAACATATGCCAAGTTCAGTACAAAGGAGAGCAATAGTGATTAACCCCTTCAGGACCCATCCATTTTTTTTGATTTTCGTTTTCAATTTTTCCTTCCCACCTTTAAAAAGCGATAACTTTTTTATTATTCTGTCATTATAGCCATATGAGGGCTTGTTTTTTGCGGGATGAGTTGTAGTTTTTAACGGTACCATTTGTTATACCATATACGGTATTAAAAAAAAATGTGTTTTGTTGCCACATTCTGAGAGCCATAACTTTTTCATCGATTGAGCGGTATGTGGGCTTATTTTTGCAGGGCGAGCTGGAATTTCTATTGGTTTCATTTTGGGCTACAAGAGACTTTTTGATCAGTTTTTATTTAATTTTTTGTGAGATATGAAGTGACCATAAAAGAATGATTCTGGCGTCTTATATTTTTTTTCGTTTTTACGGCATTCACCGTGCACATTAAATAATGCTATAGTGTAATAGTTCAGACTTTTACGAACACAGCGATACCAATTTTGTAAGGTTTTTTTTATTTTTTACATTACTTCAGAGGAAAAATGGGAAAAGTTTTTTTTCTTAACTTTTAAATGTTTTTTTATTTCTTTTTTACAATACTAAAAACGTTATTTAATATTTTTGTAAATTTTATTAGTCCCTCTAGGGGACTTGAACCAGCGATCATTAGACCGCTGGTACAATACACTGAAATACTAATGTATTGCAGTGTATTGTTATTTTTACAGTCCCCTGTTAAGCCGTGCCAGAGACACGGTTTAAGAGGAGATGAAGAAAGGCAGCCGTGGGGCCTTCAGTAGGCCCCTGGGCTGCCATGACAACCATTGGCACCCCTCCGATTGCTTTGCGACAGGGCCGATGAGCAGTCAGAGGGGGGGGGGCCCTGTTTGTAATGTCTTAGATGATGCGATCGTGCTTGATTGCAGCATCTAAGGGGTTAAACAGCCAGAAACAGCGCAATCGCTGTTCCTGGCTGTTATTCCCGGGTGTCAGCTGTAAAACACAGCTGACACCCGCTGCGCACAGAGTGGGCTCAGCAGGTGAGCCCGCACCGAACATTACCTACCCCACCACGATGCAATAGTATGTCGTAGCGTGGGAAGAGGTTAAGCACAGGGAAGATGGGTTACTGGCAAGCCAGAACAATCAAACACAGGAAGCACAAAACTGTGGGTAAATCTAAAGCAGCAAAGGGGTAGTCATCTTGGTCTGTATGCCTCATCTTACTTGTACTCATTATTCACATATACCTTTGATTGTGTCCTGTGATACTGTGGTAGCTGCATGGAAACCTTTTGGCTCCGTTGTATGCATGAGCTATACTAATGATTGCACTAAGCACTTCAGTTCAGTTTGGTTACTATGCATAACCTGTAGTGATATTTACTATATTGCTTACACAGTGCACTTTTTCAAGGTTAGGCCCTATGCTGTATTTTCATCTATCCGTAAATACTGTCCATAAATACGGATCCGTAGTCATCCGTAACTTATCTGTATAAACGTTGCGGTATCCGCAAATACGGTGTGTATTGCATCCGTATTTGATCCGTATATACGGGTCCGTAAAAAAGGGAGGCAGCAAATGATGTCACCAACATGTTGCATAGCAACGCTCTGTAAATACAGACAGTTTACGGATGCACATCCGTAGCTGTCCGTATTTACGGAAGCGCCCATAGGCTTCTATGGTAGAGTCCGTGCCTTAATTACTGACAAGAATTGGACAGGTTCTATAATTTTTTAAGCAAGGACACCCATCAGTAAAAATACTTAAAGGTGTCCGTGGCCAATAGAAATGAATGGGTCCGTAATTACGGATGAAATATACGGTCGTGTGCATGGGGCCTTACTCAGCGTAGACTGTATTGATAATTTATTTTCATACTCTCCAGTCTGTTTATCTGGGCAGTTGATAGTCTGTATACCTCATTTCACTTGTACTCATTATACATGTATACCTTTGATTGTGTCTAGGGACACGTGATGGGTGCATAGACACCTTTTTGTTCAGTATGCATGTGATATACTAATGTTTGCACTGTGTACTTTACATTCAGGTCTGTGCATGAGTTATACTATTGATCGCACCAAGCACTTTAACCTGTGTGATACTTACTTTATTTCCTACACAGTGCACTTTATCAAGTTTCCATAGGTGTCCGTAATTGCAGGAGCGTTCCTATGCGACAGCGGGGATTCACCATGGAGACCTTTTCAAGTGATTGGCACATGTTGGTAACATAATTTGTAGCCTTCATTTTATTTTGCGGATCCGTAAATACGGATGCAAAACGGATGCACTGCGGACCGTATCTGCAGATGAATTGCGGAAGACTACAGATCCATATTTGCGGACTCTTAGGCACCCTGTACACGGCCGTGCCCTTAATCACGGTCAGTGATTACAGGCACGGCCACCTGCGGACAGTCACCCACATTTGTGGGCCGTGCTCTCATTATAAAGAATGGGAGCACGGTCTGTAAAATAAACATAACCTATTTTTTGCGGGTCATTTCTACGGCCCAGACACCTTCTGTTAAATATATGGGAAGGTGTCCGTGGGCAATAGAAATGAACCAGTCCATACTTTGCTCCACAATTACAGTCTGTAATTGCAGACCAAAATTACAGTCATGTTGATGAAGCCTAATAGTGTGGCTAAAAGATGCACATATCGCTGTACCGCAGCAAACCTGCCTGTATAAAACTATAAAAGCAGTTGTGGTAAAATTGCAGAAAAAACCACAAGCATTTATATGTAGTTTTTCTGAAATGCAGTAATGGTGCTGCTCTTTGCCCTGTTTGAAAATACCCTAAAATACATTACAATAAATATAATGACCATTTTATTTGATGCAACAGTTACATGTGCATTGCAGCGACCATTTTCCTAGATGTTTCTCATCCTGTTTTTATAAAATAGCAGGATAAGAAATATATCATTAGCATAGTCCATTTATTTTAATGGACTACAGAATGTCTTTTTTTGTGTCTCAGTTGGCATCGATTTTATAGAATTCAGTCTTTTTTGTCAGCCTAGGAAGTACAGCATGCATTCACCATCCGCCAGTTTAGTTAGTACACAAACAAATAAAATAAAAAAAGTGGCTCATGGCAACCAATCTGGTTGCTGATTTAGTTTTTCAAAGGATCTCTGAGAAATCTGGTGTAATTTGTTTGGTTGTTATGGGCAACTATTCCTTTTGATAATTCTCCCCCATAGTATAACAAATGCATGTAGACACATACGCTAAGTCGTCACACTTCTGTATTCTGCACTACAGAGAATATAGCCTGTTATGGGCCCATACTGCACCTCCATGTGCCTCCACTTTTATACACGTGGCACAGAGGGGTTTTTTCTCACGGATTTCTTATGAATCCATAAGAAAACAAACTATGGCGTGCTCCTTCACTGCTTTGCCATGATCACGAGCTTTAGGGTATGTTCGCACGCTTAACAAAATATGGCTGAAAATACGGAGCTGTGTTCAAAAGAAAACAGCCCCTGATTTTCAGCCGTTTTTAAGCAACTAGCGTCTTTTGCAGCAATTTTTTACGGCAGTTTTTGGAGCTGTTTTACTATTGGGTCAATGAAAAACGGCGCCAAAAATGGCTCAAGAAGTGACATGCACTTCTTTTTACGGGGCGTTTTTATTACACGTCGTTATTTTAAAATGAGGCATAAAAAAACGCCCCATGGGAACAGTACGCCGTATTTCCCATTGAAATGAATGGGCAGATCTTTGGAGGCGTTCTGCTTCCGATTTTTCAGCCGTTTTTTGGGGCATCCGGGACTTGCGGCCGAAATACATTCCATCCTTTACGGACCGAACATGCTCATGTGAATCCAGCCTTAGGGTATGTTCACACGGCCAAATTTCAGACGTATACGAGGCGTATTATGCCTCGTTTTACGTCTGAAAATAGGGCTACAATGCGTCGGCAAACATCTGCCCATTCATTTGAATGGGTTTGCCGACGTACTGTGCAGACGACCTGTAATTTACGCGTCGTCGTTTGACAGCTGTCAAACGACGACGCGTAAATTTACTGCCTCGGCAAAGAAGTGCAGGACACTTCTTTGCCACGTAATTTGAGCCGTTCTTCATTGAAATCAATGAAGCACGGCTCAAGGTTTACGAGCGTCTCAGACGCCTCGTAAATTACGAGGAGGAGCTTTTACGTGTGAAACGAGGCAGCTGTTAACAGTCTGTCTTTTCACACGTAACTGCCTCTCAGCGTGTGAACATACCCTTATACAGCCATTCAGACATGGGTTTTTAAAGGTCTAACGGGTAGTTGACATAGCAGTTTTTGTCTGTCAGAAAAAGCTGCCTACAGGGATTTTGAGGCAGCGTTTCTTTAAGCTTTTTTTACGCATTTTTGAAGCCTTTTTGAGGCATTTTTTTATTCGTATGGCTCTAATCCAAAAAAAACGGTGTTAAAAAACACGGTCGGGGGTGGAAACTGCTCAAAGTAAAAGCATCTTTTCCGCAAGTGGCCAAAAGCTCCCTGGGAAAAGAAAACACCTCTCCCTCCCTTTGAAATCAATGGGGGGGGGGGGTGATTTGGGGCCTTTCTTGGTCCTGATACTGACCTGGTTTCCACGTAAAAATCAGTGCCAAAAACTGGTGTGTGAAGTGCCCCAAGGCCTCATGCACATGACCGTGCTTTTTTGTCCGCAATTTTTCTGCATTTTTGCAGACCAATTCATTTCTATGTCCCCATACACACGACCGTGCTGGGGCCACGAATCTGGGCCGCAAAAACTCAGGACAGGTCATTTTACGGATTTGCGGCTTCATGAACTGGTGACATTAATTTCTTTGGTTGCAGATCTGTGAATCCTGATGACGCATGGATGTACAACAAAAGTTTTTTCTGGACAAATGGACTGCAACAGATCCGTGGTTTGCGGCCCGCAAAACCACTATGCTCGTGTGCATGAGGCCTAAAAGATCTATTTATTTATGTATGCAGTTTGTATTTGCAAATGAAAGAGGATCTGTCACCAGATTTCACGTCTGTAGTCTGTTCTTTAAAATAGTTTGCAGGTTGCTGCTAAGGAGCAGCTAACAGATTTTTAAATGGCCAATTACAGGGGTCATGCACACGACCATTGTTTACTCCAGTGTTCTATCCATTATTCTTTTTTTGCGGATAGCAAACTGAGCCATTCTTTTCTATGAGGTCATGCACACATACGTTTTTTTTTGTGGATCCATTCTGCAAATGTCCTATTCTTGTCCATGTTTGCGGAAGCAGAATCGCTAATAAAAGTTATTTTAAAAAATATTTTTTGTGCACACTCCTGAACTGTAATCGTTTGTTAGTGAAAGTGGAGGTATGCTTTTGTGGTGGGCAAGGATTTGATGCCACCCACATGCATGTGATGAAATGAGATTATCAAAATTATAAAGTAAACCCATTTTTGCAAACAATATACAATACCTTTTATGAATTGAAGTTCTGATTTAAATGTCCATGGTGAAAGTGCCACTTTATGGACAACAAGTATTTAATTTCCCACACAAGTCAGTTGTCAGTATAACATTATATATATCTCAAATGAAGTATGGGACTTAGGCTGGGTCTCTACACTATGTTTTGCTTGTACATCCAGCTTATATTCCGGGAAATTCTCCCAACGTATATGTCTAATGTGCCCACAGGCTTTCAGTATAAAACATATGCCAAAAGAGTGTCCTTTTGGCATGTTTGGCCAGTATACATCGATATAACTTTACCTCACTCAAACGTATTGAAAAGTATAGTCAACTACACTTTTAAACGGTCGCTGCAGGGGAAAGAAGCATGTACCATTTAGTGCATTACATGGCTATGCCAAGTTCACCAGATTGTTGTGCCACTCTAAGGGCGGGTTCACACATGGCGGAATTGCACTTAAATTCCGCTGCGGACACTCCGCAGCGTTAATCCGCAGCGGAGCCGTTTCTACATTGACTTTCACTTTAATTTAGCAGTGTTCGTTTACACGATGCGTACAATTCCGCTGCGGAGCATAGGCTGCGGAGCGGAATTTGGTGTCCGCAGCATGCTCTGTCTGTTGCGGAGCAGTGGCGGACTCATGGCGGAATTTCTCCATTGACTTCAATGGAGATTCAAAGTTCCGCAATGAAGTCCGCAGCTGTCATGCACATGTCATGTGTGCTGCGGATGCGTCTTGCTTTTTTTACTTGACATTTCTTCATTCTGGCTGGACCTATGTATTTCTAGGTCTACAGCCAGACTGAGGAAGTCAATGGGGCTCCCGTAATGACGGGAGCGTTGCTAGGAGACGTCAGTAAATAGTCACTGTCCAGGGTGCTGAAAGAGTTAAGCGATCGGCAGTAACTGTTTCTGCACCCGGGACAGTGACTACCGATCCCAATATACATGTATCTGTAAAAAAAAATGAAGTTCGTACTTACCGAGAACTCCCTGTTTCTGTCTCCAGTCCGGCCTCCCAGGATGACGTTTCAGTGTAAGTGACGGCTGCAGCCAATCACAGGCCAAGCACAGGCTGCAGCGGTCACATGGACTGGCGCGTCATCCAGGGAGGTCGGGCTGGATGCCGAAGGAGGGACGCGTCATAAAGACAACGGGCGGTAAGTATGAATTTCTTTTACTTTCACTAGGGAAAGTGCTGTCCCTTCTCTCTATCCTGCACTGATAGGGAGAAGGGAAGCACTTTTCCCGCAGTCCGCAGCAGCTAGTCCGCATCAATTTTCTGCACATTTTGTGCAGATCCGCTGCAGAATCTGCAACGCAGATTCTGTGCGGCATTGATGCGGACAGTTGCGGAGGAATTCCGCCATGTGTGGTCATGCCCTTAGGCTCTGTTCACACTGCGTTTGAGCCCTCTGTCAGATGTATACGTCAGGAGTATTTTCCAATGCATACTTCGACTGAAAGCTCAGACGTGTGCTGCTGTATAGGCACCCAGTGGAATATGTTTCCTGTAGGGTCCCATTGTAAAAAGCTGTATACTGTGTGGTATATGTTATTTCTTGGATACTTCTGTATTAAATAGCGTGCTCAACTACCCTATTCAATATTCAATACTGTTAAAATAAGGCATGCCGAAACAGAACTCCCCGAAAAATGCCAAAAGGACATACGTCATATACGTCAGGTCAATGGATACGTTTCGCATATGCACCAAACCTACACGCCCCTTTATGATGTCTATCTGCCCTGAAAGAGATAATGGACAAGGGTTGGGTTCATGAAATAACCCCTTTAGGGCGGATTTACACGAGCGTGTGCGTTTTGCGCACGCAAAAAACGCGGTGTTTTGCGTGCGAAAAAGGCACTTAACAGCTTCGTAGTGTCATGATCATATGGCTTTTCACGCAGCCGCCATCATTATGATACTCTGTTTGTATGTTTGTAAACAGAAAGCACGTGGTGCTTTTCTGTTTTCATTAATAGTTTTTACTGCTCTTGCACGAATCACGCGCATCACACGGAAATGCTTCCGTGTGCTGCACGTGATTTTCACGCACCCATTGACTTCAATGGGTGCGTGATTCGCGTGAAACGCACAAATATAGGACATGTCGTGCGTTTCACGCAGCGGACATACGCTGCGTGAAAATCACGGACTGTCTGCACAGCCCCATAGACTAACATAGGTCCGTCCGAGGCGCGTGAAAATCACGCGCGTTGCACGGACGTATTACGCGTTCGTGTAAATAAGCCCTTAAAGTGTAACTAAACTTTCAGAAAACTTCTGACATGTCACAGTAACATGTCAGAAGATTTGATCGGTGGGGGTTCGAGCACTGAGACCCCCACCAATCGCTAAAACGAAGCAGCAGAAGCGCTTGGGTGACATCATACATGAATTGTAACTTCTATATTTTTGTCCTCAGATACTATTGCACATGGAGTTACAAGCCCAAATATGTACCGTACTGTGAAAAAACAGCCAGCCACCCTTAAACTAGGAATAAGTGAGTATTACGCCATTATGATTGCAGAACATTTGCTTACAGCCTTAACTTTAATCTCAATATATATTTTTGTTTTCGCAGACACTGAATATAATGGCCACAAACATGATGTCGATTTACACGTTTTAAATAAAAATGATAGATATTCATATGCATCCTATGATTCCATTGGACACAACACAGATATTTATTACAGAAATACAGCTACAAAAAGTGAGTTATTACAGTAATAACTTGTATCAAATACACACTCACCTCTTTTAAAGGTGTTTTCCAGGCTTGAAAGAAAATTCTGGCAGCTGCTTATATCATAAAATAACAAATAGACACCTACTCACGTTTTAAATCTGTCGCCTCCTCAGTCCCGTTGGTCCCAGAATCTGCGTTCATCTCTGTGTACATCGCTGCAGCAATAGTGTGTTGTACTGATACCACAAATCGATGCCTTTGTGTTTTTTTTGTAAGCCCTAAAAACTTTTGAACCCCTTAAAGGGGTTATCCACTACCGGACAACTGATGACCTATCCACCGCATAGGTCATGAGTATATCATCGGTGCGAGTCCGACACCCGGACCCTGCATCGATCAGCTGCTCCTGTGGCCTGCGGGCACCAGATGTTATTGAACATTATGCGATGTACGAAGCCGGAAGCAGTTGGCTCCATACATTGCATATTGGCCGTGCTTATTCACTCGAATAAGAGCAGAGCTGCAGTACTGCAGCTCGACCACTATTCTGTGGCCGGAGCCAACTGCTTCTGGCATGTACGTCCGGTGAATGGAGGCAGCCAGAGCGGCTTAACGGTGCGGGGTCCGGGTGTCGGACCCGAAACCGATGTCATACTGATGACCTATCCGCTGTATAGGTCATCAGTTATCCGGTAGTGGACAACCCCTTTAAGGACGTTTCTTATTTTGGACTTCAGGATGCAGCATTCTTTTTTCTGTTTTTTCATCGTCGCATTCCAATAGCCAGAAGTTTTTTATTTTCATCAGCATTGCCGCATAAGGGCTTGTTTTTGCGGAATGAGTTGTATTTTTTAATGGAACCATTTTGGGTTACGTATAATGTATACGTTTTAGAAATTATAATGAAGGGTGGTAGAAAAAAACAGCAATTCCCACATTGTTTTATTGGTTTGTTTTTATGACATTCACAGTGGAGTATAAAGTGTAATTTCTACTTACCGTAAATTCTCTTTCCTTTAGTCCTAGCAGCAGCACCCATGGGGATATTCTATCCTTCTAGAATATAGGTCAGATGGTATCAATTTATTTGAATTAATTGGCTACCCTATAAGAGCCAGCCTCAAAGCTGGTCACATCTTGTATTTATAACAGTAAAAGAAAAAACCCCACACCGACTCAAGATCAATTGAATTAAACATTTGATGGGGGGGGGGGGGGGGGGGCAGTGCTGCTGCTAGGACTAAAGGAAAGAGAATTTACGGTAAGTAGAAATTACACTTTCCTTGACGTCCTAAGCAGCAGCACCCATGGGATGTAGCACGTAACCATTTTAGGGTGGGTCTTCTTGAATTGCGGACAAAATTACTGCTCGACTAAAAGCCGTTTCGCCATCTTTTCTAATGTCTAGCTTATAATGTTTTACAAACATATGTGGAGAGGTCCACGAGGCTGTTCTGCAAATCTGATTGATTGGAATGCAGCTTTTCTCTGCCCATGACGTGGATACGGCTCTAGTAGAGTGAGCTCTGAGGCTCTGTGGAGTCTGTAAACCAGCCTGCGTGTAGCAGATAGTAATCACCTCCCTTATCCATCTGGACAGGGATGACTTAGATGACTTTTGGCCCTTATTTTGGCCTTGAAATGACAGAAAAATATGGTCGGATTTTCTAAACTCTTTGGTTCGATTAATATATGTTTTTAAAGCTCTACCGGCATCCAATGAGTGCAGTTTCCATTCTTCTTCTGATGATGGCTCTGGACAGAACACGGGTAACTCAATCTGTTGGTTAATATTTTGAAATGAAGGCACCTTTGGGCTGAAATAAGGTAATGTCCTCATCAAGACAATGACTGAAGAAAAAGTAGATAAGGTTCAGCCGATCCAAGAGCCTGTATGTCACTGACCCTCTTGGCTGTTGTTATAGCTACTAGAAAACAGACTTTTAGCGATAGATATTTCAATGTCACCGATTCCAAGGGCTCAAACGGGGGTTCACAGAGGTGATTGAGCACCACACATAAATTCCACTTAGGGACTGGATCAGCTACAGTTGGTCTGATCTTCTGGATTGCCTTTACGAATCTCTGAATGAGGGGTTCAGATGATAGTTTCTTGCCTAAGAAGGCTGATATTTGTACCTTAATTGTGCCTGGCTTGAGCCCTCTGTCAAAACCCTCCTGTTCTGGATGGATGGGGAGGAGGAAAGTTGGTGGTCTTTGCACCATCTCAGAAATGCCAACCTAATCCTGCCATAGGTTTTGTTGGTCGCAACCCCTCTAGATTGTAAGAGGGTGTTGATGACTGTCTCTGATAGTCCTGATTTGGCTAAAAGGGAGCGATCAACCTCCATCCTGTCAACTGGAGACAGTTTAGATGGGGACAAAAGCGATTGCCTTGTGTCACAAGGGATGGAATCTGAGGCAGAACCCAGAATACTCCTTTGCTCATGACATGAGCAGGGAGAACCACAATCTTTTTGGCCAGAAAGGGCAGATGGCAATTGTCGAGACTTGTTCCCGTTTGATCTTCTGTAAGACCTTTGGGATCATCGGGATAGGCGGGAATATGTATGCCAGGAGGAACTTCCATGGTATGGATAGAGCGTCTATACCCACGGCTTGTCTGCTCTGAACAGGGAGCAAAATAGGTCCACCTTCGCATTCTGTCGTGTGGCCATCAGGTCCACTTGTGGCTGACCCCAGAATTCCATTATCTGATAGTAGACTTGTTGGTTTAGAGACCATTCTCCTGGTAGCGGAAGCTCGCGGCTCAGCCTGTCTGCTATAATGTTGAGGGTCCCATTTATATGCACAGCTATCAGCTGTTGAACATAAACTTCCGCCCACGATAGGATCAGTGACACTTCTATAAGAAGGGCTATGGATCGGGTGCCTCCCTGGTGGTTCAAGTAGGAGACTGTGGTCGCATTGTTGGAGCGAATTCTGATCGCTTTCCCCTGGACGGCTTGGTGAAAATATGTAAGGGCTCTCATGACTGCTTGCATCTCTCTGCGATTTGAGGATAGACATCTCTCGGTCGGAGACCAGGTGCCCTTCACCATTTGTCCTGCCGTATGAGCTCCCCAACCTGAGCTGGACGCGTCTGTCGATATGTCGACCCACGACTGGGGGGCAAAGGATCTGCCGTTCTTTAGACGAAACCACCATCTTAGGGAGGCTCTTGTGTCTCTGGAAATAATCACTGTCTTGTGCAGAGTTTTTATGTCTCAGTTCCAAACCGGCCGGATTTCTTGCTGCAGAGGTCGCATGTGCCATTTCGCCCCCTCGATAGCCTCGCTGGCCGATGTCATCAGAGGCAGAACTCTTTCATCATTAGACGAATTGATACTGGATGAATCGGTATGTGGAGATACACATCTTTTAGGTCTATTGTGGCGAGAAAATTCCCTTTGTCCAGTAGAGAGAGTACCGATGGTAGAGAGTACCGATGGTATCCATACGGAATTTTGTTCTGCGTATAAATTTGTTTAGATATCTGAGATCTATTATTGTTCTCCATTTTCCCGCTTGCTTTGGAACTAAGAATACTCTTGAGTAAACTCCTGTCTGGAGTTCCACAGTGAGAACTTTTTCTGGAGCTTTCATATCTATAGACTCTAGAATAGCCCTCTGTAGGAAAGACTGTTTGGTTATGGCAAATTTTGAAGTGGTAAGGAATCTGTCTGGGGGTTGGGATATGAACTCTATCTTGTAGCCATTTTTTACTATGTCTAGCACTCAAAGGTCCTATATAGACCTTTCCCATTGGGAGGTAGAAGAATGACAATCTTCCTCCTACAGGTATATCCAGCTTTCTGCCAGGGGCTGGATGGTTTCTTCCCCTACCTCTCTGACATTTATATTCTCTCTGGGAGCATTGTTTACTGTTTGAGGAGGAATTTTCTGTCTTGTCTCCCTCCTCCTTTGACCTCTAGACAGGCCATAAAAGGAGGCTCTCCATTTGCGTTTCCCTGACTGAGGGAGAGATTTACCTTGTTTGTCAGATTAACGGAATTTCCATTAGGAAATCTAATTCCGCTCCAAACAGCCTACTAGGGTAAAACTCCATTGAGCAAAGTGCATTCTTAGAGTGCACATCTGCCCCCAACATGGTTTTATCCAGAGGGATCTCCTACCAGCTGATGATAGGGCCATTGTGCAGGCTGCAAATCTGGACTGCTGAATGAATTTAGAATGGGACCTTTGTCTGGGGACTTCCATTCATTGACCATTAATTTCTTAGTGATGGAGTCAACTTTGAATGCCCTGACTTTCTTGGGCAATCTAATTATCTTATTAGATGGTCTAAGGGAACATGTAGGAACTGAACTCATGTTTACAAGACTGCTGCTCTAACCACTGAGCTATGAAGCCGACACCCATCTTCCCCAATTCCATCATATTGCACCCGTTCATCTGAAGGAATGGATTTAAGGAGTCTGGACATCTTTTCTATAGAGTAGAGATTCATTTCCTGGTCATCGTCACTTGGGGAAGCGTTAACTTCATCGATGACCCTGAAACCATCCACAATGTCTGACTCCCTAGGGGATGAGACACCTTTCCCTAACGGTCTGGGTCTGTGATGGGTTTGAGATGATGATCCTGATTTTTCCTTCTCATGGGAGAAGGATTCCTTAAATTCAGAGATGGAGTCATGCACAAAATCTTTCATCCAGAAATAACATTTCCTTATTGGACATGGTTTGGTCTTCTATGGGAAATTCGTTGGATCTGCAATCAGCACAGAAAAAATATTTACTACCATCTGGCAGCGGAATATCACATGCCCTGCAGGACAAGTTTTCATAGATACCATTTTTGGATACATGCGACTTTTTGATCACTTTTATTCCAATTTTTGTAGGGTAAAGTGACCCAAAAAACAGAAATTCTGGTGTTGTTCTTTACTGTTTTTTTATGCCGTTCACCGCGTGGAATAAATAACATAATATTTTTATAGTTCAGGCTGTTACGGTCTCGGTGATACCAAATATGTATGGTTTGTTTATTTTTTCAATAATAAAGGACTTGATAAGGGAAAAAGGTTGATTGTGTTTTATTTTATTACTTGAAATATTTATTATAATTTTTACAACTTTTTGTTTAACATTTTTTACTCTTTTTTTACGCTTTGTTTTAGTCCCACTAGGGAAGGTCCAACTGTCTGATTTGTTTTCTAATACATTGCACTAGCTATGTAGTGCAATGTATTAGATCTGTTAGTCGTTTGCTGACAGGAAGCCAATTAGGCTTCGCCTCCAAGTGTGGCCTAATCGGATTCTGTAACGGCAGAGCAGGAGGTCATTGTTACGTCTCCTGTTGCCATAGCAGCAGTCAGCAGCTCTGTGATTGCATGCAGGGCTGCCGATTTGCTACCAACCGATAAGATGCAGGGACAGGGGTTAATGGCAGGGACAGGAGCTAGCTTGCCGTCGGTTACAGAAGCCTTTTAGGCCCCGCCTCCAGGCGGAGCGTGGAAGGCTTCCGTACTAGGCAGACCAGGAGGCCAGTATTAGGCCTCTGGTTGCCTTTGCAGCCACTGGCACTCTGGCAATTTTTCTGCTGGGGTGGCGATGAGCTGCAAACACCTTAAATGCAGCGATCACTTTTGACCGCTGCATTTAAGGGGTTAATGCCGGGGATCAGAGCGAAATTCGGTCCCCGCCATTACAGCTGACACCCGGGGATGATGGCACGTACTCAGCTTCTGAGCCTGCGTCATCCATTTGCCGTAACTATACGACAAATTGCGGAAAGCACTAGCTTTCCATGACGTATACTTATGACAAATGTTGGGAAGGGGTTATTTACATAATGACCGAAAATATAAAAAAATATGTTTTAACATTAAAACTTGATTTAAACAATATGTCATTTTCTGATGACACATTCCCTTTAAATATACATTTTCTTTAGTGGAGGAAACAATGGAAATTGATTATTATCTGCTGGATGTTTATAAATTTTATATGATCTAAAAATTTGTCTTTTATATACAGATTCTACTAAAGACCTGGAATATATTGAAGTCCTTGCAGATGACGATGATAATGATTATGATGATGTGGAAATAAAGTGATCTTGTAATATGTTTTTATTCCCAACCAACAAACAGACTATGGAGCAGATTGTTCTAAATTGTAATATCCAATAAACAGTGTACAGTTTATACATTCTTAGTTTATAGATTTAATGTATCCATGCATTATGTTCCTGCTTTTGCTGTTCAGCTATTGATATGGTTGAAGACCAGATAGGCAGAAGCTCCCCACCATTCTTCAAAAATTCTAATACAGCGAAAGATTGTACACGAGCGTGTGCGTTTTGAGCGCAAAAAAACGCGGCGTTTTGAGTGCGCAAAAGGTACTTAACAGCTCCGTGTGCCATCACCATATGATGCGTGGCTGCGTGATTTTCGCGCAGCCGCCATCATTATGACACTCTGTATGTTTGTAAACAGAAAAGTACGTGGTGCATTTCTGTTTTCATTCATACTTTTTACTGCTGTTGCGCGAATCACGCGCGTCACACGGAAGTGCTTCCGTGTGCTGCGCGTGATTTTAACGCACCCATTGTTTTCAATGTGTGCGTGATGCGCGAACAACGCACAACTATAGGACATGTCGTGCATTTCACGCAGCGGACATACGCTGCGTGAAAATCACGGACTGTCTGAATGGCCCCATTGACTAACATAGGTCCGTGCGAGGCGCGTGAAAATCACGCGCATTGCACGGACGTATTACACGTTCGTCTAAATAAGCCCTAATATTGTCAGTAATCAACGTATGATTCCATCTGACATAACTTGGACTTCTTTAGTTCCACTTTCTGTGAACTCTTTTTTCTTCACTGTCGCCTCATAATACATTTTCTTTTATAGTTTTCCTACATGTGAAATTTGGCCCTACTGTTTAAGAGGCCAGTTATAATAGGATGTATGTTGTTGAAGTCAGGAATGGTTTTGAAATATACTTGTACAAATGCGTATCTAAAGTATTTATATGTTTCCCAACCAACTGTTTTTGTCTGATTCAATCATAACCATAGATGGCCAGGAAGGAAAAGATCTAAGCATGCTGTTGGGTTACTTTGCGCTAACCAAAACACCCCTATGCTATGTGCCATAGGAGGACATTACAGACATCTTTCAGAACTTAGAGCCGACTTAGTCCAAAAGTCATAAGGAGACAGCTGGTGCTCAACATTGCAGATCCTAGACCAGCCATCTGAATGTTTCACCCATCTTATCCTGGATACCTGGAAGGGAATAAAGCAACATGGAGGATTTGGGGGTAAACCGATAGTTATGAAGGCCTGATTCAATGATTTGCTTTTGTCAAGGGACAGAACATCCTCCCCCTTTGTACTGCCATATGCTGAAAAAGAGAATATTACAGTGCATACCTAGTATTAACACAGAGACTTTTTAGGATCATTTTAAGAGCTCTAAGCACATATATTGCCCCACAAATATG
The DNA here is from genome assembly GCF_050947455.1 of Rhinoderma darwinii. Lineage (NCBI taxonomy): Eukaryota > Metazoa > Chordata > Amphibia > Anura > Rhinodermatidae > Rhinoderma > Rhinoderma darwinii. The sequence goes on along the minus strand of NC_134688.1, from coordinate 217,001,516 downwards.
AAACCTTTTATAATAGGAAATATAATATTGTACTTGTCTTTAGCATTATGGCGCCTGTTTTCTGACTGGGTTCTGGTATATTTGATGGCAAGATTAGCACTGCAGACTTAGGGTATGTTCACACGACCTATTTTCAGACGTAATTCAGGCATTTTACGCCTCGAATTACGCCTGAAATGACGGCTCCATTACGCCTACAAACATCTGCCCATTGCTTGCAATGGGTTTACGATGTTCTGTTCAGACGAGGTGTAATTTTACGCGTCGCTGTCAAAAGACGGCGCGTAAAATGACGGCTCGTCAAAAGAAGTGCAGGACACTTCTTGGGACATTTTTGGAGCCATTTTTTCCATAGACTCTAATGAAAACAGCTCCAAAAAAGGCCGTAAAAAACGCTGCAAAAACGGTGCGAAAAACACAGTGAAAAACACGAGTTGCTCAAAAATCGTCTGAGAATCAGGAGCTGTTTTACCTTGAAAACAGCTCCGTATTTTCAGATGTTATTTGTTAAGCGTGTGAACATACCCTTAAAGTGCTCGTCCACGACCAGACAACTGATGACCTATCCACAGAATAGGTCATCAGTATATGATCGGTGGGGTTCTGACACCCGGACCCTACATCGATCAGCTGCGTCGGCTGCCTCCAGGTGCCAGATGTTTTGAAGTGCATGCAGTATTTGTAACTGGATGCAGATGGCTCCGACCACTGCATAGCAGCCATTCTGCAGAACTGCAGCTCGGCCACAATTCTGTGACCGGAGCCATCAGCTTCTGGCATGGACGTCTGGTCCCCGGAGGTAGCCAGAGAAGCTTGGTGCGGGGTCCGGGTGTCAGTTCCACCGATCATATACTGATGACCTATCCTGTGTATAGGTCATCAGTTATCCGATCGTGTACAACCCCTTTAAATATTTTTGCTTTAACCCCTTGCGTACCTTCGCCGTAATAGTACGTCGCTGGCCGCTTATGCCAGCGTACCTTCGACGTACTATTACGGCGCAGGAATAAACTGTCACTATGTGAAATCACATAGTGACAGAACAGCGGCGGCAGCTGTCATTGACAGCTAACCGTCTCTGCTACCGGCCTGGGGACCAATTAGCAGTCCCCAATGCCGGCGATTGCTGTGATTGGTCAGTCTCTGAAGACTGACCAATTACAGCCGTCTGTGACGTCGTCTGCAGGAGAAAGCTCCTGTCACTTTCTCTGATCTCCTCACTTCTGTGAGATACGTGAGGAGATCAGAGAAAGCGGTGTAAAAAAAAACAACACTATTTTTATTAACCCCTTCCCGAAAATGGGCGTATAGTAACGCCCTGAGGATGAAGCGGGCACAGGAGCTGTGCTCGCTCCATCTTCATCGGATGTCGGCTGTAATATACAGCCGACATCCCACTGCAACTACAGCGATCACTGTCCTCTCCGATTGCTGTAGTTTAACCCCTTAAATGCCGCTGTCAATAGCGACAGCGGCATTTAAGTGATTGATACAGAGGGAGGGGGCTCCCTCTGCACCCCATTGCCCCCCCGCAAAAAATCGCGGGGTTCTGATGGTTGCAATGGCAACCAGGAAGCCTAGCAACGGCTTCCTGGTTGCCAGGTACGGGAGCCTATTAGGTCCTGCCCAAGGCAGGACGTAATAGGCTCAACTGTCAGTTGTAAAGTGACAGTTACAATACACTGCACTACATCAGTACATACAGAAGTAGTGCAGTGTATTGTGCAGGGGATCAGAAGATCAGATCTTCCAGTCCCCTAGTATGTGTAAAATAAAAAGTGAATAAAAAGTAAAAAAAAAGTTTTAGATAAATAAATAAATACACGTTTTACGTAATAAAAACAATAATCGCCTTGTTTCCCTGATCAAGCCCTTTATAATTAGAAAAAAAATGAAAAAAAAGACAAAAACTAGACATAATAGGTATCGCCGCGTTCGTATTGGCCTGACCTAAAAAAATATCATATTATTTATCCCGCACGGTGAACACCGTAAAAAAAATACCATAAAAACAATGGCAGAATTTCCTTTTTTGGTCACGTTGTTTCCAAAAAAATGGAATAAAAAGTGATCAAAAAGTCGCGCGTAGCCAAACATGGTACCAATAAAAACTACAGTGTGTCACGCAAAAAACAAGCCCTCACAAAGCTCCGTCCACAAAAAAATAAAAACGTTATGGCTCTCAGGACATGGTGACACTAAAACATTTTATTTAGAAAAAAGTTTTTTTTTTTATAAAAGTAGTAAAACATATAAAAACTATATAAATTTGGTATTGCCATAATCGTATCAAACCGAAGAATAAAGTAAACATGTTGTTTATACTGCACAGAGAACGCCGGTAAAAAATTATACAAAAAATAGTGAAAGAATTTCTGGTATTTGGTCTCCTCACCTCACAAAAAATGGAATAAAAACTGATCAAATTATCGCATGTACCCCAAAATGATACTAATAAAAACGACAGCTCGTTCCATGAAAATCAAGCACTCACACAGCTCGTCAACGGAAAAATAAAAAGTTACGACTCTTGGAACGCAATAATGCAAAACGACGGCCCAGACTAATTTATGTGTGCAGCAGTTCTTCACCTAAAACCCCACGTCATCATTTGCAGCCCCCACTGGTAGACCCTGTAAATCCAGCGAAAACTATGACGTTTTGGGGTCTGTGCTACATATGGGGCTAGTGAAGAAGTCAAAGATTAGGCAATACTGGAGTGCGGATATTTTGTACAACACCACAGACACCCTTTAGAAGTGCGACTCCTGCACCCAATAATCCGGCCTGTGCATGAAGGATTGGTTCAAAGCGTACGTCACTATCCAGGGATAATTAATTTTATTATTCATTCTCCCCATTATTACATCATCCTATTATGACCTGTTGCACTTCGCACAGTTTACATATACCCTGATACACTCCGCCCAGCAAACATATACCCTGATGAACTCCGCCCAGCTTACATATACCCTGATGTACTCCGCACAGATTACATATACCCTGATGTACTCTGCCCAATTTACATATACCCTGATGTACTCCTCACAGATTACATATACACTGATGTACTCCTCACAGATTACATATACCCTGATGTACTCCGCACAGATTACATATACCCTGATGTACTCCGCACAGATTACATATGCCCCCACATTATAAACTGAAACACCAGTAAAACACTAAACAAAACTACTACCAAGCAAAATCTGCGCTCCAAAAGCCAAATGGCGCTCCTTCTGGGCCTGGCAGTGTGCCCAAACAGCGGTTTATGACCACATATGGGGTATTACCGTACTCTGGAGAACCGCTTAACAATTTATGGGGCGTATGTCTCCAGTGGTACAAGCTGGGCCCAACGCATTGGGCACTGAAATAGCATATATGTGGAAAATGTCAATTTTCAATCTGCAACATCCACTGTGCACTAATTTCTGCAAAACCTTTGGGGGTCAAAATGCTCACTACACTTCTAGATGAATTCCTTGAGGGGTGTAGTTTCCTAAATGGGGTCACTTCTTGGGAGTTTTCACTGTACTGGTACCTCAGCGCAATGCAACATGGCGTCAAAAACAAATTTTGTAAAATCTCCACTCCAAAGACGAAATTGCACTTTTTCCGTTTAGACCCTTGCCGTATGTCCAAATAGCCGTTTACAACCACATATGGGGTATTTCCGTAATCAGGAGAAATTGTGTAACACATTTTGGGGTGTCTTTTCTCCTGTATTCCTTGTGGAAATGAAAAATTCTGAGCTAAAGCTACAGGTTATTGGAAAAAAAAAATGTTTTCATTTTCACGGACCAATTCTAATAAAATCTATAAAACACCTGAGGGCTCAAAATGCTCACTACACCTCTAATTTAATTCTTTCAGGGGTATAGTCTCCAAATTGGGATCACACCTGGGGAATTTCTACTGTACTGGTACTTCAGGGACTCTGCAAATGCGACATGGCCCCCAGAAACCAATTCAGCAAAATCTGAGCTGCAAAATCCAAATGGTGCTCCGTCCCTTCTGAGCCCTGCCATGGGTCCAAACAGCAGTTTATTACCACATAATGGGGTATTTCCGTAATCAGGAGAAATTGCTTTACAAATGTTGAGGTGCTTTTTCTCCTTTATTCCTTATAAAAATTAGAAAATTCTGTGTTTTTTCCAAAAAAAAGTCTCTTTTCATCTTCACAGACTAATTCCAATAAATTCAGCAAAAAACCTGTGGGGTCAAAATGCTAACTATACCACTAGAAAAATTCCTTGAGGGGTATAGTTTCCAAAATGGGGTCACTTTTGGGGGGATTCCACTGTTTAGGTCCCTCCAGGGCGTTGCAAACGTGACACGGCACTGAAAACCATTCCAGTAAAATCAGAGCTCCAAAATCCAAATGGGGGTCCTTCCCTTCTGAGCCCTGCTGTGGGTCCAAACAGCAGATTATTACCACATATGGGGTATTTCCGTAATCGCGAGAAATTGCTTTACAAATGTGGGGGTGCTTTCTCTCCTTTATTTCTTGCAAAAATTAGAAATTTTTAAGTTTTTCCAGAAAAAAAGTAGATTTTCATTTTCACAGACTAACTCCAGAAAATATAGCAAAATACCTGTGGGGTCAAAATGCTAACTATACCCCTAGATAAATTCCCTGAGGGGTGTAGTTTAAAAAATGGGGGTCACTTTTGGGGGTTTCCATTGTTTTGGCACCACAAGACCTCTTCAAACCTGACATGGTGCCTAAAATATATGTTGAAAAAAGGAGGTCCCAAAATCCAAGAGGTGCTCCTTTGCTTCTGAGGCCTGTGTTTCAGTCCATTAGCGCACTAGGGCCACATGTGGGATATTTCTAAAAACTGCAGAATCTGGGCAATAAATATTGAGTTGCGTTTCTCAGGTAAAACCTTCTGTGGTACAGAAGAAAATGTATTACATATGAATTTTGTAAAAAAAATTGAAATTTGAAAATTTCAGCTCTACTTTCCTTCAATTCCTGTAAAACGCCTAAAGGGTTGAAACACTTTCTGAATGCTGTTTTGGATACTTTGAGGGGTGCAGTTTTCAAAATGGGGTGTTTTATTGGGGTTTCTAATATATAGGGCGCTCAAAACCACTTCAGAACTTAACTCGTCCCTGAAAAAATCGCTTTTTGAAATTTTCTTAAAAATATGAGAAATTGCTGCTAAAGTTCTAAGCCTTGTGAGGTCATAGAAAAATAAAAGGATTTTCAAAAAACGATGCAAACATAAAGTAGACATATGGGGGATGTTAATTGGTAACTATTTTGTGTGGTATTACCATCTGTTTTACAAGCAGATACATTTAAAATTGGAAAAATCATAATTTCTTCATATTTTCGCTAAATGTTGGTGTTTTTCACAAATAAGCAATGAATTTATCGACCAAATTTTTGCACTAAACTAAAGTACAATATGTCACGAGAAAACAATCTCAGAATCAATTGGATAGGTAAAAGCATTCCGGAGTTATTACCACATAAAGTGATACATGTCAGATTTGAAAAAATGGGTCTGGTCCTCAAGGCCAAAATGAGCTGGGTACTCAAGGGGTTAAAAAACACTGAAACCCCAATGGAACAGAATACAACGGCAGTGTGAACAAAGCGAAAGGGAGTCATTTAAGTTATTCTTTACAAGAGCTTTATTCAAAGACAAAAAAACAGGAAAAATATCATACCATATTTTCATCTAAGTTAAAACTATGTAGTGTATAAGTATCTTACAGCTTTTCATAAGATATTTGTGCAGCTTTTCTGTTAAACTTTTCTTTTTGGCACAAGAGGTGTTAACACAGACATATATCTGTCTTATCTTACAGGATGCTATAAAAAAAAAACAACACCAGAATAGGACATTTTATGATTGCCAAAACCCAGTGCAGAATATATTATGTGCATTGTGTATCCATTTAAAGAGGCTCTGTCACCAGATTTTGCAACCCCTATCTGCTATTGCAGCAGATAGGCGCTGCAATGTAGATTACAGTAACGTTTTTATTTTTAAAAAACGAGCATTTTTGGCCAAGTTATGACCATTTTTGTAGTTATGCAAATGAGGCTTGCAAAAGTCCAAGTGGGTGTGTTTAAAAGTAAAAGTCCAAGTGGGCGTGTATTAGGTGCGTACATCGGGGCGTTTTTAATACTTTTACTAGCTGGGCGCTCTGATGAGAAGTATCATCCACTTCTCTTCAGAACGCCCAGCTTCTGGCAGTGCAGACACAGCGTGTTCTCGAGAGATCACGCTGTGACGTCACTCACAGGTCCTGCATCGTGTCAGACGAGCGAGGACACCGGCACCAGAGGCTTCAGTTGATTCTGCAGCAGCATCGGCGTTAGCAGGTAAGTCGATGTAGCTACTTACCTGCAAACGCTGATGCTGCTGCAGAATCAACTGTAGCCTCTGGTGCCGGTGTCCTCGCTCGTCTGACACGATGCAGGACCTGTGAGTGACGTCACAGCGTGATCTCTCGAGAACACGCTGTGTCTGCACTGCCAGAAGCTGGGCGTTCTGAAGAGAAGTGGATGATACTTCTCATCAGAGCGCCCAGCTAGTAAAAGTATTAAAAACGCCCCGATGTACGCACCTAATACACGCCCACTTGGACTTTTACTTTTAAACACACCCACTTGGACTTTTGCAAGCCTCATTTGCATAACTACAAAAATGGTCATAACTTGGCCAAAAATGCTCGTTTTTTAAAAATAAAAACGTTACTGTAATCTACATTGCAGCGCCTATCTGCTGCAATAGCAGATAGGGGTTGCAAAATCTGGTGACAGAGCCTCTTTAAGTGTACATTTAGCACTTACCTATGAATTAAATACAAATAAAACAAACTTTTTAAAACTGAAATAACATTCTAGAGGATACCCCCCCAAATGTAAAAATGGCCGAATCTTATTAAATCAGAAGTTAGAGCAGTAGCCAAAGTATAGTCATTATCATTGTTTTACTTACAGAAGAATAATGGCATTTTCTTTTTTATTCTATTGTGGTGGCCACTTTTGACCACAGGAAGTGCAGTCATATTGGTTATCACTTCGGAATTATCTTCACAGAAACTGATGATTAACTGTCACTATATTGATGATAAAGCAGTAGTTTCTGAGAAGCTAATTCAAGAGTGGCAAACAATAAGATCTAACAGAAACCAATGTTGCCTGACAAAACCCATTGACTTTAAAGGGTTCCGTCGAGTTTCCATCTTGGTTTCCATAATTTTGTCTAGAAAATAGCACTGCGTTATGCGCTATTTTGTCCAGCAAAAATTATGGAATCTGCAACAGAAGCTCCTAATGGACCCTACGACGCAGATGTGAACAGTGCCCAAAACAAATCGGTCAAAGTATCAGTAAATAAGACAAACATAGTTAACAAACTTTGATAATAATTCTTACTTCTGATTTATTATCATATTACCATTTTTAGGTTTTGTGTTTTTTCTTATAAAAGCAGTTCAGTAAAATGTTCTTAATACTGCTTCTATACTTCTATAGTATATCATGTTGGGTTACCACAATCATGGCTTTGATATGTGTTTCTCAATTATTCTTTTACCCCCATTAACCCCTTCAGGACTGAGCCTGTTTTGGCCTTGTGGACGCAGCCGATTTTTTCAAATTTGACATGGGTCAATTTATGTGGTAATAACTTGGGAATGCTTTTACTTATCCAAGCGATTCTGAGATTGTTTTCTCATGACATATTGTACTTTATGTTAGTGGAACAATGTGATCAATAAATTCAGTATTTGTTTGTGAAAAACACCAAACTTTAGAGTAAATTTGCAAAAATTTGCATTTTTCTAACTTTAAATGTATCTGCAGATAGCAATACCACACAAAATAGTTACTAGTTAACATTTTCCATATGTCTACTTTATTGCGGCATCGTTTTTTTAACATGCTTTTTTTTTCTAGGATGTTACAAGCAGTGGCGTAACCACCGCTGTAGCAGCCGTAGCGGCTGCTACGGGGCCCGCAGCATGAGGGGGCCCATGCCGCCCGCCGGCACAAGATCCCCCCCCATGGCCGGAAGCTCCACTAGCAGCCGCTATGGCTGCTGCAGCGCAACGCCACTGAAGGGGTTGTTCCTACAAAAGACATGCATCCCCTATACACAGGATAGGGGATACATGTGGGATCGCTGGGACGCCCAGCGATAAGGAGAACGGGGGACCAAAATTCCCTCCGAAGTTCTCCATGACAAACCTCGGACTTCCAGGGTCTATCGGCAGCTCCATAGAAATTAATTGTGCACCGGTCACGCTTGCGTGACCAGCGCTGCTTTCATTTTTATTGAACTGTGCAGACCCCGGAAATCCGAGGTTCCTCATGGAGAACTTTGGGGGACTTTCGGTCCCCCGTTCTCCTTATCACTGCCAGAGATCACACATGTATCCCCTATCCTGTGGATAGGGTATACATCTCTTTTGTAGGACAAACTATAGGCCGTTTTTGTGATTTTTTGGGGGGGCTGGGGGCTGTATAGCGTTACCTACAGGGGGGGTTTAGGGCTGTATGGCGTTACCTACAGGGAGGGTTTAGGGCTGTATGGCGTTACCTACAGGGAGGGTTTAGGGCTGTATGGCGTTATCTACAGGGGGGCTGTATGGCGTTATCTACAAGGGGGCTGTATGGCGTTATCTACAGGGGGGGCTGTATGGCGTTATCTACAGGGGGGTCCAGGGCTGTATGGCGTTATCTACAGGGGGCTGTATAGTGTTATCTACAGGAGGGGGCTGTATGGCATTATCTACAGGGGGGGCTGTATGGCGTTATCTACAGGGGGGCTGTATGGCATTATCTACAGGGGGAGGGCTGTATGAGGTTATCTACAGGGGGGCTGTATGGCGTTATCTACAGGGGGCTGTGTATGGCGCTATCTATAGTGGGCGCTGTGTGGCGGAATCTATAGGGAGGCACTATCTACAAGGGGGGGTTGTGTGATACTCAGGGGAGGGAGGGGGGCCCCAGTCTAAAGTTTGCTATGGGGCCCAATCTTTCCTAGTTAGGCCCCTGGTTACAAGGCTTAGAACTTTAGCATCAATTTCTCACATTTTCAAGAAAATTTCCAAAACCTATTTTTAGAGGTACCAGTTCAGGTCTGAAGTGGCTTTGAGGGCCTTATATATTAGAAACCCCCATAAGTCACTCCATTTTAAAAACTGCACCCCTCAAAGTTTTTAAAACATCATTCAGAAAGTTTCTTAACCCTTTAGGTGTTTCACAGGAATTAAAGCAATGTAGAGGGGAAATTTACACATTTCTTTTTTTGTCAGAAAATCCATTTTAATTTATTTTTTTCTGTAACACAGAAGGTTTTACCAGAGAAACGCAACTCAATATTTATTGCCCAGATACAGCAGTTTTTAGAAATATCCCACATGTGACCCTAGTGTGCTAATGGACTGAAGCACCGGCCTCAGAAGCAAAGGAGCACCTAGAGGATTTTGGGGCCTCCTTTTTATTAGAATATATTTTTGGCACCATGTCAGGTTTGAAGAGGTCTTGTGGGGCTCAAACAGTGGAAACACCCCCGAAAAGACACCATTTGGCAAACTACACCCTTCAAGGAATTTATCAAGGGGTATAGTGAGCATTTTAACCCCACATATTTTTTGGTGAATTTAGTGGAAGTAGTCCGTAAAAATGAAAATCTAAATTTAAATAATACGTAGAAATTATCACGTTTTACAAGGAATAAAGAAGAAAAAGCACCCCAAGATTTGTAAAGCAATTTCTCCTGATTACGGCAATACCGCATATGTGGTAATAAACGGCTGTTTGGACACAAGGCAGGTCTCAGAAGCGAAGAAGCGCTATTTGGCTTTTGGAGCACAAGTTTGCTGGATTGGTTTTCGGGTGTCATGTCGCATTTGCAAAGCCCCTGCAGGACCAAATCAGTGGACACCCCCCAGAAGTGAACCCATTTGGGAAACTACAGCCCTAAAAAGAATTTGTCTAGGGGTATAGTGAGCATTTTGATCCCATAGGTTTCTTGCTGAATTTAGTGTAAGGCTGGGTTCACACGACCTATTTTCAGACATAATGGAGGCGTTTTACGCCTTGAATTACGTCTGAAAAAACGCCTCCAATACGTCGGCAAACATCTGCCCATTACTTTCAATGGCTTTGCCGATATACTGTGTCGACGGCCTGTCATTTTACGTGTTGCTGTCAAAAGACAGCGCGTAAAATTACAGCCTCGTCAAAAGAAGTGCAGGACACTTCTTGGGACTTTTTGTAGCCGTTTTCGCATAGACTCCAATGAAAACAGCTCCAAAAACAGCAGTAAAAAACGTAGCGAAAAACGCGAGTTGCTCAAAAAAGTCTGAAACTCAGGGGCTGTTTTCACTATTTTGAGAAGTTTTTGACTCTGCGTGTGAACATACCCTAATTACGCCGTGAAAACTTCTATTGTTTTTTATTCTTTTTTTTACGGCATTCACCGTGCGCTTTAAATGACTTATTTAATTTATTCTGTGGGTCGATACGATTACGGCGATACCATACGGTTTTAAAGAAATTATTTCGTTTTTGTGTTACCATATTCTAAGAGGCACAACTTTTTTATTTTTCCATCAAGAAAGCTGTGTGAGGGCTTGTTTTTTGCAGAACAAACTGTAGTTTTTATTGGTATAATTTTTGGTGCATGCAACTTTTTGATCCCTATTTATTCAATTTTGTGGGAGCTGAAGTGACTAAAAATAGCGATTCTGGTATCGTTTCTTTCTAAAAAAAATTATGGTGGTCACCGTGCAGGATAAATTACATTATATTTTTATAGTTCAGGCCGTTATGGACGCGGCGATACCAATTATGCATAGTTTATTTATTTTTTTCATTTTTTTCTAATAATAAAGGACTTTATAAGGGAAAAAGGGCGATTTTTTTTAATTTAATTATTTTGAAATATTACTTTTTGACTTTGGTAAAAAATGTTGTAACTTTTTTTAACTTTTTTTTTTTAGTTCCACTAGGGACTTGAAGATCCAATTGTTTGGTCGTTGTTATAATACCCTGCATTACTTATGTATTGCAGGGTATTATGCCTGTCAGTTTCACACTGACAGGGGGCATATTAGGTCCTGCCTCTGGCAGCACCTAATCGCCTTCCATAGATGGCAGACCGGAGGCCTTTGTTAGGCTTCCGGTTGCCACAGCAACCATCGGCCCCCGCAATCGCGCCGCGTGGTGCCGATTCTGTTATAACAACTTAAATGCGGCGGTCGCTATTGACCGACGCATTTAAGGGGTTAATCGGCGGGGATCACCGCTGTGATCCGACCCGATGTTTTCCCCCAGTACTAAGGCTGCTGGTAGCAGTCTGTACTGGGAGATGCCAAGCTGCGGTGAATGCCTGTGAGCTCTGTTAGGAGCACACGTAGATTAACGGGCTGCCGGCACAGGAACCAGTGCTGCAGCCCGTTAATCTACGTGGGGTGGTCGGGTAGGGGTTAAAGTCAGTGGGGAAATATTGTGACTTTAACCAATAGAATAGGCATACAGCAGTTTGTTCGTTTTAAGGGTGGATTCACACGTGGCAGATTTTGTTGCAGAAACTTCTGTGACTGAAAGTCAGTTCCATTAAAGTGAAAAGTAAGTTTTTCTGCTGCAGTTTTCTTTACACTTATCCTTATTTATAACCATTAAAACTTAGCTGCCAACAGTCCCACATTTGCCAGGACAGTCCCTATTTTGTCCCAGTCACTGTCCAGCATATGCAGGGGTGGATTATGTGGGGTGGGTGGGGTGATGCCTCCTAAACTACACTGCCAGTTTTTGTTTTTTTATAGTTATTATAATGGCATTTGATATCACTGTTGCAGGTGTCCCCTCCCTGTATACTGATCTCACTGGAAGTTCCTTAGGCTGAGTTCACATGTCGCGTATTAGTTGTGGATTTTTAACACAGATCTTACCCGTTGCAATGCAAAAAGTGAGTTCCGCGTCAAATCCATGACAAATCCGCGATGTATGAAGTCAGCCTTGAAGTGAGGACAGTATAAAGGGAATATTCTGAGAAAAAAATGTGACAAATACCACCCCTTGGCAAGCCACACCCAAACAAACCCCTTCCCTATGTTATTTGTATTGTGTCATTTTTTTTACATCAAATTGGCTTGGGGATTACATATATAATATCCATAATGTAAGAGCATTTTTCATGTGATTTATATTCCCTTATATGTATGACTATTTTTCATACCTTTGATATTACCTGATTATATTAGGACATCTCTTTGGAATGTACTGCGTATCCCTGCTCAATGCTATATTTAATGGTATGTGATGGTGATTGGCGTAGTAAAATATTAATTGTAACAAAAGGAAAAATTGGTCCGCTCACCACATATAGGGATCCTAATACCACGTCCGTATGTGATCGGTGCTTCGGACATAAATCCTACATCGGAGGTAGGTGGGAATCCAGAGTAGTAGACAAGATGCAGTTAAAATCAATTGTGCTTTATTGGTACAAAATTTAAAACAAGTAAATAAAAGAAAAATCGCAGATGCTTACGCATTTCAAACCATTAGGTTCTTACTAATAGCTGCTCTTCCAATGAGAGAGGTCTGGTTTTAAAACAAGGTGCTACAGAAAACATGTGATCTATGGGTGGGTAATTAACCCTTTCCTCATCATGAAACAGGTGCATTATAAAGCTATGTATACCAGATTGGTATCACTGTTTTTTCACATCATAGAACATATTATGTAGTATTGCCAGTACCGGTGTATATTATATTGATGTGTGTGCATATATTTCTATGTGTACAAAAATTTCTTGCAAAATCCATTTTCAAATCAATTTAACCAGGCAGAGATCGGGGGAACAAAAAAGGTATGAAAAGCTTCTGATAGTTAATACATATATGTGCGTAAGGAGCAAGACAATCCAGAGGTAAAAAAAATATTGTTATTATGATAGGCTCTATACTAATTCTATTGACCATATAGTGTAGGAGATGTTATGTTGTTTACATTATATATTAGAGACGTATGTCCTATAATTGAATCCCTTGGGAAAACGCATATCCATTTTAGGGATCCATAGTTCTTCCCTGTTTAATAATAATTTTCTCGAATCACCCCCTTTGGGGTTTGTATACTTTTTCAAAAGGAAAAGCCTGAAAGAAATTGGTATCTCCTTTGTGGACATCCAAAGAATGTTTAGAAGCTCCAGAGACATAGGCGTTTTTTAGGGTGGTGAATATCTGCCAAATGCTTGGCTATGCATTTTTTAAGTAGTCTCGTAGTGCAACCTATATATTGTAGTTTGCACTTGTCACATTGGATTGCATAAACTACCTGTGACTTATTGCATTTAATAAATATAGTTTTGTTATATTGTTGGTTAGTAACATATGACTGGATCAAGATTGTGCTATACATATAGTAGCATAGCCAACAGCGTGAGCCCGCACATTTATGTGATGCATATGTGGCAAGCCAGGTTGAATTACCTTTATTATGTTTTTTTGAGAAATCACTTTCCCATTGACATATAATTTTTGGCCACAAAACTACATCCCGTGTCAAAGATTTTAGAGTGAGTTATCCTTGTAGAGAACCAGGAGATACTTTTTAATAATCCCAATGATTTGATTATAATTAACACTATATTCCGTTGAAAAAATTATATTGCTATTCTGGGATGTACATACTAGGAAAAGATTTAGAAGAGTGTTTTCGGGTCTGGCTCAATCACCAAAAATGCACCAGACGATCAGGTTCCAGGCACAGATCGAGGGAACAAAAGAGCAGTCGACTGCGCTATTGTTTTTGCCAAAAAAAAAGGGAACCTAACGGAATGTAGGCAAACGGAAACCATTAGCAATGGAAGTACTACCATTGAAATCAATGGTAATACTAACAGAAAGCTATGGTTGATGGGTTCCCCTGACCGAAAGGTCTGACGGAGCCCATCAACGGAACCTAACGCTGATGTGAATAGCCCCTTACACTGTTATGCTTGAGAAAGGCTCACACTAAGCAGAAACGTTGCATGTGGAATTATACAGGATCACTATTAATTTATTTGGTAGTGCTGCCTCATTCTCTATTTTGGTGTTACATTGAATGGTCATTAAACTGCGGCCCAAGAAGCATGCACCCACCCAATTTGCTCGTCCAGTGCTGCTGATCTTTGTTTGTATGCCGTGTTATTGATTGTTGTGGTCATAGTCATTTGAAACTGTGGATTCAAATTGAGCAAAGCTTCTCGAGTATCGCATTGTCGTGATAATGAAAGGGAAAAGGAAGGGGAGGAAACCTCCAGCTCACCAGTCTGATGCTCCTGTGTTTGAGGATCGCCCGGACCATCCGTTACGGCACACGGCAGGCAATAGCAGAAAAAACAAGAAGATCCAGCGATTCGTGGTGTAACTCGGAAACGCTCGGTTTCCACTTTATTGGATATAAGCAAACAAGAAGCTTTAAAGAAACACCAGGAGGAGAGACAAGGTGGTGGTATGTGGCAAATAGATTTAGCCTACGCGTTTCAAGCACTAGCTGTGCTCTTAATCATGGCTAGGTCAAGTGAGGCCCTGCAAGCCGGAAGAGTGTATATGTCCTGAGAATGTGGGAGGTTAAACCTGAGACGTAATGGCAATCTCTGGTGTAATGATTGAAAAATCGGAAGCAAATCTTCCGTAAACGATAAATGAAGAAATATTTGTTTTATTATAGGAGTTTTAGGAACATTGTTACCAAGTTCTTAGACGGTATTAGAGTATATCAGAAACTAATGATGTAAAAAGATATAAAACGCAATAAACTTAATGGATGATTGACTGAGAGTCACGTAACTCAGGCATGCAGAGCTTCACCCGACAAATGCAAACACATGGGAAAATTGAAATGAAAAAAAAAAAAAGAACCACGGAGAAAGAATATCAATTGATGAAAAAACAAACAGCAGTTAGAAAACATAAGTGGATACATTAGAAAACAAACATAACATGTGTGTAATTACAACAATAAATTTAAAATAAGATGCCGACATCGGGAGATAAGCATTATATCTGAAAAAATGTATATATCATATAATCCTCTAACAGAGCACATATTTGGAAGGAAAAACCCAAAAAAAGGGAGGTTATTTCAGATGATAAAAATAATGATGATGATGTAATAATGAATAACAGCGAATAAATAAATTAATAATAATACAGACGTATATATGACAACTATAAAATCAAACCATACTGTAAAATTGTACAATCAATTGCTGAAACAATAAATGGATGACTCAGTTGTCCAAATTGATGTGAACTCAGAAAGATAGTATATATAGATACCATTGATGAAAGAGAGAACTAAATCCCGATGAAGGAAATTATGACATGAACAAAGTAAGAAACATAAAAACGGGATATCTTGGTTGGACGTAAATAAGCTGAAAATATCGATAATAGAAGGGTGGATAAGTATTGTTCATCTTAGATCAAGAAATACTAATATGAATGCTCAAATAGAATATTATAGTGAGATTATAAACATCTGTTAATTCATATGTAGATATATTTAGACAAATTTACTCCCAAAGAAAAGAAAAATTGCATGAAAGATGATAAGAATGTAATAATCACATAAGGGGAACTTTGGAAGTGGCGTGAGCGAATAAAACTCGGACATAAAAAGGGATATTAGTAACAACTCAGTATAATGTATAGCAATACGAGTAATTTAATAATATGAAGCTAACACTCTGATGTTGAGAGTAGCACATGTCATAGAATGATATAGCCAATAGCCGACAAGACTGATAATCTAAATTATGTTGTTCTAAAAGCAGAACCAGGAGAAACCAAACTCTGATCGTTCCTATTTTAGTGAGCGCACGGGCCATCCAAGATGGCATATGGCAGGCAGTAGGAGAGATAACCCACAAACCACATAAGAGCCAGACTAAACTGGAAGGGAAGGAAGATGGCATAAGTAATATGTAATACAAGTACTATATAATTGAGACTATATATGACAGGGGAAAAGAACACAAAGGGAGATAGAAAATGGATGATGTTAATCTAGCAAGTATTCAAAGCATATATATATGTCAATAGTGAAACATAAGTTCCTTGCGAAGATTAAGACCTTGTGGAAATCTAGTATTAAGATGGTAAATCCAAAAGGCCTCCCGTGTCAGTAATCTATGTTTGAGATCGCCTCCCCTGGTGGTTTTAAATATTTTTTCTATACCATAAATTTTGAGAAAATTAGTGTTTCGGTTGTGACAGGTGATAAAATGTTTGCTAACATTAGAAATGTTGACAATGGCTGGATTTCTAATGTAGCTAAGATGTTCAAGAATCCTAACCTTTAGTTTCCTTGTAGTGCAACCCACATATTTTAGGTTGCATTGTATGCATTCCACTATGTAGATTACATGGTCACTGTTACAATTAATATGGGTCTTGATTGGAAAGTTAGTAATATTATTGTGATCAGAAATTTTTTTTGTCATTTTGCTAAACGTACAGACCTTACAGGGGTGTGATCCACATTTATAAAAGCCTGTATAGTGTAACCAAGTCGGAGGCTTGGTGTTTGATGGCAAACATGAGGGGGAAAGAATATTTCCCAGAGTTGGTGCCCGGCGCGAGACTACACGAAAACCATTTTTAAGGATAGATTCAAGTTTGGCATCTTCAAATAATATGGGGATGTATCGATGTACCATGTCACGGATCTCAGAAAACTGGTTACTATATTGCAATAGAAGTGTTGGTTGCAATGTATTATTTATTACCGATGTGTTACTATTTGCCTTCCCCCTGTCAAGACAGAGTAAATCCTTCCTGTTCTTCAGATTGACTATGGCTTGGGCCCGGTCCAATATCCATTTCCTATAACCCCTATCAGTAAGTTTGTTACATATTTTTTTCTGTTCTAATAGGAAACCCTGGTTATTGGTGCAATTTCTCTTTGCCCTGGTTAGTTCTCCTACGGGTATAGACGAGATAGTATGTCTGGGGTGACTGCTGGTGGCATGAAGAATTGTATTGCCTGAAATAGGTTTGTGGAAAATCTCTGTTTGTATACTATTGCCTGCAAACCCTGTGAGTGTCAGGTCTAGGAAATGAATGGTAGTTAAATGATGAGTATAAGTAAATTTCAAATTTAAAACGTTTGAATTGAGAAATTCCAAAAACTTGGGTATGGCAGATACATCACCGTCCCAGATGATCAGGAGGTCATCAATGTATCTGCCATACCAGTGGAGATGTTGGAAGAATGGGTTATGTGCCAAAAATAAGGTGGTTTCCTCCCACCATGCCATAACCAAGTTGGCTATGGAGGGGGAGAACTTGGCACCCATAGAAACTCCCCTATTTTGGAGAAAATAATGTCCTTCATAATGGAAAAAATTATGTGTCAGGAGAAATAATAAAACTTCTGACATGAAGGTCTGTAGGATCTCATCATACGCGCTATATTTTGATATGTGATGCTGTAAAGCTTGGATAGCTATATGATGTGGTATAGATGTATATAAAGCCACAACATCACAGCTCAGCCAGGAATAACCAGGTTCCCAAATTTTTTTATCAAATATGTGTAGGACATCCTTCGTGTCCCTAAGGTGTCCTGGGGTTCTCTGAACGAGAGGTTGTAACAGGTAATCGAGCCACTCAGAAAGTTTTTCTGTGAGTGACCCGATACCAGAAACAATAGGACGCATAGGCGGAGGGATAATGCCTTTATGAGTCTTGTCAGCCTTGCCTTGGATTGAGCCTTCCCATTTGCTCTTACTGAAAAATCATTCCACAATACTGTAGGTCCCATGATTACTTTCTGCTCTAACTCTCTAGTGTCTTCCATATCCTCCACTCGAAATCCCCTTTGTTTCCGATCCTCGGCAACTCAGAGTTCCCCCAGGGGTAGATGACTTGATATAACCCCTTTGGCTCCTCAGCCAATTTTAGATTTTTCACTTAATTTCTTTTACGGCGTTCACAGTGCGGGTTAAATAATGTTATATTAGAAAAGTTTTTACTTTTATGGATGCGGTGAACTAAATTTTTTAAAATAGTGTTGTTTTTTGTGCATTAAAAAAACTTTATTTATCTCTTTTTTAACTTTTCTTTTTTAACTTTTTCTTTTAGTACCCCTAGTGGACTTTAACCCTGTTAGGAAAGTTTTATAAATTTATATATTGGAAACTGAAATGTGTATTGAGCTATACAAGTTTCTATGCAAAGGTTTTTCTGCTGACAAAGTGTTTAATATGTTATCAAGTAGAGGGGGGTGGGCAGCTGAATTCCTTTAGGCTATGTTCACACGGGGTATTTTGCCGAGTTTTTTGACGCGGAAACCGCGTCGCAAAACTCGGCAGAAACGGCCCGAGAACGCCTCCCATTTATTTCAATGGGAGGCGTCGGCGTCTTTTTCCCGCGAGTAGTAAAACTGCCTCGCGGGAAAAAGAAGCGACATGCCCTATCTTCGGGCGCTTCCGCCTCCGACCTCCCATTGACTTCAATGGGAGGCAGGAGAAAGCGTACATCTCGCTGTTTTATGCCCGCGGCGCTCAATGGCCGCGGGCGAAAAACGGCGCGATAATTGCCGCGAAAATCGGCGTGCAGGGAGAGGAATATCTGCCTCAAAGTTCCAAACGGAATTTTGAGGCAGATATTCCTCCCCCAAATACTCCGTGTGAACATAGCCTTAGAGAGAGAAGTGAAGTATTTACATAAGTGTCGAGGTCGAATAAAGAGATAACAAAGCTGTCTAAGGACTAGTTTGAACTAGGTTTATCCCATGTATAAAAGCCATCATACTGAAGGTAGCCGCAGATATTTGCTGATGGATTTTTTAATTTTTGATCTACCTGTCATAATGTCTCCTTATCGATAAGAATAAAGATGCACCATTTTTATTCAGATGACTCCTCGATTCTATTTGATAAGAACCTAAATTCTTCTATTATTTGGCCCTTCGATCCGGAATCCAACACCTCCTGACCCCTCATCTACCCGAGGACTGCTTACCATGCACGGGGTGAGTTATTCTATGAGCTCACTAAAAGAAAGACCTCCAGCTCAATTGCTGTCAAATAGAGGCCAGTCTGATGGGACGCATGGGGGTTAGAGTGAAGGATTCTAAAAGAACGTATAGAGAGGAATTGAGGATTTGAGTTTTCATCTGAATAAAGGTAATATAATTTTGTTTATATATGTTTTTATTATTTTTCATATTTAGATGTTATAAGGTTATGTGATAAAAACCTAAGTTGGATTTTAGGTACTATGACTGGGTCTTAGTTATAGTAAGCACAGGTCTTAATATAAAAACCTGGGAATAACGGTTCTTGAGGTTAGAAGTCCATAGCATGTGTGAGAAGGCTACAAGTAATAAATAACTCCGTGCAGCATGTAAAAGATAAAGTACTTGGAGATTTGGAGGATCTCCTATAGATTAAGAATTATAGAGTATTACGATTATTTGTTGTGTAAAATTCAATATTGTGGTTAAAAGTATTGAATGATTGAGATATGAGAGGAACAGCTGTTTGTCTTTGTAAGTGTCTGAATGTGCTTTGTAAGGTAATGATGTGTATAGGTTTATGCTTCTGTGAATGTATGATATGAAACATATATGAGACTCCTTGACTGTGAAGAATGAATGTATGAGGGTTAAATAAATAAAACCCTGTGTGTATAAGGGAGTCCGATTAGGTATGGTCCTAGGTAAAATTGTTACCAGGACAAATTCATAGAAAAGATACTGTTAAAACACCCAGGAACATTAAGTATATGACTGATCAGCATAATACTTATAAATATTGGTGTGTGTGATAGAAAACATTAAGAAATTAAACATTTTACTAATGTATTAACATGAAGAATGATTATGTGTCTTGTGGGAGAACAGAAGTTATACTGATTCTATTGTGTGAGTTACCAGACAGTCACAGGAATTCTATCTGTTCAACGAACCATTGTATATAATACATTAACCTTTATCTTTACCGCACTATATTATATAGACATGTGCCAGTGGCATTGTACACTAGGTCTCTCTATCTCCTGGTGTGCATACGTCATATTGGCTATATATACTGCTGTAATTAATGATTTGATGTCCAATCTCCATAGGAAAATTTTGGTTTATATTATAGATTGCAGAATATGTGTAATATTGAAAAATATGTAATATTGTTATGCTAACTGTATGTTTGCTGTTTGAATGAACGGAAGTATATGCTATAGTCTCTCTGTGTTTTACAGACTTACACCAGAACGTGGGTCTAAGTTGAGACACTTTATTATAAACTCTGTGTGTGAAGTGGCGGGTAACCACTCCCGTCCGCGAATCTGGACTGCACTTTTGCACGTCCACGTTGTGACTATTATTGCGCTCGTGGTCAGGAGTGAGTTAGCGAATTAACAATTGAGAAAAGTAAGATAGAAGTGTATGTATGACTCGTTTTGTATACATAAGTTCTGCATCGTTTCTGTTGGGGTTATAAGCGTTTTCTACTATACTTCTATATTGTGTTCTCTTATGATGTGGATGTATGGACTGTTCTTTCACTAACAATACAGTGAATGGGTAATAGAAGGACCTTTGAAAGGTGTGTGAATGTATAAGGCAAGTGAAGGGTTACCCCTGAACTGTCTGTCTGCTATGAGGGACGGTAAAAGCCTCTGATTCCCATAAAAGGTCCGCAGTCTAATCTAATGCTCCGTGTTACACTCAGTAGCAGGAGTTAGTAGAGAGTGAAGCAGGGAATGTTTGTGTACTGACTGATAGTTTGAGAGTGTTTCTCTATTGTATATTTCTGTGCCTGTGATTGAGTTACTAATCTCTGACTGCTATGCTATAGAAGAAAAATGTGACGTGTAGTAGTAAGACTTAGTACAATGATATTGCCTATTAAAGGTGGTCTGACAAGATCCATATTGTGTCCCTGTAGTTTGGGACTTCCGTAGATGAGAGTGAAATTTGGGGTTATGCTAAAACCCCACCGCAGGGGACAAGGTGTGTGGCATATCCAGAAGAAAGCCTTATGATCGTAATGATCTAGGCACATGGTAAGAAAGTATACAAAATGTGGAACGGGTGGAGAACTGTGCTTCCAGCTCCACATTTGGGAGTACTCTAGATATTAAAGTGCTGAAAACTATTACTCCGTATTGTAAAAATGATGTAGAAAAAGAAAAATGTATTATAAATGGTTGGATTTAGTTAATACAGCTATTAGAGTGATGCTCTTACAGCAATTATAACCCTACATGTTTCACCAATGTATTGTATGTCACCTAACATGATGATGATGATGATCTACTAACCATGAAAAGCAGAATGCCAAAGCCTAGAACAGGGGAATATATCCAGTTAGTGAGTTACAGCAAGTAAAAGAAGGTTTGATGACTGATGGTTACACTAATGTAGATATCTCCAATATGATTAAGTCTAGGTGATTAGAAAAAGCCTTGAACTTGTACTAAATTGTTGGAGTTGAAGAAACAAAGAGAAAGGGAATAATAATAATAAACTGTTGCCATTATATTGATCCTGCAGGCAACCTATGTGTTAAAGCTAGTCTAACAAAAATAGCTGATTTCAAACAGAAGTAGCTACAAGAACAAGAGGTTAACAAAGACTCCTGGTGGGATAATACCTTTTCTCTCTTTCTTAAATCCAGCTAATTGATTTAAGGGAATAGCCGGATGGCTGATGAGTATACTTCAAACTGTGTTCCAAATTATTTTGTTTTGCATACTTGGCTATATCGGCTTTCATTTGTTAATATAGCTAATGAACTGATGTATAAAGTTGTGTAAAAATACTGTTTTGTTGTTGTTTTTATGTACCGTATCTATAAGGTTTTAGATTTATGAATATAGCAGGAAATTTAGTTTCATTACAGCATTTTTGTCTAGCTGAAGCTTATAGAGCTAAAATAAAAGGTGGGGGCTGAGGGCAGCAGCTGAATGCAGTGTATGAGCATGTTAGAAGGAATGTAGGGTGCTGCTGCTCTCTCTCTCTCTGTTGAAATATTTAACAAGCATGGTCTGCATAAATGATAGATTGATAAGTTATCAGGTAATAAACTGATAACTCCCATTGTGTCTCCCTATAATATCAGTTTTTCTCTATCCTGTCTCCGGATTGTTACTAATATTTTGCCTTCACACACAGAGACAAATAGTATGTTTGGATGGTGCTTCCCCAGGGTGCAGCACATTCCCCTGATATTGTCATCTGTGTAATGAAAGAAGTGTTGGATTAGTGGTCCCCCAAACACTCCACCACTTGTCTATTGCAATATGTTGATCATTTGCTTTTGTGTTGTATATCTGTTTATATATGTGCTCAGGAAACAGTCTCATTATTATTGTAATTTTCCCATATAGGTTTACGGCTATCCAAGACCACCCAGTCCCACACAACCATCACTATGTCTATGGTTGTAGAGAAAGGGGGGGATTCCAGACCCTTAATGTACGAACTTGCAAATAACAATGTCTTGTTTGATATGGAACATGAATATGATTGTCACAGTTTAATGCAACTTGACGCCCAAGGGTTACCAAGTGTCACTGATGTACCTTTGACTAACTATGATGTTCAGTATTTTGTAGACGGATCCAGATATTGGAATGAGCAGACGGGACATTTCACCACCAGGTATGCAGTAGTCCAGGAAGGTAAGACAGTGCTGCAAAAGTCACTGCCCTCTAGCAGCTCTGCCCAAGAGGCAGAACTCATGGCACTCGCAGAAGCATGTAAGTTGGGCACAGGTAAAAGGGTGAATGTTTATACAGACTCGAGGTACACCTTTGGAGTCGCAAGAGATTATGACACAATATGGCGAGCAAGAGGCTTTCTGACTTCAGCAGGTAAACCAATACAACACTGGTTTTCCCCTGGATTTAAGAACACAGCTGTTCGACATGTAGAGGGTTGGCTGACATGCGCCAGACACAACCCCGGTAAAAAGACAAAAAACACCCAGTAAGCACATGCCTCACCCTGATTACCCCTTCCAGTGACTGCAGGTGGACTACATACAGCTACCCAAGGTAGGTGTATATGAATATGTCCTTGTATATATAATTATTTACTGACTTGTTTTCAAACTGGCCTGAGGCATGGCCAGTAACCAAAAACATAGCTAAAAACACTGCTAGGGAAATACTCAGTGAATTAGTATGCCGATATGGGGTCCCTGAAGTAATTGAGAGTGACAGAGGAACCCACTTCACAGAAAAATTACTAGAGCATATACTTACTAGCCTCGGCATCACACATTCCATACACCATATTACCCAAGAAGGTAAACATCTAGATGAAGGAAGAAAGTCAGTAATACTCCAAGCACCGAAACCTCTGACAAAAAGACAAATTATGTCCTTTTTCGGTATAACTAACTAGCAGAAGTTGGATAGCCAATTATGCTGCTATTACCATTAATGTGTTTGATTTATGAGGAACCTCTACCAGCCCAGGATTCCATTGAATGGACTCCTGAAGATAAGGAGACATGAGGTTTGAAATGGACAACTGGGCATTTTTTTTTCGTTATGTCCAACTGGGCGTGTATTGTGTTTTTAACTGGGCGTGTTTACGTGTATGACACTGACCAATCAGTGACCAGTCAGCATCATACACTCCTCTACATTTATTTACACAGCAGCGATGTGCAGCCACATACACCGAGATTAACGTTAATCAAGTGTCCTGATAATGAATACACATGAAATCCAGCCTGGACGTCATGTTATTCAGAATCCTGACACTTCTGACTCTTTTCTTTGAGATTTACAGCAAGTGAAACGAAATCTCGTTTACCTCTGTAATATCGCGAGATTTCGTTTCCCTTGCTAGAAATCTCAAAGAAAAGAGTCAGAAGTGTCAGGATTCTGAATACACTTGACATCCAGGCTGGATTTCATGTGTATTCATTATCAGGACACTTGATTAACGTTAATCTCTGTTTATGTGGCTACACATCGCTGCTGTGTAAATAAATGTAGAGCAGTGTATGATGCTGACTGGTCACTGATTGGTCAGTGTCATACACGTAAACACGCCCAGTTAAAAATACAATACACGCCCAGTTGGACATAACGAAAAAAAAAACGCCCAGTTGTCCATTTCAAACCTCATTTGCATATATATAAAATAGCTCATAACTTGGCCAAAAATGAACGTTTTTAAAAAACAAACAAAAACGTTACTGTTATCTACATTGCAGCACCGATCACATGCAATAGGAGATAGGGATTTGAGAATCTGGTGACAGAGCTTCTTTAAAGTTAGTTATCTTTGACCTTGGTTCTCATACGAAACTCAAGGGGAAGAAATATTGTTTAGTGATTATTGATGCATTTACCAAATGTGTTAGGGATCTGCCAGGTACTACGTCTAGGTATACTCCTGGGATTAATCAATCCACACCTGAGGCCAGACCTGTTCGACCAGGGTGGCAGGCTCAGGAGTGGGAGAGCCTATCGCGGCCTGGTCAGTCGGAGTTAGCTCCGCCCCCTGTCCTTTATTACCTGCCGTGTTCTCCTCCTCAGTGCTTGTAATTCTTTTGGATTCCTGGCCCCACTGCTGCTTGCTCCAGCCTGCTTCTGCTGTGCTTCTGCCTTGCTGCTGTTCTGCTTAACCTGCTTTGCTTTGCCTCCGGCTTGCTTCCTCCTCCGTGCTCACTTGGGTATACTCCACCTTATCCCGGTCTGACTACTCATTCACCGCTCCGTTCCCTCGCGGCGTTCAGTAGGCTACTGCCCCTTCCCTTGCGTGTTCCCTGTTTGTTTTCCCGTGCACTTAGACAGCGTAGGGACCGCCGCCCAGTTGTACCCCGTCGCTTAGGGCGGGTCGTTGCAAGTAGGCAGGGACAGGGCGGTGGGTAGATTAGGGCTCACTTTCCCTTCACCTCCTTCCTGCCATTACAAAATGGGTAGAAGTATTCCCCACAGCAAGCCCAGGTGCTATCACAGTCACTAAAGCTTTGGTAAAGGAGATAATACCTAGGTTTGGGATACCTGAGAAAATATACAGTGACAATGGGATACTAAAAAACAAACTCAAGAAAACAATGGAAGAGACTGAGAAGAATTGGTTATATTGTTTACCATTAGTGGTCCTAAATATGCATGTGACTCCTACAGCATCAGGGTTGACACCCTTTGAAATGATGTATGGTAGACCATTTGTAATACCACATTTAAATCCATTCTCTATAATAGATGAGGAGTCTGATTTGACACTTGCTGAATAGATGGCAAAAATGTTAACCAACAGGGAAGTTTCTATCTCTACTTGTATTCCAGGTGAACCTGTACCTGAACCTGTGAAGTAAGGAAATTGGATCCTGATCAAAGTTATAAAAAGAAAACACTGGTATCATCCTTATTGGGAAGGACCATATCAGGTTCTGCTTACCACACCTACGGTCGTAGAGATAGCCGAACGTACCTCTTGGATACACTTATCACACTGTAAGGTAGTTAGGGAATTGCCACTATCCTCCTAGGCTATAAAAGACTGATTACAAAGGGTGGTCATTTGTTAGAAGTGACTGGCCTCAAACTTCAGCGAAGAAAACATCCAGAGCCTGGGGGGAGACAGTGCAAAATGTAATTAGTTGTTCTAGGTATCCTATGGGGGTCCAAGGTGTGTCAACCTAATGTATGGGATCGTTGGAAAGCGGGGTCAGGGGAAGGACTTAGCTTGGAGGGGTTAAATATTTTAATAGAGAAAAAAGATAGGAGGGAACCTCCAGCTCACCTTAGGGCAATGAATGAGTTTAGTGCCCGTTGCGCCAGGATCCCCGTGTCGGCACACGTCGGTAGAGACACAAAAGACAGTAGGTATGATCCAGCGCAGAGAAAAATAAATCCAACTTCCAGGTAAGTTAAAATGGAAACTCGTTCCAATTTTATTGGTATAACATAAAAAACTCCAGGAGACTTGGCTCCTGCAGAGGAGAGGTGGATGAATGGAGAGAAGATAGGTGTGTGGAGCCTACGCGTTTCAGACGATATCCTCGTCCTTAATCATGGCTGAAAAATAAGTGATTTGACTGTTGGGGTGAGAACTTATATCCGGTTTAATGCAGGTGTATTAAATTGCGGTTCAGGAGACTGGAGGTGGAACGCAACCACATGACCAGTCTCTCGTCGTGTCCTATCCTCCGTCTAACCCAGACGTCTGTGAATCACAGCGCCAGGACCAGGGATGAAATCATGGTAAGTATATATGTAGCTATCTTATATATTTGTTAATAGCAGCTACGTCCATATTGATCTTTTAAAAAACGGGGGGGTTTCGACGTATATTTAAGGAGAACAAAATTATAGGTATATTTGAACTAGACCGGATATAAGCTCTAGATGACAAACACCCCAATCGTCAAAATACGGTTTGGTGTGAAAAAGGATAGTGTGAATGCACCCTAGGTGCAAAAAATCTAAAAGAAATAAAATGTGACTAGCACTGGCGTATATATCTCCATGCATTTAAACTTTTGTTTGGACATCGAAGTAGTGTAGTGTACCAAAGCACGACGGATCAAATTTGACAGTTTGCGGTTGTTAGTGTACTGCTACCTGTACAATAAGAGTATATGGTCAGAAAACCTATAATAACCCTCTAACACCAGAAACAATGGCCATATATTATGGTTTGGACGAATCTCACAACATTTCTTACCCCTTAAACTTGTTGTTAATTTAAAAGCAAAAACCTTTTTATTTGTATATAATACAATTCATAGGTATACAGGGAAAACTACCGCTCATAAGAATATATTTATATTAGTATGCTTATCAGATAAGGGGTTCGATCTTCAAATTTGAACTTTGCTCTGCTATTGATTTGATATTTTTTTATAACGAAACAATGTTCATAGTAACAAATTTAAACAAAGCTGGCCAGGACTATAATGTCCCTTCCCGTCTTGGGATTATATTCGTATTTTTATACGAGAAAAAGCCGTCGGGGTAAATCTTAGCATGCCACCCCCGACACTAGGAAATTCTTGGATAAAAACTCAAAAGTTTATTATCTGACAAGTTCTAGATTTTTAATATTATGATCGAACTTTATATTTATTTTATTGAAACTGAGCCAATAATTTACATGATGGGGGTTGTGATAGGACTGATCTAATAGTAGAACATAAGTTCTTTCCTCAGATTGAGTCCATGAGGGTGCCTTGTTTTTAGACGAAAAATCCAAAAAGCCTCCCTGCCCAACGTTTTATGTTTCAAATTACCACCCCGTTTCGGTGTATATACCTTTTCAATAGCATAGCATTTCAGTGAGTCTGTGGACCTATTGTGGTGTTGGATAAAATGTTTGGCTGCATTAGATGTATTTACAATATTAGGGTTTCTAATATAGCTCAGATGTTCCAAAAACCTCTGTTTAAATTTACGGTTGGTGCAGCCTATGTACTTCAAATTGCATGAAGTACACTCTAACACGTAGATCACAGACTCACTGTTGCAGTTAATGTAGTTGTAGTGATGGCTTGGTGGGAGGAACTATATATCTTTTCTGACAAAAACATTTTCAATACACACATTTATTGGTATGGTCGTTACATTGACGACCTGCTATTTATTTGGAAAGGACGAATCTCAGACATTTCTTTCTTTATAAGTTACCTCAACTCCAACGATGCCAACCTTAGATTCACCCATACTTTTCATCCTAATAACACCATCTTCTTGGATTTAGATTTGGCAGGGATTGAGGGAGAAATAATTCAAACAAAAACACATCGCAAACCCGTTTCGGGGAATACTATTCTGCATGCGAAGAGTAATCACCCTAGACAAACAGTTACCTCCATTCCCGTGGGTGAACTACATAGGGCTAGACGTAATTGCAACACGGAGGCTAACTTTCTAGCGGAACAAAATATAATCTCCAAAAGGTTACGTAATAGGGGATACCCTAACTGGACACTCGAAAGAGCATCCAGGATAACTTCCAAAAAAAACAGGGAGGACATGCTCACCAACAAAAAGAAATACCCAACATTGGATTCAAATAAACCGGCTATTATTCTCCAATATAGCAATCAATTCTCAATAATAAAGAAAATTATCCTCAAACATTTACCTATCCTTAAGGAGGACCAAATTCTTGATAATATCTTAAAAGAAGGATGCAGAATAGTTGCCCGTAAAGCTCCCACGATAGGCAATGTTGTGGCTCCATCGATGCTACGACCAGATATACATAAAAGCTCGTGGTTGGAGCAAAGGGGTTTTTTCAAATGTGGTACACATCCCTGTAAAACCTGTTCCTATGTTTCCCCCAAAAAAAGCTTTTCGGATTCAACAGATACTTATAATTTTTTCATTAAGAACTACATTAACTGCAACAGTGAGTCTGTGATCTACGTGTTAGAGTGTACTTCATGCAATTTGAAGTACATAGGCTGCACCAACCGTAAATTTAAACAGAGGTTTTTGGAACATCTGAGCTATATTAGAAACCCTAATATTGTAAATACATCTAATGCAGCCAAACATTTTATCCAACACCACAATAGGTCCACAGACTCACTGAAATGCTATGCTATTGAAAAGGTATATACACCGAAACGGGGTGGTAATTTGAAACATAAAACGTTGGGCAGGGAGGCTTTTTGGATTTTTCGTCTAAAAACAAGGCACCCTCATGGACTCAATCTGAGGAAAGAACTTATGTTCTACTATTAGATCAGTCCTATCACAACCCCCATCATGTAAATTATTGGCTCAGTTTCAATAAAATAAATATAAAGTTCGATCATAATATTAAAAATCTAGAACTTGTCAGATAATAAACTTTTGAGTTTTTATCCAAGAATTTCCTAGTGTCGGGGGTGGCATGCTAAGATTTACCCCGACGGCTTTTTCTCGTATAAAAATACGAATATAATCCCAAGACGGGAAGGGACATTATAGTCCTGGCCAGCTTTGTTTAAATTTGTTACTATGAACATTGTTTCGTTATAAAAAAATATCAAATCAATAGCAGAGCAAAGTTCAAATTTGAAGATCGAACCCCTTATCTGATAAGCATACTAATATAAATATATTCTTATGAGCGGTAGTTTTCCCTGTATACCTATGAATTGTATTATATACAAATAAAAAGGTTTTTGCTTTTAAATTAACAACAAGTTTAAGGGGTAAGAAATGTTGTGAGATTCGTCCAAACCATAATATATGGCCATTGTTTCTGGTGTTAGAGGGTTATTATAGGTTTTCTGACCATATACTCTTATTGTACAGGTAGCAGTACACTAACAACCGCAAACTGTCAAATTTGATCCGTCGTGCTTTGGTACACTACACTACTTCGATGTCCAAACAAAAGTTTAAATGCATGGAGATATATACGCCAGTGCTAGTCACATTTTATTTCTTTTAGATTTTTTGCACCTAGGGTGCATTCACACTATCCTTTTTCACACCAAACCGTATTTTGACGATTGGGGTGTTTGTCATCTAGAGCTTATATCCGGTCTAGTTCAAATATACCTATAATTTTGTTCTCCTTAAATATACGTCGAAACCCCCCCGTTTTTTAAAAGATCAATATGGACGTAGCTGCTATTAACAAATATATAAGATAGCTACATATATACTTACCATGATTTCATCCCTGGTCCTGGCGCTGTGATTCACAGACGTCTGGGTTAGACGGAGGATAGGACACGACGAGAGACTGGTCATGTGGTTGCGTTCCACCTCCAGTCTCCTGAACCGCAATTTAATACACCTGCATTAAACCGGATATAAGTTCTCACCCCAACAGTCAAATCACTTATTTTTCAGCCATGATTAAGGACGAGGAGATCGTCTGAAACGCGTAGGCTCCACACACCTATCTTCTCTCCATTCATCCACCTCTCCTCTGCAGGAGCCAAGTCTCCTGGAGTTTTTTATGTTATACCAATAAAATTGGAACGAGTTTCCATTTTAACTTACCTGGAAGTTGGATTTATTTTTCTCTGCGCTGGATCATACCTACTGTCTTTTGTGTTAAATATTTTACCCTTTTCCCTTCCCTTGGTCCTTTTCCCTTCCCTTGGTTGAACTTGATGGACATGTGTCTTTTTTCAGCCGTACTAACTATGTAACTATGTAACTATGTAACTATAATTTCACTGAAGGTGAGATGGCAATATAATAAAAACAAGAGATGGGATCCCGCAGATAACATTAATTCAGTAACTCCAGGCCAATGGAAAGGGAATGTGGTTAACATTAACTTTAAAGGGAATGTGTTGCCAGAAAAACATGTTTGTTTTTTTTAAATTAAACATTTAGTGTGTGGGTGATTAAACATTGTTCAAATTTTTTTTATTTTTTTCACGAGTCAGGAAATATTATAAATTAATTCTAATTTATAATACTACCCATTTTTGGTCGCTAGATGGAGCTATTCCCAAAATTGCAGCATTGCAACATTGGGTTAAAAGCCCTCGCTCTAGTGAGCTCTCAGCATCCCCCCCTCCTTTATCCTGGCTAGTGCCGGGATAAAGGAGGGGTTTGAACGGTGTAACCTCCTACACTGTGTGTCGCCATTTTTTGAGCTAACACACAGTGTAGTAGGTTTACATACAGTAGTAAACACACACAAACACGAACATACATTGAAATCTCTTACCTGCTCCTGCCGCCGCGGCTCCCTCCGGCCCGTCCGCTCCGTTTGCTGCCGCTGGTCCAAGTGCACAAATCCGGAAGCCGCGACCGGAAGTAGTAATATTACTGTCCGGCCGCGACTTCCGGTCCACAGGAAAATGGCGCCGGACGGCGCCAATTTCGAATTGGACTGTGTGGGAGCGGCGCATGCGCAGTTCCCACACAGACGCCGTACACTGAAGTCAATGGGACGGGAGCCGTTCGCAGTCCCTATGGGACTGTGGCTGCCGTATTCCATGTCTGTATGTGTCGTCAATCGACACAGACAGAAATGGAACAAAAAATGGCAGCCCCCATAGGGAAGAAAAAGTGTAAAAATAAGAAAAAGTAAAACACAAACACACAAATGAATATAAACGTTTTTAATAAAGCACTAACATCTTTAAATAATTTGTGATGACACTGTTCCTTTAATGAAGGACAAACAGCCACATTGCAGGTAGACTTTTATGACCTGCTCAGAACTGGAAACAATGGATGGTTGAAATGTAGTCTAAGGAAATACATCTATGCTATACAAACACATATAAAGCTAGGATGTGTATTCATGGACTTTGGCTGTATGGATTATGGCTATGCCTGACTATGGATATTATGCCAGTAATCCCTCTTTACAAGAAAGGTTAATTATTATTAAGAAACCTACTTCTCCCTGTACAAATTCAACCAAATGTAACTAGTTATTTTTGATACGAGCTGATGTTTCAGGTACGGACCCTATAGGGCATTTTATTGATGTTAAGGAAAAGGATGCAATTGAAAGTCCTTTAGCCCCGAAGATAGTCTATCTAGCCAACTTCACATATGAAGATAAATTGGCATTAGAAACAAGTTACAGTGATAAAAATGAATGATTAGCCTGGATAGGATACCCTGCAATCTAAAATAAAAGAACTAACTGTATCGCTTGCGCAAAAGCTAGGCCACATCTTGCTACTATACCTTTCAGGCTATCAGATAAGGAGAACCAACAAGGTCTGCAATGCATGTTATCTTTATATAATGCATCATATAATCCAGGTGATAAATTATGTAAGACATTCTCTTTATTGTACCCACCTGTGGGGAGAGACGAAATCCCTCGCTTAGTAGTTGCTTACCAAGGCAACTACACCTGCTTTCTGAGGAATGGGCAAGGTAAGAAAGTAGGGAACATCACTGAAGAGTTTTGTGAAACCACCATAGATATTGGTACCGATAATGGTAATTACTCCTCTAAATGATTTACCAACCAGACAAGGGCAAGGACTGATCTCTGATGGCTATGTGGAGACAGGAAACTGAGACCTAGGCTACTGGCCAAGTGTCAGGGAAGCTGTAATCTGGTTCAGCTTCTGAGGACATCCACTTTTTTCTTAGCCTCTGAGTTTCAGAGAATGAGAAAATAGCCGTGGAGACTATCTGAATCGCTATAAGCGGTCCATCCCTGGATGTTCCTTTGACCATAAAATATACATAGATGAAATAGGAGTACCCCGAGGGGGGTCAAATGAGTTTAAGGCCCGAAATCAGATTGCATCAGGCTTCGAGTCTGTATTTTTCTGGTGGTCTACGAAAAATAAGAATGTCGACTGGATGAATTATATTTATTACATACCACAGAGAGTTGTTAATTATACCAGAGATGCAATAAAGGGCATTGCAGATCAGTTGGGACCTATATCTTTAAGGACATGGCAAAATAGAATGGCCCTGGATATGTTACTAGCAGAAAGAGGGGGTGTTTGCAAAATGTTTGTATCTTCTGTTGTACTTTTATTTCCAATAATACAGCTCCTGATGGTAGTATTACCAAGGCATTGGAAGGACTCAATTCCATGTCCGAAGAGCTTGCGTAAAACTCTTGAATAAATTACATCTTCACTAATTGACTTGAAGGATGGTTTGGAAAATGGAGTAACCACATATACAGTCTATTGATTTTCTTAGCAACAGTGGCAGCCATACTTGTAATTTGTGGATGTTGTTGCATTTCTTGCATAAGAGGATTAATTCAGAGACTCCTTGACACTTCAATTACTAAAACAATGCACCAAGAGATTCAAAATGAGGACTTATGCAATGGCTTGGAAACACCCCATGATGACGGTCAAGATTCTGAAGGACTGGTGAAAACTTAAGGAGAAATCTGTTTTGGATGTCTCAGAACATTTATTGATACATTTATAACAGAGGTGAATGTTAGGAAAGATTTATAAATGTATGTATCGGAAACTAAAATGTGTATTGAGCTATACAAGTTTCTTTGCAAAGGTTTTTCTGCTGACAAAGTGTTTAATATGTTATCAAGTAGAGGGGGGTGGTCAGCTGAATTCCTTTAGAGAGAGAAGTGAAGTATTTACATAAGTGTCGAGTTCGAATAAAGACATAACAAAGCTGTCTAAGGACTAGTTTGAACTAGGTTTATCCCATGTATAAAAGCCATAATACTAAAGGTAGCGGCAGATGGATTTTTGATCTACATGTCATGATGTCTCCTTATCGATAAGAATAAAGACGCACCATTTTTATTCGAATCTATTTGATAAGAACCTAAATTATTCTATCAAACCCCTAGGCGCACCACGACGCAAGAGTGGCCAGTATCTTAGCGCACCAGGATGTACTGTTACTGCGCGGTTCCCGGTGCACAGCCCCTTTTACTATTTTTGCTTTAAAAAACACTGAAACCCCAATGGAACAGAATACAAAGTCAATGTGAACAAGGCGAAAGGGAGTCATTTAAGTTACTCTTTACAAGAGCTGTATTCAAAGACAAAAAAACAGGAAAAATATCATAACATATTTTCATTTAAGTTAAATCTATGTAGTGTATAAGTATCTTACAGCTTTTCATAACATATTTGTGCAGCTTTTGTATTAAAAAAAATTTTTTGGGCACAAGAGGTGTTAACACAGACATATATCTGTCTTATCTTACAGGATGCTATAACAATACAACACCAGAATAGGACATTTTATGATTCAGCGTATAAGTAAAAAAAAACAACAACAGAAAAGTTCAAAAACCAGTGCAGAATATATTATGTGCATTGTGTATCCATTTAAGTGTACATTTAGCACTTACCTATGAGGATACCCACCCAAAATTTAAAAATGGCCGAATCTTATTAAATCAGAAGTTAGAGCAGTAGCCAAAGTATAGTCATTATCTTTTTTTTTTTACTTACAGATGTATAATGGTATTTTCTATTTTATTCTATTGTGGTGGCCACTTTTGACAACAGAAAGTGCAGTCATATTGGTTGTCACTTCGGAATTATCTTCACAGAAACTGATGATTAACTGTCACTATATTGATGATAAAGCAGTAGTTTCTGAGAAGCTAATTCAAGAGTGACAACCAATAATAGAAACCAATGTTGCCTGACAGAGCCTATTGACTTTAAAGAGTTCCGTTGAGTTTCCATCATGGTTTCCATAATTTTGTCTAGAAAATAGCACTGTGTTATGCCCTATTTTGTCTAGCAAAAATGACGGAATCTGCAACAGAAGCTCCTAATGGACCCTACGACGCAGATGTTAACAGTGCCCAAAAGAAAACATTCAAAGTATCAGTAAATAAGACAAACATAATCAACAAACTTTGATAATAATTCTTACTTCTGATTTATTATCATATTACCATTTTTAGGTTTTGCGTTTTTTCTTATAAAAGCAGTTCAGTAAAATGTTCCTAATGCTGCTTCGATACATTTATAGTATATCATGTTGGGTTACCAAAAATTGTAACACCAATGGCCAGGGACCGTCAGTATTACCCACCTCCTGACGGCCGCAGCCATGGATCAGTGAGTGCTGGCCCGCATCTCCTCATCAGGAGACGCCAGCGCTCACTTCCACTTCACTCTGCTGTGTCCCGTAGGGTGCGTGCGCACGCTCATGCCCGGTCTTAAAGGGCCAGCGTGCGTATCTGAATTTGATACCGAATTAGCCCATACTCACCTACGACTATAAGAAAGGCCCTGCCCTTTCCTGCATTGCCTGAGTGTTGTTGTTATTTACCTATGTTTGTCTCTGCAAATGGTCCCTTAAGTGTTTTCCCGTTCCCAGGGTTCCCGTTCCAGCTACCTCTATCCTATATCCCATGCTATCATGGTCCAAGTGCCGTTTAGAGTTGGAGTCGTGTTGTGCTGTATTTTAAGCCTTTCTGGTTACCAAGGTCCCATCCGAGCCTATCTTCGCTACTGTCTGAAGTTACCACAGGTACACCTATCCGAACTATAGACTTTGACTTGGTATCCTGTTGGCCAGCTGCTATACCATCAAGGCAGTATGGCCCAGTGGGTCCACACCAGCAATGTGACGCAATGTGTACGCTCAGGCCATGGACCCGCTTGTCAATACGAGACCATGACGACGTCACAAGTGATGCGGGCGGATATGCTAGACTTCTGGTCTCGACAGGACCAACTTCTCCAGGCATTGAACGTTATTGCACGTCGGCTGCATGTGGATGCCGCCGTTCCTCCTACTACACCTCCTGGCAGTACATACCCTCTGACTACACCTCCTGACAGTGCTGATCCTCAATTTTCTCTGCCACTACCTCATCACTATGATGGAGACGCGAGGACCTGCAGGGGAGTTTTGAACCAGTGCCAGATCCACTTCAGTCTGTATGCAAGAGCATTTCCTACTGATGGTGCAAGGGTCACTTTCATCGTCTCTCTCCTCACTGGCAGGGCCCTATCATGGGCGAACCCTATCTGGGAGAAACAAGGACCAGAGAGCCGTGACTTCCAGGGGTTCCTACAGACATTTCGCATGGTGTTTGAGGAGCCTAGACAAGTCTCGTCGGCAGCCGCCTCCTTGCTGAACCTTCGCCAGGGAGACACTTCCGTGGGCAAGTACGCCATTCACTTCCGCACCAGCAATGAGACCTTGGTGGCTACATTATGGCAGGGACTGTCCCCTGAGATTAAGGACGAGCTTGCCGCCCAAGATCTGCCATCTACCCTGGATGACTTCATCCTTCTGGCTGCCCGGATTGACATTAGGATCCGAGAATGGTTCCAAAAGGCCCGACGGGAGGACTCCCTAGCCCGGCTCCTACATTGCAGCAACCCCTGCTGTCCTCAACAGCTGCCCCTCCAAAGGAGTCTTTGAGGATGGACCATCTCAAGCTGTCTACCCAGGAGAGACAACGCAAATGCACTTCGGCACTCTGTCTGCATTGCGGCCTCGGAGGCCATCTTGTGCGTCTGTGGCCCCAAAAGCCCCAGGGCCTAGGGTTGGTTGGAGAGACAACCCTGGGTGAAGAAGGTCTTTCTTCTAAATTGTCCATCCCTGTGACCATAGTGTCCGCCGAAAAGACGCACCAAGTATCTGCCTATCTGGACTCTAGATCCGCTGCTAACTTCATTCAGAGAGACCTGGTGGATCTTCACCAGTTGCCCACAACCCCCCTGGAGAGGCCTTTGATTGTTGCCTTGGTGAATGAACTATCTCGGCCAGACCCGATTGCAGCTGTGACCAAACCACTGAAGCTCCAAGTGGGTGTCCTTCATTCCGAGCTCATCTCGTTTTTTGTCCTGTCCAAGGCCGTCAACCCTGTGCTGCTGAGCCTGCCCTGGCTCTGACTACATGCAGTTCTGGACTGGAATTCTGGAGAGGTTCTCCAGTGGGGTTCCAAGTGCCTCAACAGTTGCCTGGTACAGATCCATCCGGCCCAGCCTCCCCTGCCTCAGTCATTGGCAGGATTTCCTTCTCACTACTCACAGTTTGCGGTTGTCTTTAGCAACAAGGAGGCTGAGATGCTGCCTCCACACCGGGCGTATGTCTGCCCTATTGATCTGGTTCCTGACGCATCCCTTCCCCGTGGAAGGGTATACCCTCTCTCCTTGCCAGAGACTCAGTCTATGTCCGCCTATACTAAGGAGAATTTGGAGAGGGGTTTCATATACGTAAATCCTCCTCCCCGGCCGGGGCCGGATAATTCTTCTTTGTCAAAAAGAGGGACGGAACTCTTCGACCCTGCATCAACTACCGGAGTCACAACCAGATCACAATAAAAAAATGAGATATCCGTTGCCATTGATTTCAGAACTGTTCGATCGCATACGAGGAGCAAAATTTTTTTCTAAGCTAGACCTGTGGGGGGCTTACAACCTAATCCAGACTCGCTGGGGTGATGAATGGAAGACGGCATTTAACACTGGAGACGGGCACTACGAATACCTGGTAATGCCCTTCGGGCTGTGTAACGCTCCCGCGGTCTTCCAAGAGTTCGTCAATGACATCTTCCGAGATCTCCGCTATGTCTGTGTTGTGGTCTATCTCGATGACATTCTGATTTTTTCCCCAGATCCAGTGACTCATCAGAGACTTGTCCGTCAAGTTTTGCTGCGATTGAGGGAGAATCGTCTGTATGCCAGGCTGGAGAAGTGCGTGTTTGAGAGAAAGTCTCTACCCTTCCTGGGCTACATTATCTGGGATCAAGGTGTCAAGATGGATCCTGAGAAGGTAAAGGCCAAATCCTTAAGGCTTAAGGGCCATACAGCGTTTCCTGGGATTTGCCAATTTCTACCGGCAGTTCATCCCAAACTTCTCCTCACTGACAGCTCCCATCTCCACCCTCACCAAGAAAGGCATGAACGCCAAGGTGTGGACTCCAGAAGTGGAATCCGCATTTAATAGCTTGAAGAGTGCCTTCACATCAGCCTCAACCCTCCATCACCCTGATGTATCTCTACAGTTTTCGTTGAAGGTGGACGCCTGCTCTGTTGGTGCTGGCATACTTCTGCTCCAGAGAGGTGCCAATGGCAAGACAGTGGTATGTGGCTATTACTCCAAGCTTTTCTCTTCCGCAGAGCGCAACTAATCTCACCTATCTCCAGACGGCCCAACGGCTGAACCCCCGTCAAGCCAGGTGGTCATGTCAAGGATTTTGGAATGAGTTATCCTAGTACAGAACTGGTGGATACTTTTTAATAATCGCAATGATTTGATTATAATTAGCACTATATTCCATTGAAAAAATTATATTGCTATTCTGGATGTACTTACTAGGAAAATATTTAGGAGGATGTTTTAGGGTCAGTAACAATAACCAAAAATGCACCAGTGTTAAAAACCGTTCCCGGGACTTATAATTAAGTCAAGGAATGGTTACTATGGTCCCTCCCCCTGCCCCAGTTAGTCAGCATCAAACCGTCACTGTCATTCGCGTCACTCGTCAGTTAGTGTCAATCCGTCACTGTCATTGGCGTCACCTGTCAGTTATTGTCAATCCGTCACTGTCAGTCGCGTCACTTGTCAGTTAGTGTCAATCCGTCGCTGCCAGTTCCGTAACTTGTCAGGGTCCATTCCGACGTTTCGATGGAGCTTTCCGTCAGAATAGAGCCCTGACTGACACAACGGAAACCATTGATTTCAATGGTGACGGACAGGGCCAGACTGGGACTTAAAATCAGCCCTGGCATTTTTAAGCAGACAGGCACACCGCAGACCATACACAGCCACCAGTGTTGGGCTGGAGTACATGGGACCACCTTTAAGCTATACAAGACATGGGGAGATTTATTAAAACAGGTGTAAATGAAAAGAGGAATACTTCCTGATAGCCCCAACTCCAACGAATCCACTGCTTTTCCACGAGAATAATGCACATGCTCGCTATTCTAGATGGTGCCTCACATATAGCCCCCTGTATATGGTGTCCCACATATGGCCCCCCTGTAGATAGTGCCTCACATATAGCCTCTCCTGTAGATTGCGGCCCACATATAGCCCCCCCCCCCGTAGATAATGCCACTCCCACTTTTAAGTGGAAAAAAAGACCAAAAAAAACAACTTTACATGCTCACCACGATCCCGTTCCCACGTCATCCTATGTAATTTAACAGCCCATCTCTCCTCTCTCCAATGCAAACACAGACAGCACAATACAGTACATTACGGGCCCCTCTTCAGCTCACCACGAGTCTTCCCGCACCGGCTCTTCCACGCTGGCTGGAATGCCCCGCACATGACATCACGGTCACATGGTATACTGAGTGTACCATTGTCCGTGCCGTCTAAGGAGCCCGGACCGTAACCAGGAAGTGCCGGTGTCGTGGTACAGAGTATTTATATATTTATTAGCATGCTGTGAGGCAACAGGGCCCCGTGGGACCCTCAGGCTTAGGGGCCCGGTTGCAACTGCGACCCCTATAGCTACACCACTGTACATACATATATACATACACACACACATACACACCAAACACACTATATACACACACTATATACATACACACAAACACATCACACACTATATATACACACACAAACACATCACACACTATATACACACATGAACACATCACACACTATATATACACACATGAACACATCACACACTATATATACACACACATGAACACATCACACACTATATATACACACACAAACACATCACACACTATATACACACATGAACACATCACACACTATATATACACACATGAACACATCACACACTATATATACACACACATGAACACATCACACACTATATATATACACACACATGTACACATCACATACACTATATATACATCACAAACACTATATATATATATATATATATACACACATGAACACATCACACACTATATATACACATGTACACATCACATACACTATATATACACACATGTACACATCACAGACACACAGATATGCACATTACATGCACACATTATACACATATAAAGGACACATTGTAAACACACATGCACTTACTTTTATGTAGGATATTTGTGAAGGCAGGTTGATGGGGTGAGATTTTTCACTCCAGGACTTCTGCTCACAGCCCGACACAGAGCCCGCCGACAGTCTCCTCTCCCCCTCCCTCCCGTCCCGACTGGTAACAGCAGGAGGAGGAGGAGAGGTTGTGTGAAGAGCAGGGAGGGGAAGATTTTAGCGTAGCACAGGGAGTTTTAGTAATATCAGCACAGACCATGGCTGCTATTACAGTCATATGGCAGTTCTTAGCTGCAGTGCCGGCTGCCCCCTTACAAATGCTGTACCATGCCGCCTGAGCCAACACTGATCGTTTGGACGGCAAGCAGACGGCCCACTGTTCAGCGGCCAGTCTGGCATTTGCTAGAACTGCCAGATGGCCAGTCTGGCCCTGGTGACTGATCTGTTGCCAATGGTTTCCGTTTGTCTCAGTTGTGCAAGGGTTCCATCGTTTCGACGGAATCAATACCATAGTGGACTACGGTATTGATTCCATCAAAACGACGGAAACCAAGTAGAAATAAGGCCTCAAAATCCTTGTGGTGCTTCTTCACTTCCTGGGACTGCTATGTGTCCAGACAACATATTTAGACTACTTTGGGGGTATTTCTGAACTCATAAGAAATATCCCAATAAACGTTGAGGTGCTTTCCTTCACTTACATGCTGTGTCTGAAAAATCTGTCCTAAAAATTACGCATTTGTGAAAAATGTAACATTTTATTTTTCATGCCAGATTTCCACTAAATTTAGCAAAAAAAAATCTATGGGGCGTGGTGTGTGGGGCATAGAAGGAAATGTGTGATGAGAAAAATACTGTGTATGATATACATGTGAAATATAGGGGAAATTACTAGGTGTGGTGTGTAGGGGTCAGGGCTGTGAGTGATATGAAAACGTGAGTGCAGTGTGTAAAACATGGAGGGATAGTGTTCGGATAGTGAGGCAGAGCATATATCGCCGAATAGCGGCCTATTTAGAATGCCCATACTATAAAATAGAGCTGGCTGCCCTGCATGCAATGCCAAACACCTCCACACCATGCTCTCCCAGCACCTGGCCGCGTCCTGAAATAAAAAGTATACCCAGTGTAAGTAACCATGAAAAACATGGGGCATTGGTTGTCGTTTTGGCCAAAAGAACGCAAGCTCGCAATCCTTGTCACGGATCCCCACACTTCCGAGTCCCTAACTGGAACTTTTCATTCCAAAATCAAAGATATACAAGAAAAAATGGGACATAGAATATAATTAAATACACAGACAGGCCATACTCACAAAATAGGCAGGTAAAAACCCGTTCCAAACAGGACACGACCAGGTCAGAGAATGCTACTAAAGGAAAGTGCTCTGGTGTGTTTAAATAATGATAGCCACTCCCACTAACCTTGAGTGTGTGGGGCATAGAAGTAAATGTGTAATGAGAAAAATACTGTGTATGATATACATGTGAAATATAGGGGACATTACTAGGTGTGGTGTATAGGGGTCAGGGCTGTGAGTGATACGAAAACAT
The DNA here is from genome assembly GCF_050947455.1 of Rhinoderma darwinii. NCBI lineage: Eukaryota > Metazoa > Chordata > Amphibia > Anura > Rhinodermatidae > Rhinoderma > Rhinoderma darwinii. The sequence goes on along the minus strand of NC_134688.1, from coordinate 216,960,593 downwards.
GAGTGCAGTGTGTAAAACATGGAGGGATACTGTTCGGACAGTGAGGCACAGCATATATCGCCGAATAGCAGCCTATATAGAACGCCCATACTAGTTTCCAAAATGGGGTCACTTTTGGGAGATTTCTACTGTTTTGGTCGCTCCAGTGTGTTGCAAACACGACATGGCACCGAAAACCATTCCAGCAAAATCTACGCTCCAAAATCCAAATAGTGCTTCCCTTCTTCCCTTCTGAGCCCTGCCGTGGGTTAAACAGCCGTTTATTACCACACATGGGGTATTGCTGTACTCGGGAGATATTTCTTTACAAATGTTGGGGTGCTTTTTTCTCCTTTATTCCTTGTCAAAATTAAAAAATTCGAAAATTTGTCATAAAAAAAAGTAGATTTTCATTTTCACAGACGAATTCAAATTAATTTAGCAAAAAAAACTGTGGGGTCAGAATGCTAACTATACCCCCTAGATAAATTCCTTGAGGGGTGTAGTTTCCAAAATGGGGTCACTTTTGGGGTTTTCACTGTTTTGGCTCCACAAGACCTCTTCAAACCTGACATGGTGTCTAAAATATATTCTAAAAAAAAAAGGCCCCAAAATCCACTATGTGCACCTTTGATTCTGAGGCCTTTGTTTCAGTCCATTAGCACACTAGGGCCACATGTAAGATATTTCTAAAATCTACAGAATCTGGGCAATAAATATTGAGTTGCGTTTCTCTGGTAAAACCTTCTGTGTTACAGAATTTTTTTTATTACAAATGAATTTCGGCAAAAAAAATTAAATTCTAAAATTTCACCTCTAATTTGCTTTAATTCCTGTGATTCCTTCTAATATATAAGACCCTGAAAGCCACTTCACAACTGAACTGGTCCCTGAAAAAAAAGCCTTTTGAAATTTTCTTGAAAATTTGAGAAATTGCTGCTAAAGTTCTAAACGTTGTAATGTCCCATAAAAATAAAAGAATGTTCAAAAAACAATGCAAACATAAAGTAGACATATGGGAATTGTTAACTAGTAACTATTTTGTGTGGTATTGCTATCTGTTTTACAAGCAGATCCATTAAAATTTAGAAAAATTGTATTTTTTGTAGATTTTGGTGTTTTTTACAAATAAATATTACATTTATCAACCAAATTATTTCACTATCATAAATTATAATATGTCACGAGAAAAGAATCGGCATTCCAACCACATAAAGTGACACGTCAGATTTGAAAAAATCAGCTGTGCCAAAAGGCCAAAACAGGCTGCGTTCTGAAGGGGTTAACAAGTGATTGTTTGATTGCTGGTACAATACACTGTATTACTTTTGTATTGCAGTGTATGACACTTTTAACCGGCTCCTATCAAGTCCTGCCTCTGGCAGGGGCCTTTATTAGACCCCCAGGTTGCAATAACTACCATAGGCACCCGGCAATAGAATTGCTTGCAGGGGAGTGGGGGCGATGGGCTGACAGAGGAGGCTGCACCACTTTGTAACAGCCTAAATGCAGCAGCTTCTATTGACCGTGGCATCTAAGTCTTCCCCTGTTGGCCACAGTACTTCATATAAGAGGAGCCATCAGAAGCTGTTTCCGGTCTAATGTAACTTATGTTTTCAGGAAGCCGTCAGGTAAGAGCATTTGATGTAAAGCTGTCTTCAGTTGAATGTGACTGGGCGCAGCATGTTGCTGGCTGTGGTTTAAAAAAAAAGCACTCTATTAAGGGATATTCATCGCCTGCTGCTGTCTCTATTCCTATACACAGCGTTCTTTGAGCGCTGTGTAAAAAGACATCGGAGAAGACAGAAGCAGCGAAAGCTGCTTCTATCCTCTCCTCAGGGTCCCCGGCAGTCACTGACAGCCGGAGACCCGACATTCAGCTGCCCGATCGCGCGGGCAGCAAGTTAAAACCCGAGGCATAAAAACTATGGCTCGGGTTTTAAGGACCCTGACCGCTGGCCGTAAAAATACAGCCAGCGGTCAGGAACCAGTTAAGGGGTCCAGATGTTCCGGCCAGAAGACGTACACTAAACTGTAAATATACTATGGCTGTGTGAATTTGTGTTGTGTAAACTGATCTCTGAATGTGATACACATAATAGGTCACTAGATTCTTGTAAGTGCATATTAGAGGGTTTGGATCACCTATTGTCATGTCCGTGGTTGTGGGCTGTCGGCTCCGTTCCTCCCGACAGCCGCAACCACGAGTCGGCGAGCGCTGGCCCCAGCCTCCTCCTCAGGAGAAGCCAGCGCTCGCGTCTACTCACCAATGCCGGATCCCGTAGGGTGCGCGCGCACACGCTCGTGCCCGCTCTTAAAGGGGCAGCGCGAGCACCGGACCTCGTTCCTGACCTCTGACCTGTGAGTACTCTGGACTATAAGAGGGGTCCAGCCCCCTAGTTCTATGCCTGAGCTTTGTTGTTGTATCCCTAGTCTGTCTTGCAAATGGCCCCCTAGCGTTTCCTGCTCCCAGTATTTTCCTGTTCCTGTTTCCTGTTCCTGTATCCTGAATCTAGTGTTGTGCTTGCTGTAGCCGTGCTGTATTCTACGCCTGACCTGCCTCTCCACACATGTCGTCCACCTGTTGCCAAGTTCCTGCCTAGCCTGCCTCGCTACTATCTGAGATGCCACAGGTACCCTATACGAACTATAGACTTTGACCTGCGTCCTGTTTGCCAGCTGCCTTACTGCCAAGACGGTACGGCCCAGTGGGTCCACGAACCCCTCGTGATAGTAAGCTCAGGCCATGGACCCCGCTCGTCAATCCAAGACCATGACGACGTCACAAGAGATGCGGGCGGATTTGCTGGATCTCCAGTCTCGACAGGACCAACTCCTCCAAGCTTTGAATGCTCTCGTTCGTCAGCAGGAAGCAAGAGCTGCCGTTCCTCCTACTATACCTCCTGGCAGTGTTGATCCTCAGACAACATCTCCTATCTCTAACCTCACCAAGAATGGCATGAACGCCAAGGTGTGGACTCCTGAGGCAGAGTCCGCATTCAATACCCTGAAGAGTGCCTTCACGTCAGCCTCTATCCTCCATCATCCAGACGTTTCCCTACAGTTCTCGTTGGAGGTGGACGCCTCCTCTGTCGGTGCTGGTGCACTCCTGTTCCAAAGAGGTTCCAAGGGCAAGTCTAGGGTATGTGGATATTTCCCTAAGCTCTTCTCTTCCGCAGAACGCAACTACTCGATTGGGGATCGAGAGTTACTGGCCATCAAATTGGCCCTGGAGGAGTGGAGACATCTACTAGAGGGCGCAGCTCACCCCATCCTGATTTTTACGGACCACAAGAACCTCACCTACCTCCAGACAGCCCAACGGCTGAACCCTCGTCAGGCCAGGTGGTCACTGTTCTTTGCCAGGTTCCAGTTTGAGCTCCATTATCGCCCGGCTGACAAAAATGTGAGGGCCGATGCCTTATCCAGGTCTTTCGAGACGGAGGACACTATGGAGATGCACCACAACATTATCGACCCGTCTTGTATTGTTTCAGTCAAACCACTGCAAGTTGGGGACATCCCTCCAGGGAAAACTTTTGTGCGCATGGCTGACCGAAGGAGAGTCCTCCGCTGGGGACATGCCTCAAGACTGGAAGGTCACGCTGGGATCCGTAAGACCCGGGATTTGTTTGCCCGTCATTTCTGGTGGCCCACGCTGCCCAAAGATGTTATGCACTTTGTTTCCTCCTGCTCTGTGTGTGCAACTAACAAGGTCGCTCACTCCAGACCCGCTGGTCTGCTCCAGCCATTGCCTGTGCCCGATGCTCCCTGGCAGCATATAGCGATGGACTTTATTACGGACCTGCCTCTCTCTGCCGGATGCAGCACTGTCTGGGTGATCGTGGATCGATTTTAAAAAATGGCCCACTTCGTTCCTCTGACCGGTCTTCCGTCTGCTCCTCAACTGGCCAAACTGTTTATCCAACACATCTTCCACCTGCACGGCTTGCCGCAGCATATTGTGTCTGATCAGGGGTTTCAGTTCACCTCGAGGTTCTGGAGAGCCATCTGCGGACTTCTAGGTGTGAAGTTGGACTTTTCCTCGGCCTACCATCCGTGTGCCGTGCGTTGTTTTCACGCACCCATTGGCTTCAATGGGTGCGTGATGCGTGGAAAACTCAGAAAGAACGGACATGTTGTGACTTTTTTGCAACGGAGCAACGCTGCGCAAAAATCACGCACATGTCTGTACGGCCCCATAGACTAATATAGGTACGTGCGACGCGCGTGAAAATCACGCGCGTTGCACGGACGTTTTTCCCGTTCGTCTGAATAAAGCCTAAGAGTACCATCATGCAAGTTTGCTCCCAGATTCCTTGGACCATTCGAGATCCTAAAACGAATCAACCCTGTCGCTTATAAACTTTGGCTGCCTCATACCCTCAAGATCCCCAACTCCTTCCACGTATCCCTCCTGAAGCCAGTGGTCCTGAACCGCTACACCAAGACTCCTAGCCCTGTGGTTGTCGCCAGCGGCCCTTCAGACACCTTTGAAGTTCAAGAGATCCTGGACACCAAAAAAGTGAGAGAAAAGACCTTTTATTTGGTGGATTGGAAGAGATTTGGTCCTGAAGAGAGGTCTTGGGAGCCAGAAGAGAACCTTAATGCTCCTGCTATTCTGAAAAAATTTCTCTCTCGCTCTGGTCCCAAGAAGAGGGGGCGTAATAGGGGGGATACTGTCATGTCCGTGGCTGCGGGCTGTCAGCTCCGTTCCTCCCCTGACTGCCACAGCCACGAGTCGGCGAGTGCTGGCCCCAGCCTCCACCTTAGGAGAAGCCAGTGCTCACGTCTACTCACCAATGCCGGATTCCGCAGGGTGCGCTCTTAAAGGGGCAGCGCGCGCACCGGACCTCGTTCCTGACCTCTGACCTGTGAGTACTCTGGACTATAAGAGGGGTCCAGCCCCCCCAGTTCTATGCCTGAGCTTTGTTGTTGTATCCCTAGTCTGTCTTGCAAATGGCCCCCTAGTGTTTCCTGCTCCCAGTGTTTTCCTTTTCCTGTTCCTGTTTCCTGTTCCTGTATCCTGAATCTAGTGTTGTGCTTGCTGTAGCCGTGCTGTATTCTACGCCTGTCCTGCCTCTCCACACCTGTCGTCCACCTGCTGCCAAATTCCTGCCTAGCCTGCCTCGCTACTATCTGAGCTTCCACAGGTACCCTATACGAACTATAGACTTTGACCTGCGTCCTGTTGGCCAGATGCCTTACCGCCAAGACGGTACGGCCCAGTGGGTCCATGAACCCCTCGTGATGTTTATATTTAATGTTCCCCAGGAGAAAAGATCAGTGAGACTTTCCTGGGACCCCCTGAGGACCAAGGTACAGTAATAGTAGAGTGGAGAGCTCCTCCTATAAGTTTAACGGGCACTAATAATTTAACCCTCCTACAGGATATACCCTGCCCACAGACACTGAGCTATTCAGTCTGTCCGCAAGCAGTAGGAGAAGCAGATACAAGGTAAGATAAGTATGTCAAATACAATAGCGTGATCCCTCAAACTGACAACTCTAAACGAAAATACCTTGAAACAAATGGGTGGGAGCTGTGTTCCTCAGTGAACTGGATAAGAAAATGATTTTATGATGAGTACTTAGAAAATCCTGTTTTCTTGTTCGTCACATTGGGGGACACAGACCGTGGGACGTCCTAGAGCAGAACCCAGTTCCCTAGAGCAGAACACAGGACACAGCTATTTCCCAAATGCCTGCAATACCTTGCGACCCAGGGAAGCGTCTGCAGAGGCGAAGATATGCTGGCAGAGTTTGACAAAGGTGTATCGGGAAGACCATGTGGCCGCCTTGCACAATTGAAGGGCAGAGGACTGAGGGCGCATAGCCCAGGAATCCCCAACCACTCTAGTAGAGTGGGCCGTGTGATAAGCCTCGCGGATAATCATTTTAATCCACAGAGAAATGGTGGCCTTAGAGGCCGCCACACCCTTCTTGGGACCCTCTGGGAGGATGAAGAGGGAATCTGTGATAGAAAGGTAAATCAGCAGAGCATGGACAACATCAAAGTTGGGGAGGGAACGCTCCCTCGAAGGACTGAGAAAAGAAAAAAACGGCATCAAGACTATATCCTCATTTATGTAGAAGGCCAAAACAACTTTACACAAAAAGGTAGGGCACCGCGCGAAAACCCGCATTGTCTAAGTGAAGAACCGGAAATGAAGAACAACAAGAAAGAACGGCCAGCTCTGAGACCCTCCAGATGGAGGTAACCGCAACCAGAAAAAAACACCTTCAAGGACACAAAACAAACAGAGATTTATCTCAAGGTTTCTATTTGTGTCGACTGTAAGACCAAATTCAAATCCCATTGGGGAATCGGAGGATGATAAGTGGGTACAGCATGATTCACCCCCTGCAAAAAAATCGTAATGTCAGCTTTAGACACCAACGGGCGACCAAGCAAGATGGAAAGAACAGATTCCAGCCCCTTCAGGGACCTGAGAACTATACCGTGATCGAAACCCCTCTTTAAAAAGGATAGAATCCTGGACAAGTTAAAATATGCAAGGGGGGATGCTTGCGATCCTGACACCAACCAAGGTAAGCCTTCCAAGTACGATGGAAAATGCGGACCTTAGAAGACTTTCTAGCCTTAAGCACAGCGAGGAGAATACTCTCCGAAAAGCCACGAGCATTCAGAAAGTTGACTTCAAAAGCCATGCTTAAATTCTGGTGGAAGAGAGGTCCCTGAGAGAGAAGGTCGGGACAGAGAGGTAAGGGCCACGGGATGTCTGCCAACAGAAACACAAGGTCCGTGTACCAACAGCGGCGCAGCCAATTCTGCGCTACCAGAATGGCAGGAATCTCTTCTGCTTTGAGTCACCAGAGGAGCTGCAGCATGAGAGACATAGGTGGGAAGACATACAGGAGACTGAATTCTGATCATGACGCCACAAGAGCGTCCACGGCGCAGGCCTCTGGATCCCGAGCTTGGGAGATGAAGCAGGGGACCTGTTTATTGAACCTTGAGGCCATCAAGTCCACGTCCGGACGACCCCACCTGAGACAAATTTGGTCAAAGATAACTTGGTGAAGAGACCACTCCCCTGGATCTAACATTCATGACTCTGCCGCTATGAGAGCAGGAAAGTGAGCTTCCATGCAGACCAGGATTTTGGAAGCCTCGGCCATCACTGCGGCACTGCGAGTGCTGCCCTGGTGATTTAGAGAAGTCACAGCCATGGCATTGTGCATTTGAACTCTCATGGAGTGTCCGGACAGAGACTGAGTCCAGTTAAAGAGGCACAGAAAAATGTCTCTCAATTCCAGAAGATTGATGGGAAGGAAAGACTCCTGTGAAGACCACGGTCCCTGAGCCGTGAGATTCGGAACGGTACCCCTTCATCCCTTGAGACTGATATCCATGGAGAGGATTAGCTAGTTCAGCAGGAGGAAGGAGCGTCCCCGGGGAACGTTCGGAGAACTGATCCACCACTAAAGTGAGCGACGGACTGAGGGAAAGGATGAACTTCAGATCCAGCGATTGTAAGGATCTGTCCCACTGAGAGAGGGTCGCCCGCTGTAGAGAGCACGTGTGGAACTGCACAAATGGAATAGTATTGATCGAGGCCACCATGGTCCTGAGGACCCGCATGCAGAGGCAGAGTGAGGTCCACACAGGCGTCTGTAGGGAACGGATCCCGTCCTGAAGAATGAAGACGATTCAGAGGAAGGGAAACCTTTGCCGAGCGAGTGTCGAAGGCGACCCCCAAAAACCTATCTGCTGTGAAGGAGATAGGTAAGACTTGGACTGGTTGATGATCCATCCAAACCGACTCAGAGTGTCCAGAGTGATCATGAGAGCCATCCCTGGATGGAGACTTGATTAGAATGCCATTCAGGTACAGGTTGACTGACACCCCCTGGTGCAAAGGAGTGTCATCACGACAGAGAAACCCTTTGTAAACACGCTCTGGGAAGTGGCTAGGCCGAAAGGAAGGGCCACAAATTGGTAATGAACAGACAGTACCGAAAGCGCAGGAAGCGCTGGCGGGTAGTGCAGATATGGATGTGTAAATGTGCGCTCTTGATGTCCACAGAAGAAATTTGAAAATGGCGGACCCGACCATGTCCGTTGAGGCGCTTGTGATCCAGGATGGGCTGAACCTAGCCATCCTTTTCGGGGATGACAAAAACCCAGGCATCCGACATGTGAGAGAGCCAGACGTCCTTGAAATGCAGAAGCCTGCCCCCCCACCCGAGGCAAATCAAGTGGGAATGCACCTCCAGGTGGAAGTGGCCTTGCCGGTTCCAACGTTTGCAGGTCGAGGTCGGGGAAAACCAGGAAGGCCGAGTCTTGAATGAAGGTTTGGCCTTCTGATTCTGGTGAGTCTGCGGCCTGGAGGAAGTGGTGTTGGAGAAACCACGAAAGGAACGAATACACGGACCCACCTTTTTGACTGGGGTAGCGCGCTTAGGTCTATTCTGAGGAAGATGGGTGCTTTTACCACCCGTGGCTTCCAAGATAATCTCGTCCAACCTAGGCCCAAAGAGAAGAGACCCTGAAAAAAGGAGAACAGTCAGTGAGTTCTTTGAGGCTAAATCAGCAGACCAAGCCTTGAGGAGGACCTGAGAGCAGGCCATGAAGGAGTTTGTGAGCCCATTAGCTCTGCTAACCCAGACAGATGAAAACAATTGCGTGAAGAGAATAGCCCGAGGCCTCAAAAATACTTTTAGCAAAGGAGTCCACACAGCGATCCAAGGAATCCTTGAAGGAAGTGGAATCCGCCATCAGCAAGGTAGTGGCCTTGGCTAAGTGAGAAACCGTAGGATCGACAGCCAGTTTCCGCAACCATGCTGAAGAATTGCCCTCTTTAAAGGGGTAGAATACATAAAGACGGATAGAGTGGGAAAACTTCTTGTCCGAGTGCTTCCATTCTTCATAGACAATACCCTCTAGTTCTGAGTGGGCTGGAAAAACCGCCTGAGAATGTTGGCGCTGAAGGAAAAAAATGGAGTCAGTGGAAGGTGCAGAAACAGTGACCTGACGTGTCATGGACAGCTCTAATTAGCACCTCCGCCATGGTGGTAATAGGGGTAGAACCCTTACAAATTGAATTGGAATCAGATAATTTACCATCAGACAAAATCTCTCTAGACGGCACCAGACCTGACCTTAGTACCAGAAATAACCTGCCCCCATGGGGGAGGTGAAACAGAAGAGGACGGTGAAAATTATGGCAAGCGAGGAGTTCAGGTCCACTTGAGGGGCAGACATGGACGGGTAGTCCATAAGAGGACGGGCAGAGCAAGAGTCTGGCAGGTGGGCAGACATGCTGCCTAGAATGGCCTGATTAATGTTCGCTATGTCACGATCATGGACCCACTAGGCCGAGGCCGCTCTGCCATAGCGGAGAGGCAGCTGACCTAGTCACAGTCTATACAAAAGTCTATAGCAGTTCGTAACACACTGTTACCTGATCTAGTCCAGACAGTGGCTGTGTCTTCAGCACGGATGGAGATAGGTGCAGCAGGTTGTGCCAGACATGGCGGACAGTACTAGACGTGGCAGACGACACTGGATGTGGCAGAAGACACTGGACGTGGCAGACGGCACTGGACGTGGCAGATGGCACTGGACGTGGCAAACTACACTGGACGTGGCAAACGACAGCAGGTGCAGTAGGGCACAACTCCTACACTAAGAGGCTCAGAAACGAGAACACAGCACGGGATACAGGATACGGGTAACAGGGCACAGGTAACAACTGGAATGGGAAAACACTAAGGGACCATTTGCAGGACAGACTTGGGATACACTAACAACGCTCAAGCAAGGATCAGAAGTGCAGGACCCTCCTTATAGTCCAGGAATCATGTGTAGTTGACCCTCACATTCTTGTCAGCGGACGGTAGTAGAGCACGAATTGGAAACGGGTGAAGAACAGTGACCACCTGGCTTGATGGGGATTTAGTTGTTGAGCAGACTGGAGATAGGTGAGGCTCTTGTGGTTGGTATAAATCAAGATGGGGTGAGCTGCGTCCTCTAGAATATTTCTCCACTCCTCCAGAGCCAATTTGATGGCCAGTAGTCCCCTATCCCCAATAGAGTAATTGCGCTCTGCAGAAGAAAAATGTCTAGAGTAATAGCCACATGCTACTGCCTTTCCTTTGGAGCTCCTCTGGAACAGAAGTGCACCTGCACCAACAGAAGAAGCGTCCACCCCCAATGAAAACTGCCGAGATACGTCTGGATGATGGAGAATCGAGGCTGAAGTAAAGCCTTTCTTGAGGCTAAAAAATGCGGACTCTGCCTCTGAAGTCCACACCTTGGCGTTCAGACCCTTCTTGGTAAGGGTAGAGATGGGAGCCGTCAAAGATGAGACGTTTGGAATAAACTGCCGGTAGAAATTGGCGCATCCCAGGAAACGCTGTATGGCACTCAGGCCTTGAGGACGTCGCCATTCCAGGACAGACTTTAGTTTCTCAGGATCGCAGTAGAACCTGACGGACATGCCTCCGATGGGTCATCAGATCTTGGGAGAAAATCAAAATATCATCGAGATAGACTACAACACAGATATAGAGGAGATCTCGGAAATTATCATTGATGAATTCCTGAAAGATGGCGGGAGCGTTACAAATTCCGAAGGGCATCACCAGGTATTCGTAGTGCCCGTCTCGGGTATTGAACGCCGTCTTCCACTCGTCCCCTTGACGGATTCGAATCAAATTATAAGCCCCACGCAAGTCTAATTTTGAAAAAATTCTGGCTTCACGTATATGGTCAAACAGCTCGGATATAAGTGAAATATCTTGACCGTGATCTGGTTGAGACCACGGTAGTCAATGCAGCGTCGAAGAGATCTGTCTCTCTTCTTAACAAAGAAGAACCCGTCCCCGGCTGGGGAGGAAGATTTTTTCATAAAACCCCTCTCCAAATTCTCCTTGATATAGGCTGACATGGATAAAGTCTCTTGCAAGGAGAGAGGATATACCCGTCCATGGGGAAGAGAAGCATTTGAAACCAGTTCAATGGGACAGTCAAAATTCCGATGTGGAGGCAACGTCTCAGTCCCTCGCTTGCTGAAGACATCCGCAAAACTGGCATACTGAGATGGTACTGAGAGTGACTGAGGCAGAGGGGGCATAACAGGAGGAACTTGTGACAGGCAATGGCTATGGCATCTGGGACCCCATTGAATAATTTCTCCGGAACTCCAGTCAAGAACCGGGGAGTGTAGGCGAAGCCATGGCAGACCCAGCAGGATATGATTGATAGCCTTGGGTAGCACAAGGAAGGCGATCTGCTCCGAGTGAAGAGCTCCAACCCGTTGTGTCTATGGCTCCATGATGAACACAATCGGATCGGTCAATGGTAGACCATTCACAGTTGCAACAGCCAGGGGTCTCTCCAGAAGAACTTTGGGTAGATGTAAACGATCCACTAGATCCTGCTGGATGAAATTAGCAGCTGCTCTGGGTCAAGATAGGCAGAGGAGGGATGTGACGTCTCTCCGGAGACGATGGCCACAGGAATCGATAACTTGGAAGAGGCTTTAACGTTTATAAACGTCCCACCTAGAGTTGCCTCTCCAACCAACCCTAGGTACTGGAGTTTCCCAGATTCTGTGGGCATTGGCGCACAAAATGACCCTTAAGGCCACAATACATACATAGTCCAGAGGAGCATCTGCGCTGCTTCTCTTGTTCAGACAACCGGACTCGGTCTACCTGCATGGGTTCTTCAGGTAGCGCACTAGGGAAGGCAATAGTAGTCTCTGGACTGAGGGTGCTGGTCTGTGGCCCCGGCTCTCCTGTAGAACCTCTTGAGTGCGCTCCCGGATTCTCATTTCAACCCGAGTGGCTAACAGGATGAGGGAATCCAAAGTAGAAGGAAGGTCGCGGGCCGCCAGTTTGTCCTTGATGTCAGAGGACAGTCCCTGCCAGAAGGTCGCCACCAGTGCCTCATTGTTCCATGCCAGCTCTGCTGCCAGGGTACAGAAGGAGATAGCATACTGTGGAACCCTATACTGTGGAACCCTATTGCTTGAGGGTCAACAGAGTGGCTGCGGCAGAGGATGTTCGACCCGGCTCCTCAAAAATGGCACGAAAGGACTGCAGGAACAAGGCTAGGTCCGAGGATACAGGTCCTTGTTGCTCCAAGACTGGGTTCGCCCATGTGAGGGCCTGCCAGCAAGAAAGGAGAGGACAAATGCTACTTTGGCCTCTTCGGTGGGGAAGAGATGAGCCTAAAATTAACCGTGCATTGGTTAATAAATCCTCTACATGCTCTGGGATCACCGTCATAGCGAGGAGGAAGAGGCAGAGGAGCTGTGGATCCGGAACAAACAGGAGGAGCAACGGGCAGTGGCACAGCAACAGCCTCTGGAGGAAGAACCGGAGGTGGAACAGTGAGTTGATCCAGACGGACCATGATAGAATTTACAGCCTCAAGGAGTTGATCCTGACGTGTGTGTGTGTGTGTGTGTGTGTGTGTGTGTGTGTGTGTGTGTGTGTGCATGACTCACGTCAGCCTCAAGGAGTTGATCCTGACGTGTGCGTAGGTCATGCATCTCCGTCTATATCTTCTGGACTGCGGTCTTGGGCTGGCCAGCGGGTTCCATGGCCTGAGCATACTGTCACTGTCACAGCGTATGTGGACCCGCTAGGCCGCTCCGCCGTAGCGGAGAGGCAGCTGACCAGGTCTCAGTCTATACAAATGTCTATAGCAGTTCGTAACACTCGGGTACCTGAACTAGTCCAGACAGAGGTCGGTGCAGCAGGTTGCGCCAGATGTGGCGGACAGTACAAGATGTGGCAGAAGACACTGGACGTGGCAGAAGACACTGGACGTGGCAGAAGACACTGGACGTGGCAGAAGACACTGGACGTGGCAGAAGATACTGGACGTGGCAGAAGACACTGGACGTGGCAGACGACACTGGACGTGGCAGATGACAGCAGGTGCAGTACGGCACGACTCCAACACTAAGAGGCTCAGAAATTAGAACACAGCACGTGATACGGGTAATAGGGCACGGGTAACAACTGGAACGGGAAAGCACTAAGGGACCATTTGTAAGACAGACTTGGGGTACACTAACAACGCTCAGGCAAGGATCAGAAATGCAGGGCCGTTCTTATAGTCCAGGAATCATGTGTAGTTGATAATGATGATTGTTTCAAAGCGGAAGTGAGCTCTGGCATCTCCTAGGAAGGAGATGCGAGCCAGCGCTCACTGATCCATGGCTGCGGGCGTCGGGAGGTGAGTAAACCCGACGGCCTGCGGCCATGGATGCTACACGGTAGGTTATCAACCATCCGGAAAAGGGAATTAACCCATTCCGGATCCACACCCATAATACCATTGGTGAGCAACAATGGAGGTGGAAGAGGTGCAGAGACCACAGGCAAACTTAACCTAACACTGACATAGAAGAGAAGGAAGAAACAAAAAAAAAACAAAAAAAACACTTAAACTGGGTAGCAAGGAGAACACCTATACAGGTAGTAATGGCTGCTTTACCTAAGGCTGCTAGAGAAGAGTACGGTCTGAAATCTAGCAAAGTAAGAGAAGAGTATGTTCCCTTAGGAACCCAACACGGTGCACGTAAGCTAGGGCGCCTGTAGGGGAGTAGAAGAAGCAAGGACTAATCCTACCCGCTTTCAAAATGTCAGAAATCCTTCCTGAGGCAAGAAGCAGTAGATCTGTTCAGGAGGTCCTGAGTTTCCAGCAGCATCTATTCAAATGGAGGAGATCAGAGGGGAACACTGAAGCTCCACCCATGGAGCACTGAGATTGGCGGTCATGTGAGGGGACTGGCTAATCAGGAGAGAGACATGATTCCCCATGAGGGGATCGGGAAAAAAAAGCACGCTGGAGCGCTATTGGCTCATGCTATAGCAAAGCTCCCCCGGCCTGTGCAGTGAAGCGCAAAATGGCGCCGGCAATGCTGTTGGCCCAAAAGTGCCAGGGATCGCGGAGTAGGCTAAGAAAAAGCCCCAGAGAATAGGCTAGTCCAGCGGAGCACTAGAGTGCACAAGCGAGACTGGTGGCCCCGTTTGGGGGGGAATTAGACTTCAGGGGCTCCTCCAACAGAGGAATCCCTGGCGGTGACGTCAGGGGATCCGGTCCAGAAGGATCCCCTGACGTCACTGTCCATATATGGACAGTAACTTCAGGGGCTCCTCCAGCAGAGGAATCCCCGGCAGTGATGTCAGTGGATCCAGTCCAGAAGGATCCCTTGACGACACTGTCCATATATGGATAGTGACGTCAGGGGCTCCTCCAGCAGAGGAATCCCCGGCCAGAGAGTGGGCATCTACAGAGGGCACTATGGCCTTAAACTGGATTGTTAAAATAAGCACATGGAGTAAACTCGCAAATTTCCGGTAAGTTTAAACCTAGCGGTATTATAGTAACATAGTATTGTTATAGTAGTTCAAACAACTAATTTGTGTTGTATCAAATTTTAAACTAATGCGGCCTGGCGACTTTACATTTTTTCTATGTGCGGCCCATTTACCTGGCAGAGTTTGAGACTCCTGCTGTATATCCTGTAGGAGTCACTTTTTTATTTTATAGCGTCAAGCCTCGTATTGGCAACAGCATGTACCACGGTCTGTCTCTCCCAATGTAACGAACAAGAGAAAGTGAAGTCTATAAGGGTAGGTTCACACGTGGCAGAAATTTCTGCGACTGAATATCAGTTCCTTTAATTTGTATGAAACCTGCATAAATCCAGGCACCTGCTGCAGAAACAACTCTAATTCCAGAAACTACTGCAATAAAATCTGCCACAGCGGACCTTAAGGCCGTGTACATATGGGACGGAAATGCTGCAGGGAAAAAAAACAAAAAAAAACGATACAAACCCTAATATATATATATATATATATATATATATATATATATATATATATATATATACACACACGCACACACGCACACACACACACACACACAATTATTAGGAAGGTGAGTATTTGGACCCTATCATAATTTTTATGTATATTTTCCAACTCCAAGCTGTATAAACTTGACTGCTTATTGAATTGAAGTATACCAGGTGATGTGTATTTGGGTAATGAGGGAGTGTGTGGCCTAAGGAGATTAAGATGCTATATCAAGGTGTGCATAATTATTAGGCAGCTTATTTTCCGCTGGCAAAATGGGCCAAAAAAAGAGATTTTACTGACTCTAAAAAGTAAAAATTGTTCAAAGTCTTTCAGAGGGATGCAGCACTCTTGAAATGTCTAAGATATTGGGGCGTTATCACAACATCAAACACTTTGTTGCAAATAGCCAACAGGGTGGCAAGAAACGTGTTGAGAAAAAAAAAGACCACCAAGGATTTGAGAAGAATCAGATGTGAAGCAACCAGGAACCCATTATCCTCCAGTGCTGTCATATTCCAGAACTGCAACCTCTCTGGAGTGTCCAGAAGTACAAGGTGTTCAGTGAACAGAAACACGGCCAAGATAAGGAAGCCTGAAACCCGATCACCACTGAACAAGACACAAGTTGAAACGTCAAGACTGGGCCAAGAAATATCTGAAGACAGATATTTTTTAAAGGTTTTATGGACTGATGAGGAGAATGACTCTTGAGGGACGAGATGGATGGGCCCGTGACTGGATCAGTAACGGGCACAGAGCTCCACTTTGACTCAGACGCCAGAAAGGTGGAGGTGGGGTACTGCTATGTGCTGGAATTATTAAAGATGAGCTAGTTGGACCTTTTCCCAAACCAACTCCCAAACCTAGGGGCGTAACTAGGAAAGACTGGGCCCCATAGCAAACTCTTGACCGGGGGCCCCCCAATCAAGATAAAACAGTGATTAAGACAAGATACAATATAAAACAAGCTGCACAAAGAAAAAATGCAATGTGAAGGTACAGACATTGATACCAGTGATAATATAAACATACATAATGGTGATTAAGGGACTGGTACAGAAAAAGACAGTCCTAGTCTCAAAATAGTGTTAATAACATAATGACTCACCCAGTTGTATATAATAAAATCATTCCAAATGATCATTTACAGAAACCGGAAGGGCGAATTCCTCATGGTCTCAGATGTTCATGTGTGTATACTACGCATATCACACATGTGTGATAGAACTGTAATCACTGCCTGCGATATATTGTGAAATCACGCAAGATCACAAGTTGTTATACCCGCGCATGCGCACTAGATTGCACACAGCGCGGCGGCCATATTGGCACAATCTACTATATTAGTTCCGTGCATGCGCAGTGTGTGATTCACTGTGCGGTGGCCATCTTACAACCTGGAAAGAGATCTATCTCACAGGAGAAAGATCTATAGGGGCAACTAGTCGGCAAAAATTGATCATCGGGAAGAGGAACACCTAAAAACCCCATGTAATAGCCGAGAACAATGTGTAAGGGTGGTCAACACCCTTTGTGTTCTTACCTGTCCGGAGTCGCGCAGGAACACGGGCAGTCGTTTGTAACTCGGGAGTTCGGCCCCCGAGCACAGGAGCAGGGTGTTGCCATGGCATCGGCGGCCTTGGCGGCTGTGATGCGCTCGCGCATGTGCTGGAAGAGAAGTAAAGCCTCCGGGAGCAAGGAGGAGGGGGAAGGAAGTGACGCGCGACCCGGAAGTGGTCGGAAGGGCACGAAGAGCAGCGGCAGGAAAGGAAGACAGAGCCGTGTGAGTGCGTGTGGGAGGAAAAAGGAAGATACATGCGGCATTGGAGAGGGGAAGAAAGAGGAGAGACACAGCGGGAGGAGAAGACGCGTGCAGGACGAGTTTGTCCAGGGAAGAGGCCGCATTGAGTACACAGCCCCAACCCAGCAGCAACCAGCACTAACAACCCAGCAGCCACCAGGACTAACCGCCCAGCAGCCATGCTGAGGTCCAGCCGTGCGGTGTCCAGCGGTCCAGCCATGCTGAGGTCCAGCCGTGCAGAGGCCCAGCCGTGCAGAGGCCCAGCCGTGCAGAGGCCCAGCCGTGCAGAGGTCCAGCCGTGCAGAGGTCCAGCCGTGCAGAGGTCCAGCCGTGCAGAGGTCCAGCCGTGCAGAGGTCCAGCCGTGCGAGGTCCAGCCGTGCAGATGTCCAGCCGTGCGGTGTCCAGCGGTCCATCCGTGCAGAGGTCCAGCTGTGTGGTGTCCAGCAGTCCAGCCGTGCAGAGGTCCAGCCGTGGGGTGTCCAGCGGTGCAGAGGTCCAGCGGTGCAGAGGTCCAGCGGTGCAGAGGTCCAGCCGTGCAGAGTTCCAGACGTGCAGAGGTCCAGCTGTGCCAAGGTCCAGCGGTTCTGCCGTGCCGAGGTCCGGCCGTGCAGAAGCCGGACTTTGGACGCAGCCCCAAGGACGAGGGAGGCAACGCTGAGGAACACAGGTACTGGACTTGTTTTTCACCTGATCGAGGACAAGGAAGCCTAAATCCCGTAGTCGTGCACCAGAGACCTTCACACACGGGGAAGACGAAACAGACATTGAGCCGCGCACTTCCACGTCCCAACCTCCCACCCGTGGCTACCTCATGCCCGGGTTCCGGCACCCATTTATGAAGACATTTGTTATCTGAATTTCAATGTTGTATCACAAGGAAGAGATCCGATTCTGATTGTCTACAGTAAAAAAAAGTTAACCCAACATCGGTGTCGTATCTATTGTCCATTACAACAGCACTCACCTGCAAATGTATAATAGATCTATATATATATATATATATATATATATATATATATATATACATATACATATGTAGTAATCATCCTACAATATGGATAGAAATTATATACCTGCCTAGATGTATGAACATCCAAGGCAGTGTGTCATAAATTATGCATAAATAAGACCCATTGATAATAGTGTCCCTATTCATGAAAAAATACTACAATTGATCGCCCTGTAAATAATGATGTGTCCCAGCTAATGCAAGTGCTGGCATCTTGATGAAATTAACAGATATCCCATACTGTAATGCCCCCTTTAGCCACAGGGTGTCAATGTTAGACCAAAAATTATATTGAGTAAAAGTACAAGTGAATAATTAGAACAGTTCTATAAGGACTCCAGAAACCAGAGGAAACAGATCTCTTTCCAGGTTGTAAGATGGCCGCCGCACAGTGAATCACACACTGCACATGCACGGAACTAATAGAGTAGATTGTGGCAAGATGGCCGCCGCGCTGTGTGCAAGCTAGTGCGCACGCGCAGGAATAACAACTTGCGATCTCGCGTGATTTCGCGATGTATCGCAGGCGGTGATTGCAGTTCTATCACATGTGTGATATACGTAGTATACACACATGGACATCTGAGACCATGAGGAATTCGTCCTTCCGGTTTCTGTAAATGATAATTTGGTATGATTTTATTATATACAACTGAGTCATTATGTTATTAACACTCTTTTGAGACTAGGACTGTCTTTTTCAGTACCAGTCCCTTAATCACCATTATGTATGTTTATATTATCACTGGTATCAATGTCTGTACCTTCACATTGCATTTTTTCTTTGTGCAGCTTGTTTTATATTGTATCTTGTCTTAATCACTGTTTTATCTTGATTGGGCTTTGAGAGCCTTTATATACCTATGACCTGATGTGTGTTTTTATGCTTGAAAAAAGTCCTGCTGGACTGAAACATTGCACATGTGAATAAACTGCTGATGCCTTTTGGAAGTGCTGCCTCTGTCCATTTTTTGTCAGCCTGATATTGAGGACCGTGGACCAGGTCCTATTGAGGCGTGCACCCAGTTGCAGTCCAGTGCAGTGGAAACTATTTGTTTTGTGCCCTACATGTAGCCACCCTGTTGATAGTGCCCCACAGGTAACCCAACCCTGTATATAGAGTCCCACATATAGCCCACCCCTATAGAAAGTACCCTAAAAAATAGCTCCCCTATAGATAGTGCTTTACATATAGCCCACCCCTGTATAGTGTCTCACATATAGTGCCCCACATATAGACCCCCCTGTAGATAGTGCCCCACATATAGACCCCCCCCTGTATATAGTGGCCCACATAGAGATCCCCCTGTAGATTGTGCCCCACATATAGACCCCCCCCTGTATATAGTGGCCCACATACAGACCACCCCTGTAGCTAGACCCCCCCTGTATATAGTGGCCCACATATAGACGACCCCCCTGTAGATAGAGCCCCCACTATAGATAATGCCACTCAGTTTTATAAGGAAAAAAACTTTACATACTCACATGATCCTGCTCCCACGGTGTTCACTGGCGATGCAGATCTGCTCTCTTCTGAGCAGGTCTGCTGGAGCTGAATGAGCGTCGTCCAATGACGCTGATTGGCGTGGCAGAATGACTTGCCCCGTCAAGAAGTGCCTTTCAAGCATGGAAGCGGCACGATGATGTCATCGCGCAGCTAGCCAATCAGCGTCATTGTAAGGCGCTGGATGGTCGGGCATGGCCCATACTTGTTGGAGGCTCGGCAGCGCGGGCCCCATAGTTGCAGCGCTACCGCTGTAGCAGCCATAATGGCTGCTAGCGGCGCCACCGGGCATATGGGGGGGGCGTGTCGGCTGGTGGCACGGGCCCCCTCAAGCCGTGGGCCCCGTAGCAGCCGCTATGGCTGCTACCGCGGTAGTTACGCCACTGCCCGAACCTACTACCAGTATTTAGAAGACACTTTCATCAAGTAGTGGTACAGAAAAAGTCTGCATCTTTCAAGAAAACCATGATTTTTTTTTTTTTTTATGCAGGACAATGCTCCATCGAAGTACTCAATTGCATGGCTAACCCGTAAAGGCCTTAATGATGAAAGAATAATGACATGGCCCCTTCCTCACCTGACCTAAACCCTATTGTGAACTTGTGGGCCTTTCTTCAATGGCAGATTTTGGGTATGTTCACATGTAAAATCAAAAACGGCTGACAATGGCTAAGCGGTTTTCAAGAGAACACCGCCTCTGATCTTCGGCAGTTTTTGTAGCCGAAAACATTTGGAGCGGTTTTTCAATTGACCCTATGGAAAAAAACAAACAAAAAAAAAACGCTCAAGAAGCTCCTTTTTACAGGTTTTTTTTGTTTTGTTTTTTTTAAACAGTGGCATAAAAAAACTCCCCATCTGAACTAAACGCAGTTTTTTTTTCATTGAATTTAATGGGCACACCGAAGTACGCCTGAAAACACTGCATGTGAACATACCCTCACGATGCAGGAAAACCGTACATCTCCATAAACAGTGCCTGGGAAGCTATGGTTGCTGATGCACAAAAAGTTGATAGTCAGATTACAAGAAACTGACATACTCCATGAATCGAAGGCTTATGACTAAGGCTGGGTTCACACACACTATTTACGGACGTCATTCGGGCGTTTTAGCCCCGAAATGCGTCCGAAAATGCGGCTCAAAAGCGTCGGCAAACATCTGCCCATTCATTTGAATGGGCTTTACGATGTTCTGTGCCAACGGTCATATTTTTTTTTTATGCGCCGCTGTCAAAAGGCGGCGAGTAAAAAAAAAAAAAAAAAAAAAAAAAAAAAAAAAAAGACGCCCGCGTCAAAGAAGTGCCTGTCACTTCTTCAGACGTAAATGGAGCCATTTTCCCTTGACTCCATGGAAAAACTGCTCCAATTACGTCCGTAATGGACGCAGCGAAAGACGCCTGCACATGCCATTACGGCTAAAATTACGGAGGTTTTCTCCTGAAAACAGCACCGTAATTTCAGCCGTAACGGACGCTGCCGTGTGAACATACCCTTAGGGTATGTTCACACGGAGTGTTTTCAGCAATTTTTCGGGCCATAAACGTCCCTAAAAACAGCTGAAAATCGGAAGCAGAACGCCTCCAAACATCTGCTCATTGAGTTCAATGGGAAAGCCGTTCTGTTCCGACGGGCCTTTTTTTTTTTTTGCAGCGTAAAAAAATGGCCGCGAAAAAGAAGCGCATGTCCCTTCTTCAGCCGTTTATGGAGCCGTTTTTCATAGACGCTATAGAAAACCAGCTCCAAAACCGGCCGTAGAAAATCACGAGTGTGCACATAAGGGTGGCTATATTGGTCACGGATAATTTTTTTTGCAAAGGTCATGTGTTTATTTGTAAAACTTTGTTTGTTTATTATTCTCACTTTAACCCATTTAGGACGCAGCCTGTTTTGGCCTTATGGACACAGATGATTTTTTTTAAATCTGATGTCCGCTTTATGTGGTAATAACTTTGGAATGCTTTAGCCTAGCCAAGCAATTCGGAGATTATTGTCTTGT
This sequence comes from Rhinoderma darwinii, assembly GCF_050947455.1. Classification (NCBI taxonomy): domain Eukaryota; kingdom Metazoa; phylum Chordata; class Amphibia; order Anura; family Rhinodermatidae; genus Rhinoderma; species Rhinoderma darwinii. Next base: position 216,939,448 of record NC_134688.1, on the reverse strand, counting down.
GACATTGTACTTTGTTAGTGAAAAAACGGTCGATAGATTAAATATTTGTGAAAAACTTCACATTTTAGAGAAAATTTGCAAAAATTTGGATTTTTCTAAATGTATCTACCTTATAAAACAAATGGTAATACCACACTAAAAAGTTACTAGTTAACATTTCCCATGTCTACTATGTTTGCATAGTTGTTTTTTTTCCCTAGGACTTTAAAAGGCTTAGAACTTTAGCAGTAATTGCTCGCATTTTCAAGAAAACTTCAAAAAGGCTATTTTTTCCAGGGACCAGTTCAGTTATGAAGTGGCTTTGAGGGCCTTATATATTAGAAACCCCCCAAAATTGACCCCATTTTGGAAACTACAACCCTCAAGGCATTTTTATAGCGGTATAGGTTAACATTTTGACCCCACAGTTTGTTTTTTTGCTGAATTTAGTGGGGGTTAGACTGAAGATGAAAATCTTTTTTTTCTGCTAAAACATGGAATTTTTTAAATTTTTACAAGGAATAAAAAGGAGAATAAGCACCCCAACACTTGTAAAGCAATTTCTCCTGATTACAGCAATACCCCATATGTGGTCACAAACTGATGTTTGGACCCACAGCAGGGCTCTGAAGGGAAGGAGCGCCTTTTGGAGCGCAAATTTTGCTGGAATGGTTTTCGGGGCCATGTCGCGTTTGCAACGCCCTGGAGGGATCAAAACAGTGGAAATCCCTCACAAGTGACCCCAGTTTGGAAACTACACCGCTCAAGGAATTTTTTTTAGGGGTATCGTTAGCATTTTGACCCCACAGGTTTTTTTTGTGGAATTAGGCCGTGAAACCATTAATATCAAAATTTGTGTCCACTAAAACGTGGAATTTTCTCATTTTCACAAGGGAGACGAGAAAAAGAATACCAACATTTGAAAAGCACTTTCTCCCAAGTACAGCAACACCCCACATGTAGTAAATGTTTGTTTATTAGAAATTAACCCTTTCAGGACTGATCCTTTAATTTTCTTTTTTCACTCCCACTTTCCAAGAGCCCTAACTTTTTTTATTTTTCCGTCAATAGAGCGGTGTGAGGGCTTATTTTTTGCGGGAGGAGTCGTAGTTTTGTATTGACACCATTTAAAGTACCATATAATGTACTGAGAAACTAAAAAAAATAAAAAAAAATTGCGGGCTGAAATTGGAAAAAAACAAACGATTCTTCCATTGTTTTTGGGGTTTTGTTTTTGAGTCTCACCGTGCGGTAAAAACTACAACTTTATTTTATTCTGTGTCTCTATAGGATTACGGTGATACCAAATTTATATAGGTTTTTTTTATATATTTTACAAAGAAAAGACGATTTGTTAAAAATAATTAAAATTGTTTTCTATCACCACATAACTTTTTTATTTTTTGGTCAATTGAGGGGTGTGAGGGCTTATTTTTGGCAGGACGAGCTGTAGTTTATTGGTACCATTTTATGATACATACAACTTCACATGTTTTTTTTTTTAGAGCTAAATGGACCACAAAAAAAAAAAAAAGCCATTTTGGCGTTTTCAATTCTTAATTTATTGCGCACGGTGAACGCCGTAAGAAATAATGTTTTACTTTATTCTCTAAGTCTATACGATTACGGCAATACCATATGTATATAGTGTCCATGTTTTGCACAATAAGGCTGGGTTCACACGACCAGGTTACGTCCGTAATGGACGGAACGTATTTCGGACGGAAGTCCCGGACTGAACACCGTGCAGGGAGCGGGGCTCCTAGCATCATAGTGATGTACGATGCTAGGAGTCCCTGCCTCTCCGTGGAACTACTGTCCCGTACTGAAAACATAATTACAGTACGGGACAGTTGTCCTGCAGCGAGGCAGGGACTCCTAGCATCGTACATAGCTATGATGCTAGGAGCCCGGCTACCTGCACTGTGTTCAGTCCGGGACTTCCGGCCGAAATACGTTTCGTCCATTACGGACGTAACATGGTCGTGTGAATCCAGCCTAAAAATCAAATTTTTATAAAAATAATTGTGTTGACTTTATTTTGACCAAATTTTTGGGGACCAAAAAAAAAAAAACCATGCTGGCATAGGTTCATTTTTTATTTATTTTTTTGGCGGTGTTCACCGTGCAGGAAAAATAACGTTGTAGTTTGGGTCGTTATGAACGCGATGGATACCAAATAGGTGTACTTAACATTCATTTCTTTCCTACAAAAGACATAGGAAAAAACAAAAAACATTTTTTTGCTATTATAAACTATTTTTTTTTACTTTACACTTTTTTTTTTTTTTACCTGCAGCACTGATCGCTGCTAGAATACATTACACTACCTAGGTGGTGTAATGTATGCCAAATGTCAGTGTGACAACAGTGTCACTGACAGCAAGCCTATGATGACCAGCCAGAGGCTGGTCCTCATAGGCTTCCATACATGGCAGACCCAGAGGCCGTTGTCCGGCCTCCGGTTGCCATGGCAACCCCAATGATTGCATGGGGCTGCTGATGTGCTACAAGTCCCCTAAGTGCAGCGATCGCAATAGATTGTCGCATTTAAGGGGTTAATTGCCTTAATCAGTGGCGATGAGGCGCTAATCGGCAATACTGGAGTGTCAGCTGACCTCCCGGTTCCAGATGCACACTGTCGCTGACAGTGTGCAATCAGGAATGACAGCGACTTCCTGTCACTGACTGGAAGCCTATCAGGATCAGCAATAGGCTGGTCCTGATGGGCTTCCATCCATTGTTTAGCATGCTAACCATCGGCAAATACAGCTATTTCAGACCTGGGTCTGCCGATGTACTAGAAACCCCTAAAATGCGGCAATCACAGCAGAGGGGTTAATTGGCGAAATCAGCGGCAAAGGAACACTGGCCGGCAAGAGTGGAGTGTCAGCTGACCTCCCGGTTCCCAGTGCACTTTGTCGCCGACCGTGTGCACCAGGAACGACTCTAACTATACGTCCTCGTGCAGGAAGTAACCTCCCACGACGACTTATAGTTACTGGTTAGTGCGGGTAGGGGTTAACAGATGAAACCAAAAGTGAAAATTTGCCTTATTTAGTTACATAATAATTTTGCACACTAATATTTGCCCAATAATTATGCATATAGATATCCTAAGAAAGCCAAAACCTCACTTTACTTTCTTAAATATTCAGGTTCGAGGTTTAACTACAGTGCTGTCTGTCAATCCAAAAAGTTAATATTCAGTCAAATTAATCCTCAAAAATAAAACTTGCCTAATAATGGTGCACACATATTTGTGTAGGCCAATGAATCTCAGAGGACTACTATGATTGTCATTTGAGAATTCAGACTATATACTACTGAATAAGCCAATTTTAAATATAAAATAAGAAAAAAGGCAAACAATTTAACATTTGCAATTTAATTCAAAATTTTAGGTTCAAATTTATTTTATTTCCATGTTATAAAATATATTTACCTTTTAATTATGCATATCATATTTCATATAAAGCCATGATATACTGTAAATAATTAATTTTTCCATATTATGCAAAATGTGCTAAATAGATAGATGTAGCAAAGTGGTAACCACAGAGAACAGTTGTAATTGCGGGGAGCACAATAATCAAATTGTTGTCTAAATTTGAACGTGCTGCAGCACAACATCGCCTTCAACTTGCAGGGTGTCTATTTGCTGGAGATGTGGCACACGGTGATTGAAGTTGCACACGTGGTTCCCATTCACATTCACTCTAAAATGCTGGTGCTCACAAACTATTTCCATCTGTAAAAAAAAATAAAAAAATAAAAATATTGCATATATTGTAGATGAAATGATACTCAAATGCTACAGTGATCATTCCATTGCACAACCATTTCTGACTACACTTACCACAAAGCTCTGTCCAGGTGCAAAGCTCATTCCACAGCTGGGCATTTGCCGTTCCTCTTTTCCCCAACTGTTATTCAGAAAACTGTTTCGGACTATAGTGTGTTCATCAAATCTTGGATTGAAATGAAAGGCAATTCCTCCGGAGAATTTCAGGTTGACATGAAATCTGGCGAGAAGTTTTTAAAAAAGTACGTTAATACAATTATTCTCCATTCAAAGTAGATCTATAAACGGGTCAGAGCTGTTTTTTTTTTCCTGTAATAGAGCTTCAAATGCCCCGCTTCCCTTTACACAGCTAAAACTCTAGCTTCCTGCAGCCACCAATAGGGGAAGCTCAGGAGTTAAAGGATTCTGGATTATTGAATTCAATAAAAGCTGTAAAAATATATATGTCTATTGTAAATTCCCACAAGTAGTAGCTGCTAGAGTTAGAACCACAAATATACTATACATGCTCTGTACAAGTATACAGTACAAGCCCTGCAGACTGGCCTCCTGGAATGACGTTTCATCCCATGTGACCGATGCAGCCTGCGAGTGGCTGCAGTGGTCACATGGGATGAAAGGTCATCTCAGGAGGCCGGCCTGGACGAAGAAGCACGGAATTCTGGGTAATTATACTTTTTTCTGAGTTGCAGTTTTTCGGTGGAATTGCAGTTTAGGCCACAAAAAAAATAAAATAAAAATAAAAATAAATTGCAACATCTGCTATTTGTTGCAGGATTTACCTCCTCATTGAATTAAATGGAGAAAACTCGGAAAAAAAAACAAAAACAAAAAAAAAAAAACGCATAGACTACACAAATACAATGGACATGTACATACTGTAGGCAAGTTTTTCCACTTACCATTTACACAGCAAGTGGATGAGATTTGTTCAAATCTTATCAGCTCTGTTGCTACAGTATTATGCTGCGATTTTCCCCAACAAGATCCGTTGCGGAAAATTTGCAGTATTTACGCTACATGTGAACCAGACCTAAGATAGCTGTGACTACCAGCCTAGCTGCTGGGTTTGCTCAGTCCTTCCTGGTTTGTGATGCAGAGCCAATCCTATCTCTTTCTGCATCAAACCCTGGTTCTGGGCAGAATATTTAGCTCTGGCTTGGTCTCTGTTTTGCCTGGAATTTTCATGTGTATGCATGTATCTGTCCTAGCTCTGATTACTCCCTGAACCATACCTGCTTCATAATTCTTGGACTTGGTAAGCAGAGGGTTAAACTAGAGGAAAGACTGACTTGGACTTCCATCGTCTCTCCTTGTTACTAGACTGCTTATATGACGTCTCCCTTGGTCTGCCAGGGTTTTCTGTTCTAGTATAGCCTGCATGTGCACCTCTTGTCTAATTTCTTGCTCTGCAGCAGCAACCTGGGTCGCAAGCAGCCAAATCCAACCTGCCTTGCAGCAGGTAAAAACCTTGGGGGTGCCTTAGTCTCTGCCAACCAGAGTGGCGACAGATTCGAGGCTGCTTATTTATTTGTGCGCCTGATCCAGACAGTTTCCTGCATTAGGGAATCGTTCTTATACTAATTCCATAGGCATACGTTCTGGGGAATTGCTCAAGTAGCTATTCCTTGATAGTGAGGGACTTTACTGGCAACAGCAGAATACACCCCTGAACAAAGACGTTTAGGACCATTCTGATGTTGGGAAGGCGAGCCAGGGCCACACAGTGGTAAAAGTTCTGCCAGGCAGGAAGTATGTGCTATGCCTCGAAAAGGAGCATCTACAAGTCCTTCTCAATGAATTAGAATATCAAAAAGTTAATTTCAGTAATTCAATTCAAAAAGTAACTCATTTTATATAGATTTATTACAGAGTAATTTCCAGCATTTTTTTCTTTTAATGTTGAGTATGGCGAACAGTTAACGAAAACCCAAAATTTAGTGTCTCAGAAAATTAGATTATATAAGCCCAATTTCAAAAAGGATTTTTAATACCGAAATGTTGGCCTACTGAAAAGTATGTCCAGTATATGCCCTCAATACTTGGTCGGGGCTCCTTTTGCATGAATTACTGCATCAATGTGGCGTGGCATGGAGGAGATCAGACTGTGGCACTGCTGAGGTGTTATGGAAGCCCAGGTTGCTTTTATAGTGGCCTTCAGCTCGTCTGCATTGTTGCGTCTGGTGTCTCATCTTCCTCTTGACAATACCCTATAGATTCTCTATGGGGTTTAGGTCAGGCGAGTTTGCTGGCCAATCAAGCACGGTGATACTGTGGCTATTAAACCAGGTATTGGTACTTTTGGCAGTGTGGGCAGGTGCCAAGTCCTGCTGGAAAATGAAATCAGCATCTCCATAAAGCTTGTCAGCAGGGGGAAGCATGAAGTGCTCTAAAATTTCCTGGTAGATGGCTGTGTTGACTCTGGACTTAGAGGCTCTGTCACCACATTATAGGCGCTGTAATGTAGAGAACAGCAGTGGTTTATATTTTGAAAAACAATAATTTTTGAGCAATTTAAGACCAACTGGGCGTGTTTTTACTTCTCATTGTTCCAGCCCGGCTTCTTTCACTGCACAATCTCACTGTGCTGTGGATCATGCTGGGCTGGAACAATGAGAAGTATAGGACACTGATTAGTCACGGATTGGTCGGCCTCATACACTTCTTTACAACACCCACTTGGTCAAAAGTAAAAACAAGCCCAGTTGGGCATTAAGAAACTAAATCTAAAATGGCTCATAACTTGCTCAAAAATTATAGTTTTTCAAAATAAAAACCACTGCTGTCATCTACATTACAGCGCCGATCAGATAGGAGATAGGGCACTTATAATCTGGTGACAGAGCCTCTTTAATATAAAATACAGTGGACCAACACCAGCAGATGACACGGCTCCCCAAACCATCACTGACACTGGAAACTTCACACTGGACCGCAAGCAACTTGGATTGACGCCTCTCCACTCTTCCTCCAGACTCTGGGACCTTGATTTCCCAATGAAATGCAAAACTTACTTCATCTGAAAACAGGACTTTGGACCGCTGAGCAACAGTGTTGGTCCACTGCATTATATCATGTCCAGAGTCAATGCAGCCATCTACCAGGAAATTTCAGACCAAGTATTGAGTGCATATACTTTTCAGTAGGCCTACATTTTGGTATTAAAAGTAATTTTTGAAATTTGGCCTAGAAATTTTGGGTTTTCATTAACCATTAGCCATACTCATCAAGATTAAAATAAAAAAATAAAAGCTGGAAGTAGATCACTCTGTGTGTATATGAATCTATATAATAGAAGTTCTAAGAATCCTATGGGTAATACAATGTCATGGGATGCAAAAAGGTTATGAATATAGTCAAAAATTATGCAACCACTCATTAAAGCATTGCTTAAAGAGGCTCTGTCACCAGATTTTGCAACCCCTATCTGCTATTGCAGCAGATTGGCACTGCAATGTAGATTACAGTAACGTTTTTATTTTTAAAAACCGAGCATTTTTGGCCAAGTTATGACCATTTTTGTATTTATGCAAATGAGGCTTGCTAAAGTCCAACTGGGCGTGTTTAAAGTAAAAGTCCAACTGGGCGTGTATTATGTGCGTACATCGGGGCGTTTTTACTACATTTACTAGCTGGGCGTTCTGAAGGGAAGTATGATCCACTTCCCTACACAACGCCCAGCTTCTGGCAGAGCAGACACAGCGTGTTCTCAAGAGATCACACTGTGTCGTCACTCACTTCCGGCCCCAGATCCTGCATCGTGTCGGACGAGCGAGGACACATCGGCACCAGAGGCTACAGTTGATTCTGCAGCAGCATCGGCGTTTGCAGGTAAGTCGATGTAGCTACTTACCTGCAAACGCTGATGCTGCTGCAGAATCAACTGTAGCCTCTGGTGCCGACACGATGCAGGACGTGAGTGACGTCACAGCGTGATCTCTCGAGAACACGCTGTGTCTGCACTGCCAGAAGCTGGGTGTTAACGAACAGAAGTGGATGATGCTGATTCGTCAGCATCATACACTCCCATTCCTAACGCCCAGCTAGTAAAAGAAGTAAAAACACCCCGATTTACACAAATACACGCCCAGTTGTACTTTTGCAAGCCTCATTTGCATAAATACAAAAATGGTCATAACTTGCCCAAAAATGCTCGTTTTTTAAAAATAAAAACGTTACTGTAATCTACATTGCAATGCCTATCTGCTGCAATAGCAGATAGGGGTTGCAAAATCTGGTGACAGAGCCTCTTTAAAACAGTACTAATGGGTAGATCTAAGGAGAGACATTTAGCAACGATGATAATTTTATCTAGACCTACATACTTTGATTGCACATCTGACAATTAACTTTTGCTTGAATATCCTTCAAGAACATCCCGTCTTCCACATTTCAATGAGAATCTCCTATTACATAACCAATGTTAGCACAGTGGCTCAACGGTTAACACTTGGAGTGGTAGATTGCAATCTGACTAACAGCATCTTCATGGAGTCTGTACGTTCTCTCAGTGTTTGCGTGGGTTTCCTCTGAGTAATCCGGTTTTCTCCCAAACCCCAAAAACATACTGATCGGATTTCTAGTAAAATGACCATAGTGCATGTGCCATACTAAAATAGTTAGTGAGCCACATAGAGCACAGAGACGGATGTGAGTGATCAACTCTGTATAGCACTGATGAATAGGTTGGTGGTGTTTAAGCTAAATAAATACCTTTTAGGGTGGTGTGCACCAACAGCTCCTCTGATGACAATCACCTTGGAGGGAAACAAGCCTCCATAGATGTTAGATTTGTATGGGATTGTCTGCATGAACAACAAAGTAGGGTTAATTATTAGGTCCTATACCACATGGTAAACTCAGCTGTCCTCCATAGTCCATTATTGTATTATGCCACAACTTGTTTTTGATAAGTCATATTGAATGAACTGGCTAAGCCATAAAGAGTTGTAACAGGGATCTCGGGCAGTGAATACACAGAACACACGGCAGTCCCACCAGTGGGAGTGCTAGGTACCTCTTTTAAAGCAACAGAACATGGTTAGCTGCTCTAACTGGCTTAGATAGTATCTACCTGTGCCCTACTCTTTAACCCGAAATCCAGAACTGTAGCATGTACTCAACTCTGCAACATTGCTGTTGTTGAAGCCTGGATTGTCGGACTACCCTCTTGAACTATACAGAGAACCAGACTCTGCTACATCCCTGTTGCGGATCCCTTATTATGCAAGTCCTTCTCTCCCCTCAAAATAGTTTTGTTTTTTTACAGTTGGCTGTTCTCCTTAGCAAAAGTATCTCCAATCCAATCTACCAATCATTTGTAGTTACCATCCCGATAATGTTATGCATATAGTCAACCACTCTGCTAGCTAGGGGCACTGAAGTCTTGGGGCCAGCCAAGAACCTTCAACCCCAAATCGAAGAAGTCACGGGAAGGTGGGCACTATAGGTGAATTGTGCCCGGTTAGTACTTTCTCTAGGCATTGGAAGAAGAATAAGGTGGATGTGGCTCAATAATTAACCAATATATATTTTAAGCCTAAAATCTAGAATTCCAAGGTATGCCCACTTTTACACAAAAAAGTATTTGTCAGCGTTTTGAATCAGTATTTGAAAGCCAAAACACGGAAGAGGTGCAAATATAGTTCAATTATCATTTTTCTATTTATGTTCCCCTTCTTGTTTTGGCTTTCAAATTCGGATACCAAATACGGACCTAAGTACTAGTGCGAAAGAGGCCTATATCTTTAGGATAGGCCATCAAAGTCCTGGAGAACCCCTTGTTACATTTGTTGGAAGCATAAATGTGACTTTGTGGATTGGTACTAAAGAGAAAATTTTATTTCTACACGAAGTTCTAGTATTTGTTGTAACATTACCTGGGTTATGTCCTTTTTAGTAAAAATGTGTATTTCCCATGAAACAACGCTGGAGCATCGTTTCTTAGAACTGTACAATGTGCAATGTTCCTCTGTTATTCCATCTAAGAAAAGATGCTTCAGGATTATTATTTCATGGGGAGTACACATTTATTAAAGCGACACTTCAGGAGACGCGACACATTTATATACAGACACAGTGTACATTGTTCTCTACATTGTGTACTTACATAATTTGCTGGGGGACACATGCCAGGATTAAATGGAGCAGGCTGCAAAGGAAACACATCTGTAAATTTTCTGAAAGAAGTTAGAAAAAAAAAAAAAAAAACGACAAATCTAATTACTTATTTTATTGAAAGTAAGGCTACATTCAAACGAGCGTATAAGATTCACGCACGTGAAAACAGTGTGTAAATCTAGTCCTTGTGTGCTGCGTTATGCATCAGTGTGTTTGCGAGTGGCACGTGTTTCACGCACTTTCAAAACACATCAAAGTGCATCCGGCTTTCACGCACCCATTGACTTAAATGGGCACGTAGGCGCGTGAAGAAAAAAAATACAAAAAAAAATAAAAAAATGCACCAATATAGGACATGCAGTGAGTTTCACGCAACAGACACTCGCTGCGTGAAAACTCCTGCATGTGTGAATGGCTCCTTTGAAATCAATGGGTCAGTGTGCGGTGTGTGATTTTCATGCACAGCACAGACGAGTTTTACGCTGGTCTGAATGAGCCCTAATGTGTATTTATTTTATTTTACAAAATAAAATATATGGCCAAAAGTATGTGGAGGGCCTCCTAATTATTAGGTTCAGGTGTTTTAGCCACACCAATTGAAAACAGGTAAAGGAATCAAGCACACAGACATGCAATCTCCATAAACAAACATTGGTAGTAAACCAAAAAGACTAAAAAAAAAAGCAACGTATTATACTTTGGGGGGGGGCAACCTAGAGCTGAAGTGAATGGGACAAATACTCTGGTACTCGGAAGGGAGTGATCCAACAAACTGCTCAAACTATGCAGTTCTGATGTCTTATCGCAATGCTACTATAGACACCACCAGACTCAAAAGGTTTGCTCTCACATCACTGTAGCATCTGCATCTTGAATGCCTCAGGAGCAGAGAAGGTGAATCCCAGAGTTGGGCAGAAATGAGGCGTGTCGCATTTTATCATTATACATGCTTGTTTTATATTGGATACTTTGAGATTACAATAAAGCTGGATTTCCTTTATAAGTGGTTACAGTATCACACTACGTGCAGTCGTCTTTGCCTTATCTAGTATCCGTGAAAGGGAAGATACTTTGTCTTATCCTGGGGTGTCTTCAACTTGGAGAACTAGAGGAACCAATGGGCAGAGGAAGTGCAACACAGTAGTGTGACAGGAAACCTTTTAAGTCTACCCCGTGGTGTATTCAGTGGCATCTCGATAAGATAGCATCAGTTTTTTGTTTTTTTTTAAGAGCATTGAGCGGTGAGGTGCAATTGCATTGCATTTTATTTTTGTCTTTAACAGAATAATCCAGCACTCTATGCCTTTCCTATACCTGCTCTGAAGCTCAAAAACACAAAAGGGACCGTTGTTATCAAACATATTGTTTAGAGTACCAAACTGCCTCTAAAAGTGATATCTGCAGAAGAACGGTGCTTCATTAAATGGGTGTCCATGGTCGACAAGCTGCACACAAGCCTATGATTACCACGTGCAATGCCAAGCGTCGGCTGAAGTGGTATAAAGCATGCTGCCACTAGACTCTGGAGCATTGGTAACGTGATCTTGGGAGTGATGAATCACGTCTTACTATTTGGCAGTCTGTTGGAGGATAATGGTTTTTGTAGATGCCAGGCGAACGCTCCCTATAGTCCGGTTTAGCGGATAATGGGCTGGGGCTTTTTTTCCAGTGTTTGGGCTAGGCCACTTATTTCCAGTGAAGGGTAATATTAAGGCTAGACAATTGTATCCTGCCAACAGTTTGGGGGGGGGGGGGGGGAAGGCCTTTTCCTGTATAAACATGACTGTGCCCCTTTGCACAAAGGTGAATAAGACATTGTTTGGTGTGGAAGAACTAGTGTCCTCCATAAAGCCCTGACCTCAACCCCATCCAACACCTTGGGTTGAATTGGAATGCCTATTGCATATCGGTGTTTTGTTTGACATGGGACAACGAATAAATGTATTTGTAAAGGATATCACCTTCATTGGAGTGCTGACCCCTTCTTTGACCTTGGTTCATAAGTTTTGGCGGCTAGGAGGTTCGTTCATTTGGGCTAGATTCACACAGGACGGAAATTCTGCATATTTTCCGCAGGGTTTCACACGCACTGTTTTCAGATGTAATTTGGGCGTTTTTACGTCTCGAATTACGCCTGAAAAAAACGGCTCCATTACGCCTACAAACATCTGCCCATTGCTTTCAACGGGTTTTACGATGTTCTGTTCCTACGAGGTGTAATTTTACGAGTCACTGTCAAAAGATGCCCGCGTCAAAGAAGTGCAGGTTACTTCTTGGGATGTTTTGAGCAGTTTCATTGACTACATTGAAAAACAGCTCCAATAACGTCCGTAAAATACGACGCGAAAAACGAGAGTTGCTACAAAAACGTCTGAAAATCAGGAGCTGTTTACGCCTGAACACAGCTCCGTATTTTCAGACGTATTTTGCTAAGCCGTGTGAACATACCCTTATGTGCGTATTTTTCTAGGAATTTTACCCTTTTTACAGTCCGCAGTGAACATCCAAAACAGAATGAGCATGCTGCAGATTTTAAAATCTGCAAGTTCAAATCTCCATGTGGGTGGGAGTATAGTCTGCTGTGAATTTGCTACACAGAAAATTTGCAGCATGTTCATTCCATGTAAATTTAGCTTTAAACCGCAAGTCAATCATTGGGGAGAGTGCTGCCTCGATCACTTTTGGATCCAAATTCAGTGCCCTCCCAACAACTCTTCAGTTTTTCCCAGAACAGCAACCCACCCTATTTAATTTGGGGCTGTGCGGTAATTCCCTGGTAGGTTAAAAACAAAAAATAAAAATTAAATTCTCAGGATTTGCAGGGCTCAAGACTGTCTGATCCTATGCCGTCACTTTCTGCAATGGGGAAAACCTTTTCAATTACTTCCAGTTATTGATCTTTAGAGAATATATGACATACATACCACACTATATAAGAAAAAGACAAAGATCGTTATTGGTATTATTATTCAGAGGAAAAAATGGTCTTCTACTCAAAGCTTACATTGCATCCAGCACTGGGAGGAAACTGCTGCGGTGGGAACCCTGGTTGTGGTGGGAACCCTGGCTGTGGTGGATATGCTGGCTAAAAGGATCAGAAGATGAAAGTAAATATCATGGCTGAATTTAAATGAAATTTCTCCAAGGTCAAACCGTTAACAAGATCTGATCAATTATTCTATAGATACAGTACCCAAGTTATTGCACAGTCACTGAGCAACATGATGAACATTGATGTGGTGATTCACATTCTAAGACAGTACGTGGGGGCAGATATGGAATTATTCATGCGTGTATGGATGGGTTGTATCTCCAGAATGAGAAAGAATACAGATCATCATTTTTATTCTTCACGAATTGGGGCATTAACAACAAGTAAAGCACGTAAGCCTAGACTATAGTGAACATCATTATGCCATGCATGATCTGATTTTTCTTGGCAGTGGAGGGGGGGGGGGGGGGGAAGGGGAGGGGATAGCCATTGTCTGGACAGACTATTATAAATATGGCAGCCATTGTGCACTATAAGACACCACACTTCTCAAACACAGATCTATATGTGAACAGCCAATCAAATAGAAGAAAGGAAGGATCAGTGTTCCATTTCAGGACAGTCAAGAATCCAGAATGAACTCATGAAAACCTGGACACCTGTTAAATATGAGGTTGGATATCCAGGATGACACGTGGCCACACAGGATACAGACATTTTGTGGAAAGAATAGTAAACTATTTTAAGCTGTATCGGCTTAATGGTAAACCTTACATTTTGCATTTGTCCACCTGGAAAAGCAGGATTGAGAAATCCACTCTAGAAAAGAAACAAACAGACTATAAAGTATAGTTTCAATTTATTATTCATAAAAAAAAAAAAAATACTAAGCACACAATTTTGGCTACATTTTGTCAGAGGTTATAATGTAGTGTTAATGGGTTTTTTAGGATCCCATTCATACAATGCCACTGAAATTAACATTTTTTAGGGCATGCTTAGTTTGTTTTTTTACTGCAGCATACCACATTCTTAATGAATTCCCAAAAATTTTTTTCAATGGAGCAAAATGAAGACCTAATAACCCCCGACACTCAAGTGAATACAGAGTGCCGTCTTCTCAATACATCTGAACTTACCCTAAAGGAAAAATTCTGACGAATGAGAGAAAAAAAAAATAAAAAAAAAAAAAAAGTATACAAAATGAGAATTTAAAAAACAGCTGTACAATATTACTTACCCCTTGTGCTTGTATCTCAACACTTATTAGACTAACACAGCCCTTTACTGCTAAAGTGTTGACTCGGTGCAGAGGAATTCTGTGGTGATACTCCAAAAAGTGATGTCTATTCACAGAAACCTGGAAGAGAAGACATTTTACATTCAAGTAATTCTCACTTGGAAAATGAAGGCTGGGTTCACATGGAGTTTTTTTGCAGGAGGAAATTCTGCCTCAAAATTCCAAACGGAATTTTGAGGCAGATTTTTCGTTGTGTTTTTGCCCGCGGCCATAAAACGTCGCGAAATATGCTTTCTGCATTTGAGGTCAATGGGAGGTCAGAGGTGTAAATGTCCGAAGATAGGGCATGTCCCTTATTCCTGCTCACGGGGAAAAAAAAACGCCTCTGCCACTCATTGAAAATCAATGGGAAGCATTTTCGGACATGTTTTGCAACACAGTTTCCACGTCAAAAAAACTCAGTGAACTGCGTGGCCCTAAGTGAGAACTGAAAAGTTGCCCATACACTTTAGATGGCTGTTTAGCTAAATAGCCATCTCCCCAAACACATGCGAAACAGACACCGCTGGAGGAGTTTATTTTCAATGGAAACAAACTGGTCATGTTAGGGTATGTTCACACACAAACGTCTGAAAATACAGAGCTATTTTCAAGGGAAAACAGCTCCTGATTTTCAGACTTTTTTTAAGCCACTCGCGATTTTCAATATAGTCTATGAAAAACAGCTCCAAAAACTATCCCAAGAAGTGACATGCACTTTTTTCGCTGCCGTTTTTTTTATAACAGCCGCGTAAAAATGGCCCGTCGGAACAGAACGCAGTTTTTCCTATTGAAATCAATGGGCAGATGTTTGGAGGCGTTCTGCTTCCAATTTTTCGTCCATTTACGGCCCGACAAAAAGGCTTGAAAATAGGCAGTGTGAACATACCCTTAAAATCAAAAACA
This sequence comes from Rhinoderma darwinii, assembly GCF_050947455.1. Lineage (NCBI taxonomy): Eukaryota > Metazoa > Chordata > Amphibia > Anura > Rhinodermatidae > Rhinoderma > Rhinoderma darwinii. The sequence continues at coordinate 216,924,367 of NC_134688.1, read as the reverse complement.
CAACCATTTATTTTGGGAAAACTGTTCCTGCTACCCCTCTAATAGGCTCTGATCCCGATTTTTGCCACAGAATAGAAAGACCTCACACAGATGCAAATACAGTATGTAAGCAGCATTATAAAAATGTTAAATCCTTCTCTGCTACAACTGTAAACTATATCCAGTCACAGTTTTGGAGCTCATGCACACAAGATAACCTGTCAGGCTGGGTTCACAAGACCCATTTTCAGACGTAAACGAGGCGTATTATGCCTCGTTTTACGTCTGAAAATAGGGCTACAATACGTCGGCAAACATCTGCCAATTCATTTGAATGGGTTTGCCGACGTACTGTGCAGACAACCTGTCATTTACGCGTCGTCGTTTGACAGCAGTTACAGCCTAGTGTGTGAATTTCCACGTTGTGTTTTTTTTTCAAATATAAAATAGGTTTGAAATTCTGTGCTGATTAATTTTTAAATAGACCTGCCTAGTAGTCAGAGCTTGGTTTTCCTGGTACAGAGTTCCAAAGTCCCTACAGAGACAGATTTTAAAGAAAACACCTTTAGATAAAAAGCGTAACAAAAATAAAAAAAAGTTTAAGGGCACTAAGTTCCAATCAAATTTGGGTGTACACCTTCAAGGATCCCGATTCCAACAGTAAAGGTATGTGCACACGACAACGCCAAATACGTCTGAAATTATGGGGCTGTTTTCAGGAGAAAACAGCTCCTGAATTTCAGACGTTTTTACAAGTGCACGCGTTTTTCACAGACGTAATTGGAGCTGGTTTTCATTGGAGTCAATAAAAAAACCGGCTCCAATTACATCCCAAGAAGTGTCCTGCACTTTTGACGCGGCCGTAATTTTACGCACACCGTCTTTTGACAGCGACGCGTAAAATGACAGCTCGGCTGCACAGAACGTCGTAAGACCCATTGCAAGCAATGGGCAGATGTTTGCCGACGTATTGGAGCCGTCTTTTCAGGCGTAATTCGAGGCGTAAAACGCCTCCATTACATCTGAAAAGAGGTCGTGTGCACATACCCTCAGGCCCCAATGCCCACAACCGTGCCCATATTAACAGTCCCTGTGCCCGTATTAACAGTGATTATGGGCACGGCCGACCAGAACAGTCGTCCACTTTTCTGGGCTGGGCTCCCATTATAAAATTACGGGAGCACAGTCCGTAAAAGAAAAAGTTTAAAAAACTTAGGCCATGTCCTATTTCTTATCAAAGGTTTCTACGGCATGGACACCGCGCCATAAATATATGGGTAGAGGTCAGTCGGGTATATGAAATGAGTGGGTCCGTAATTACGGATTCTACGGTTGTGTGAATGGGGCCTAAGGCCTTGTTCACACAGTGCAGATTTGCTGAAGATTTTGCCTGCATTTTTTTAAGCCAAAACTGGATCCAGGAGAGTAGATTTATAAAGCCTTCCCTTATACATTTCTTCTGTTCCGGTCCGGTCTTAAAAAAAAAAAACAAAAAAAAAAACATTCAAATTATGAACTGTGTGAACGATGGCTTAGGGTGCAGTCACACGTGGCAGAGGTTGTTGCAAAATTTTTCTGCGACTGAAAATCAGTTCCATTCATCTGACTGGATCTTGCAGAAATATCTGCACCTGCTGCAGAAACAGCCCCGTTCAGGAATGAACGGAACAGATTTTCAGTCGCAGAAAATTCCTGCAACGGAAGCTGCTGCGTGTGAATCTACCCTTATAGCAAAACAGAGGTATGAGACAGTGCCCCAAGATGTAAAGATAAAAGTTGTTCATTCACCAATTTCAGTCATTACACGCTGCGGCTTGAGGGAGGTTAGGAGCCAACTGAATACAGTTATAGAATTACCTCAATGATAACAGTATGCAGTAAACTCCCTCTAGTGTCAAATTCTGGAAGCCAGCAAGTTAGCTTTTAACCCCTTAGTGACCACCAATACGCCTTTTCACGGCAGTCACTAAGGGGCCTTAGGCTAGGCCGCCGCCTTTTCACGGTGGCCAGTTGAAGTCCTGCATGGGTGTCTCGTGCAGGCTGGAGCTGGGTCTCAGCTGTCTGATGGCAGCCGGGCTCCTGCTCCACTGGCCACGATCAAAGTTTACTTTGATCGCGGGTGTTTAACCCGTTAAATGCCACAGTCAATACCGACCACGGCATTTAAATCATTTTCAGAGGGAGGGAGCTCTCTCTCTCACCCATCGGCGGCCCGCAAATGCAATCGCCGGTCTCCGATGGGGTGTCACGGCAGCCGGGGGCCTGATAAAGGCCCCCAGGTCTGCCCTGGGCATATGCCTACTAGGACACGCCAGAGGAACGTCCTAATAGATTGCGGGTCAGGTTTACACTAACAGGCAATGATGCTTTGGTATAGTGATTGGCTAAAGATCGCATAGTAAAGTCCCCTAGTGGGTCTAATAAAATAAGTAATGTGAAATAAAGATTAAGAAAAATGACAGTTAAAATAAAAACAAATAAAAACATTTTTTTTCTCCATAAAAAGTGGTTTTATTTAGTAAAAGTGTAAAAAAAAAATAAAAAAAAATAAAACTACACATTCGGTATCGCCGCAACTGTAATGACCCAAACAATAAAGTTAACATGTAATTTAACCCACAAGGTGAACACCGTAAAAAAAAAAAACAAAAAAAACAAAATTGCTATTTTTTTTTCCGTTACCCCCCCCCCAAAAAAAGTCATAATAAAAGTTAAACAAGTCCCACGTACCCCAAAATAGTACCAATCAAAACTACATCTTGTCCCGCAAAATACATGCCCTCATATAACTACATTGGCGGAAAAGTAAAAAAATTACAGCTCTTGGAAAGAGACGATAAAATAAATAATCTTACTTCAAAAGGGTTTTTATTGTGCAAAAGCAGTAAAACATAAAAAACCTCTACATATGTGGTATCGTCATAATCGTACGACCCATAGAATAAAAGGTAACGTGTTATTTACACCGCACAGTGAACGGTGTCAATTTAAAAACGCATAGAACAATGGCGGAATTTCAGGTTTTTTCTCTATTCTCCCCAAAAAAATGTTAATCGAAAAATGATATCTATCCCAAAACGGTGCCATTAAAAAGTACAACTAATCCCGCAAAAAACAAGTCCTCATACAGCTATGTCGACAGAAGAAAAAAAAAAAAAAAAAAAAAGTTATAGCTCTTTAAATGGGACTATAGAAAAACAAAAAAAATTGCTTGGTCATTAGGGCCTAAAATAGGCTGGTCACTAAGGGGTTAAATCTGTCTATGCAGGGGATTTGGAGCTCTATCAGAAAAACAGATCTCAACTGCTATAAAGATATATAAAGAAATAAAACCGCACAGAAGTTTTTACCTAAACACGACATAATAGAAGGTGGAGATACACTTTAAAGTCAGTTATTTACAAAAAGCTTTAACCCTAAGAGTACGTGCACACACAAACTCAAAAAAGTCTGAAAATACAGAGCTGTTTTCAAGGGAAAACAGCTCCTGATTTTTCAGACGTTCTTTAAGCCATTCGCGTTTTTTTACAGACGATTTTGGGGCAGTTTTTCTACAGCGTCTATGGAAAAACAACTCCAAAAACAGCTGAAGCAGTGACATGCGCTTTTTACATACCGTTTTCTTAAAAACGGCCACGTAAAAAATGCCCCGTCTGAACAGAACGCCGTTTTCCCATTGAAATCAATGGGCAGATGTTGAGGCGTTCTGCTTCCGATTTTTAGGCTGTTTTTCAAGCCGTTTACGGCCCGAAAATAAGGCGTGTGAACATACCCTAACTGATATACATCAGTATGCAACAGAAATGCTTTAACCCCTTAGTGACCACTAATACGCCTTTTTACGTCGGTCACTAATGGGCTTTAGGCTAGGCTGACGCCTTTTCACGTCAGCCTAGTCTAAGTCCTGCACGGGTCTCCCGTGCAGGCAGGAGCCGGGGCTCTGCTGTCGGAGCAGGAGCTCAGCTGTCATCAAACGCCCGCGATCGAAGTTTACTTAGATCGCGGCTGTTTAACCCGTTAAATGCCGCCGTCAATAGCGACCGCGGCATTTAACTTTGTTAACAGAGGGAGTGAGCTCCCTCTGTCACCCATCGGCGGCCCGCGAATGAAATCGCGGGTCTCCGATGGGGTGTCATGGCAGCCGGGGGCTTGATAAAAGCCCCCAGGTCTGCCCTGGACATATTCCTGTTAGGACGCGCCGGAGGCACGTCCTAACAGATTGCCTGTCAGATTTACACTGACAGGCAATAATGCTCTGGTATACGAAGTATACCAAAGCATTATAGCAGCGATCGGAACATCGCACAGTAAAGTCCCCTAGTGGGACTAATAAAATAAGTCAAAGTGAAATAAAGATTATTAATAAAAAGTACAGTAAAAAAAAAAATAAAACCATTTTTTTCCATAAAAAGTGGTTTTATTTAGTAAAAGTGGAAAAAAAAAAAAAAAAAAAAAAAAAAAAAAAAGTACACATATGTGGTATCGCCGCGACCGTAATGACTCCATTAATAAAGTTAATATGTAATTTAAACCGCAAAGTGAACACCGTAAAAAAAAAAAAAAAAAACGCAAAAAAAAGTGGCGAAATTGCAATTTTTTTCCATTGCCCCCCAAAAAAGTCATAATAAACAAGCCCAAAAAATCACTACATTGATGGAAAAATAAAAAAAATTACGGCTCTTGGAAAGCGATTATGCAAAAGCAAATAATTTTAGTTCAAAAGTGTTTTTATTGTGCAAAAGTCGTAAAACATAAAAAAACCTCTACATATGTGGTATCGCCGTAATCGTACCGACCCAAAGAATAAAGGTAACATGTTATTTACGTCGCATAGTGAACGGCGTCAATTTAAAAACGCATAGAACAATGGCGGAATTTCAGGTTTTTTTTATAATCCCCCCCAAAAAGGTTAATATAAAAATTATATGTACCCAAAAATGGTGCCATTAAAAAGCACAACTAATCCCGCAAAAAAACAAGTCCTCATACAGCTATGTAGATGAAAAAATAAAAACGTTATAGCTCTTTGAATGAGACTATAGAAAAACGAATAAAATAGCTTGGTCATTAGGGCCTAAAATGGGCTGGTCCCTAAGGGGTTAATGATCATTTTATATATTTTTTCCTCAAAAACAGAGTCAAGCTTAACATCTTATGACCCATCACTTTAGCAAATAATTAAAACATGCGGATGGCTAACAATAGAACAAATTCACACATCATATTTCAGCAGTGATATTCTAGGCTAAGGCCTGATGCACACAACCGTAGCCATGTGCACGCCCGTGATTTTCGGGTCGGCCGGCAGCGGACTGTCAGCCACAAGCAAATCGCGGGCAATGCACATGGCCATTATTTTCAATGAGCCCGGACCGCAGAAGACATGTCCGTTCTTTCTGCGGTGCGGGCTCCCGGGCCATGCACAGACTAAAAACTACTGTCTTGTGCATGGCCCCATATGAATGAATGGGGCTGCAATTCTCCCTTCGATTTTCGGGGGAATTGTGGCCACAAAAGCACATTTGTGTGCATGGGGCCTAACGCTTTCAAGAAAAATAAAATAAGCCACAGTTTTGCTTTTTTATGCAAACCTACTTTATATTCATGGTTTGTAACTAGGATCCGGATTTCAAAAGGTTGTCCCTTATGAAATGGCAATTCGCGCTTGTGCTCTTCCTTCCCCCAATTTTTTCGTTCCATGGTGTTGCAAACAACAAGTCCGCCATCAAGACGTGGATTGAAATGGAAGGCAATATCATCATTTTCAGCTTGACCACACTGGAAATTCACAGCAAACCTAAAAGGAAAATATATGCTCAATTTAAAAAAAAAAAAAAAAAAAACAAAAAAAAAAAAAAGAGATAACAAGCTATTGAGCAGCTGTTGGCCCATAATGCCCTAGACCGCTTTGCCTCCAGGAGAGTTTGTTGCTGTACAGAGGCACCATACAGCAGCACATTCAGTGTGTACAGCTATGCAATTCAGGCCCAACATTACAATTAAAAAAAATAAAATTTGACAAAAAAAACAAAAAACACACGATTTAAGCAAACCAGCGCCATACATTTGCACACTTTGTCTAATTTCACACCACTTTTAGAAACTTAATTGTAAAATGAAAAAAAATTGTACAAAGGTCCCTTTCACACCACATATCGTAGACTTACCCAAAGTATACAAATGCACTCCAGAAATGAACATTAAACAAAAAGGTGTACAGTGGCAATGTATAATTTTCTTTAAAGGGGTTGTCCAACAAAACACATGTATCCCCTATTTACAGGATAGGGGATACATGTGTGATAGCTGGGGGTCTGACCGCTGGGACCCCCAGCTATAAGAAGAATGGGGGACTGAAAGTCCCCTGAAGTGCTCCATGAGAAGCATGGGACTTCCGGGGTCTGTGTCTGGCAGCTCCATAGAAATTAGTGGAGCGCTGGACTCGCTTGTGCGCATGCGTGACAGGCGCCCCATTCATTTCTATGGAGCTTCCCGTCATACAAGCCGGACACAACCCTGAAGTCCCATGCTTCTCATGGTGCACTTCGAGGGACTTTCGTTCCCCATACTCCTTATGGATACATGAGTTTTGTGGGACAACCCCTTTAAGGCCACTTTCACACAGGTGTATTTTAAAGCCAAAACCAGCAGTGGAACCTAAATGGACAAAACGTAGAAACAAAAAATATGCACCTCTTCCATGTTTTGCACCCTCTCCTGGTTTAGCTAGGGGTCTAGGTCACACTTATTTGCAGTGTCCATTAGGCATCCAAATATGTATCCACATGGCTCCATTGACTTAAAGGATGCCAAAAGAATGTCTCGCTGAATACGTTTTTTTCCCCCCCAATGGAAGACTATGGGCTAAGTATGTCACTGTATGCCTAAACAGTGGCATATGTCAGGTTTTTGAGCCACTTGCGATTGACGTGGCGTTTTTAGAGCGGTTTTTCTATAGAGTATGAAAAATGGCTCCAAAAACGGCCGAAGAAGTGGTTGTTTTTTTTACGTGGCCGTTTTTCAAACTAGGCCATGTGAACATACTCTTAGGGTTTAAAAGCGAAAAAATGAATAAACTGTGTAGACAGCTGGGATACATTGGCCGGTTTTGTGTAAACGTAAAAAAAAAAAAAAAAAAAAAAAATTGCATGGTATATAACATGCAATATGTTTGCATACATCAACTCGTTAATGTAAAAAAATAAAAATAAAACTTCATGTATAGTTTTAGTGCAACCAACAGCGTAAGGCAAAAAGATAAAAATTGTATTCTTAGAGTAGGGGTCTCAATCATGTGGCCCCTGATGCGGTCATCTGCAGGCCGCAGGCCACCGAAGTTCCCAAGACATCCTCGGAACAGCAGGCCGAAGGAGGAGAACCACACACACACACACACCCCCCCTGTAGAAAGTGCCACCCCCCTGTATATAGTGCCCCACACACCCAACCCTGTCATCACTACACCCCCCCCCTTCCCTTAGATAGCTCCAATGGGGCTCCCTCTAGGAGTGGAATCCCCAGTTAGAGAGTTGCCGATGCTCTGGCACGGGATTCCTCTCCTGGAGTGGCCCCTGACGTCACTGTCTGGTCAGCGGCTTCTCCTGGACTGGAATCCCTGGCCACAGCGTTAATACTCTGGCCAGGAACTCCGCTCCTAGAGGTGGCCCCTGACGTTACTGTCTATATAGGCGAAAGGAAATAGAAAGAGGCAGCACTCCAAAGTTCGTATCAAAATGCTTGGCTTTGCTTGACAAAGGCTGCATGGAGCAGCTGAAACGTTGCGATCTTTTTGCACCGATGGTGAATAAATACCATTTTGATACGAACTTTGGAGTGCTGCCTCTTCTTTCTATTTCGTTTACATTTGGGGATTTGCAAGTCGGATCCCTGGAGGCTTGCACCCTGATACCCTAGAGGTTTATGTTCTGCTATGCTGCCCATACGCTCTTTGGACACTGTCCACATAGGGACAGTGACATCAGGGGCTGCACCAGGAGAGGTCTCTCCTGCCAGAGCGTGGGCAATGCTCTAGGAGTGGAATCCCCAGCCTGAGGGAGCTACCTATAGGGGGAGGGGTGTATGTGTATCACTATCTACAGTGGGCACTGTGGCACTATCAAAAAAGGGGCTGCTCAATCTTGACATTCTTGTGTTTGCCAAACACTGCCAACTAAGTAGCCAGACTGCCTTTAGCAACACTTAAAGAGGCTCTGTCACCAGATTCTCAAATCCCTATCTCCTATTGCAGGTGATCGGTGCTGCAATGTAGAGAACAGTAAAGTTTTTTGTTTTTTTGAAAAACGTTCATTTTTGGCCAAGTTATGAGCGAATATAAATTATATATATATATATATATATATATATATATATGCAAATGAGCTTTGAAATGGACAACTGGGCGAGTTTTTTTTTTTCGTATTTCCAACTGGGCGTGTATTGTGTTCGTAACATCTGGGCGTGTTTACTTCTTTTACTAGCTGGGCGTTGTGAATGGAAGCGTATGATGCTGACGAATCAGCATCATACACTTCTCATCGTTCCCACCCAGCTTCTGGCAGTGCACAGACGTCTATTTGACCATTTGTGAACATTTTCCTAAGAACGGCGTCATGCAGTGCTGACAGCCATGAGTAATTTCTATGAACTATGCAGTAGTTTTGTTAAACTTATGGTTTATTAGTTGCAGCACGCTGTGAGCCTGGCGTATTCATGAGCTGAGGGATAGCTGCACAACAACCACTGATTCATAGCTTTTACGGTGCATAGAAAGCCGTCAATCAGCAGCGGGGGAGCCTGAAGCTCATGGTTATGTCTGAACACAAATTCACAGGGCTTGCAGCGTACTGCAGCTGGTAGGATATTAGTTCACCAAAACGACTGCATATTTACACACAAATGACAAACTGCTGAAATCAGCATTTCTGTCACTACTTCATGCTTCTCTCCTAGAGTGCATTATTAAAGGGGTTGTCCACGACCGGACAACTGATGACCTATCAACAGCGTGTTCTCGCAAGAACACGCTGTGTCTGTGCACTGCCAGAAGCTGGTTGGGAACGATGAGAAGTGGATGATTCTGATTTGTCAGCAACATACACTTCTATTCACAACGCCCAGTTAGTAAAACAAGTAAACACACCCAGATGTAACGAACACAATACACGCCCAGTTGGAAACACAAAAAAAAAAAAAAAAAAAAAAACACGCCCAGTTGTCCATGTCAAAGCTCATTTGTGTGTGTGTATATATATATATATATATGAATAAAATAGCTCATAACTTGGCCAAAAATTATCGTTTTTAAAAAACAAAAACATTACTGTTATCTACATTGCAGCGCCGATCACATGCAATAGGGATTTGGGAATCTGGTGACAGAGCCTCTTTAAACTGGATTGTTAAAATAAGCATGTGGAGTAAACTCAAATTTCCAGTGTTTAAACCTAGCGTGATTATTATAGTAATGTAGTGTTCTAGTAGTTCAAATAACTAATTGATTAACAATAATTTTGTAATGTATCAAACTTGAAAGTAATGCGGACCGTCAACTTTTTTCTATGTGCGGCCGATTTACCTGGCTGATTTTGAGACCCCTGCCTTAAAGCATTGTTAATGGCTAGCCTCGTCCTGCAGGATGTTTATTCTAAATGAAAAAAAAAAAAACCAGGACTACTTTGTTGAATAATAATTTTTCCTTTAAGAGCATGTTCATACGCAAACTCAAAAATGTCTGAAAATAAGCAGCTGCTGATTTTCAGACGTTTTTGTAGCAACTTACGTTTTTCACAGACGTTTTTGGAGCTGTTTTTCAATGGAGTCAATGAAAAACGGCTCCGGAAACGTCCCAAGAAATGACCTGCACTTCTTTTGATGCAGCGTCTTTTTACGCACCGTATTTTGAAGACGACGCGTACAATTACACCTCATGGAAACAGAACACCGTAAATCCCATTGCAAGCAATGGGCAGATGTTTGGAGGCGTAATGGTGCCGTTTTTTTCACGCGTAATTCGATGCATAAACGGCCCGAATTACGTCTGAAGCCACTGCGTGTGAACATACCCTTATAGCTGCAGCCTGAATAGGTAATGCATGGCAATAGCAATGCTGCTACCTGCAGGTGACTGGCACAAATCTTGTGTCACCACATTGACTACAAGTGTTGGCAGCACTTATTCCCACCGCCAGTACATGCAGGTCCGCATCAGAAAGGGAGCAAGACAGCATCAGACCGCTACCATAGGCTAACAAGGTAAGTGGTTTGTCTTCCATTTAGCCTTGCTTGCTTCTTTATGTGCTGGAGAGTTCTCTTTTAAATACAAGATGTATCAATGCAACATATTAAACAAATTACAAACCTGTCACCTGAAGGTAGGACAGCGCCACTGACAATAACCATGGTGCCATCGTTGATGCCACTGTGAAAATGGGTGTGGAATGGAACAGGCTGAAAAGTAAAGATAACAATTATGAAAACATCCAAGTACATTTCTTACATGGGGCCTTATGAATCGAAAATGTCTCAGCAGAAGGGAGTAAGCGCTCATAAAAGCTATGCAAAGGTATGGTATGTTTGCAAAATCATTTTTGATTCAATTTCAGAAAATAAACACGTGGGGGGGGGGGGGGGGGGGGGGGAGAAAAAAAAATAAAATAAAAAGGGTTCCAACATATAAACATACATTTGCATAGATCACACAAATGACGACTTTTACATTTTCTTTTATTATAGATGTTGTGTATCAATGGAATAAGTCATTAACCCCTTAAGGACGCAGCCTAGTTTGGGCCTTAAGGCTCAGAGCCCATTTTTCAAATCTGACATATTTCACTTTATGTGGTAATAACGTCGGAATGCTTAAACCTATCCAAGCGATTCCGAGATTGTTTTCTCGTGACACTTTGGGCTTCATGTTCGTGGTAAAATTTGGTCGATATATTCAGTCTTTATTTGAGAAAAATTGCAAAATTTAGAGAAAATTTAGAAAAAATAGCATTTTTCAGAATTTAAATGCATCTGCTTGAAAAACAGACGGTTATACCACCCACAATAGTCACTAGTTCACATTTCCCATATGTCTACTTTAGATTGGCATCGTTTTTAGAACATTATTTTATTTTTCTAGGACGTTACAAGGCTTAGAACATAAACAGCAATTTCTCATATTTTTAAGAAAATTTCAAAAGCCTTTTTTTTAAGGTACCTGTTCAGTTCTGAAGTGGCTTTGAGGGGCCTATGTATTAGAAACCCCCATAAAACACCCCATTTTAAAAACTAGACCCCTCAAAGTATTCAAAACAGCATTTAGAAAGTTTTTTAACCCTTCAGGCATTTCACAGGAATTAAAGCAAAGTGGAGGTGAAATTTGCAAATTTCGTTTTTATTTCTGAATTTCAATTTTATTTTATTTTTTTTCTGTAACAAAGAAGGTTTTACCAGAGAAACACAACTAAATATGTATTGTCCAGATTCTTCAGTTTTTAGAAATGTCCCACATGTGGCTCTAGTGCGCTCGTGGACTAAAACACAAGCCCCAGAAGCAAAGAAGCACTTAGTGCATTTTGCTGGTGCTTTTTTATTAGCATATATTTTAGGCAGCATGCCTGGTTTGGAGAGGTGTTGAGGTGCCAAAACAGTCGGAATCCCCCAAAACTGACCCCATTTTGGAAACTGCACCCCTCCAGGAATTAATTTATGGTTATTGTTACCATTTTGACCCCGTAGTTTTTTCACAGCGCGTATTTGAATTGGGCTGTGAAATTAAAAGAATGACAATTTTTCCAATAAGATGTAATTTTTGATCAGAATTTCTTATTTTCACAGGGAACAAAATGCCCCATTTTGTTGCCCAATTTGTCCTGAGTGCGGCAATACCCCATTTGTGGTGATAAACTGCCGTTTGGGCCCATGGGAGGCCTCAGAAGGAAAGGAGCGCTATGTGTTCTTTGGAGCCCAGATTTTGCTGGATTGGTTTTCGGGTGCCATGTCGCATTTGCAGAGCCCCAAAGGTATCAAAGCAATGGAAATCCACCAGAAGTCACCCCATTTTGGAAACTACACCCCTCAAAGAATTTATTTATGGGTGTTGTGACCATTTAGACCCCACAGTTTTTTCACAGAATTTATTTGAATTGGGCTGTGAATTAAAAAAAAAATTATTTTTTCCAATAAGAAGTAGTTTTGGCTCAAAATGTCTTATTTTCACAAGGAATAAAATACCGCATTTTGTTGCCCAATTTGTCCTGAGTGTGGCAATACCCTATTTGTGGTGATAAACTGCCGTTTGGGCCCATGGGAGGGCTCAGAAGGAAAGGACCACCATGTGGCCTACTGGGAATTTTCTGGTGCTAAGTCGTGTGTGCAGAAGCCCCTGAGGTATCAGTACAGTTGAAACCCCCGAGAAGTGACCCCGTTTTAAAAACGACACCCCTTAAGGAATTCATCTAGAGGTGTAGTGAGCATTTTGACCCCACAGGTATTGTGTAAAAGATAATGCGCAGCAGATGGTGCAGAGTGAGATTTGCAATTTTCTATATATATGCCATGTCAGTGTCCGATATATTGTGCCCAGCATGTGCCACCGGAGACCTACACCCCATAAACTGTAATGTTGGCTCTCCCGGGTACGGCAATACCCTACATGTGGCTGTTATCAGCTGCCTGGGCACACAGCAGGGCTCAGAGGGCAAAGATGAGGAGGGGTAAGCTGTGCGAAGTGGATCAGAGCGAGTAAAACTGGGGTAAATTAAAAATAAAGGGATGGATGATAAATTTGAAAACACTCTTTCATACAGAGCTCTGGTTTTTCGGGACACGCGTCACATTGATATATTGTGTCCTTCCTTATCTCCCTCTTATAGCAGACTCTGCACCTCTTTTGACTTTTTCCCTTCTTGCCAGTTTGGGGAACTTCTCCTAAAAAGTGTTGCCCTGGTACGATGCCTGTGGCCCCGCTTCCAGAAGTACTGTAAGGCTTCAGGACTTGATCTGACAAGTCCACCCCTCCCATGTACCTATTGTAGTCCAGGATGCAGTCTAGTTTGGGGGTCCCTGTACTGGTACATGGGTACTGGTGTGGCATCTCCTGGTCTTGTACTTGACACACAATATGTTGCTGCTAGATTGTGCCCTGCTCTCACCCCTTCTGAGTGTTTGCCCAAGCAGAGTCGTAGGGAGGCCTCTCAGGTTTCTTCTAGCAGTGCCGCATGCCGCAGGACTTCTGGAAGCGAGGCAGTTGAAGAGTGGGACGCTGGTATAAAAATTATCCAGGTAGAGGTGGTAACCCTGGTCCAGCAGTGGGTGCACCAAATCCCACACAATTTTTGTATTAACTCCCAGTAAGGGGGGGCATTCTGGGGGCTGAGAACTGGTGTCCTTCCCTTCATATATCCTAAATTTGTAGGTATACCCGGATGCACTCTCGCACAGCTTATACATCTTCACGCCATACCTTGCCCTCTTACCCGGCAGGTACTCGCGGAATTGAAGCCTCCCTTTCAAATGTACCAGGGATTCATCAATAGAAATACACTTCTCGGGGGTGAATGCTGGGAAAACCGGGCACTGAAACGGTCTAATAGGGGTCTCCGTTTATACAAACGGTCAAAACTGGGGTCATCTCGGGGTGGGCACGGCTCATTATGAGTATAATGTAAGAAGCGAAGTATTGCCTCATTTTTATTTAATTTTTAGTTTCCAGTTCAGTTCTGAAGTTGCTTTGAGGGGCCCATATATTAGACACCCTTATCAAACACCCCATTTCAGAAACTAAACCCCTCAAAGTATTCACAACAGCATTTAAAAAGTTTATTAACCCTTTAGGCGTTTCACAGGAATTTAGAGCAAAGTAGAGGTGACATTTAATTAATTTAATTTATTAGGCACCATGTCCGGTTTGAAGAGGTCTTGTGGTGCTAAAACAGTGGAAATGCCCCAAAAGTGACCCCTTTTTGGAAACTAGAGACCTTGAGGAGTCCATTGTAGTTTTCTTGGGGTGCATGCGGCTTTTTGATCAGTTTTTATTCTATTTTTAGGTGGCGTGGTGACTAAAAAAACAGCAATTGTACTATTGTTTTTTATTCAATTTTTTTTACAGCGTTCACCGTGCGCTATAAATGACATATTCACTTTATTCTGCGGGGCGATACGATTACGGCGATACCAGATGTTTATAGTTTTTTTTTATGTCTTATGGCGTTTGCACAATAAAATACATTTTGTAAAATATAATTTATTTTTTGTGTTACCTTATTCTAAGAGCCATAACTGTTTTATTTTTCCATCAGGAAAGCCGTGCGAGGACTTATTTTTTGCGTAACGAACTGTAGTTTTGATCAGGACCATTTTTAGGTACATGCGACTTTTTGATCTCTTTTTATTCCATTTTTTGGGAGGTGAAGTGACCAAACAATTGTGATTGTGGTACGGTTTATTATTATTTTCTCTTACGGCGTTCACCGCACGGGATAAATAACGACATCGTTTTGTAGTTCAGGACGTTACGGACGCGGCGATACCAATTATGTATAGTTTGTTTATTTTTATTAATAATAAAGAACTGATAAGGGAAAAAGGGGGACTTTTACTTTTATTACTTTTAAATCTTTTATTTTCTTATTTTTACACAACTTTTTTACACTTTTTTTTACTTTGTCCCACTAGGGGACTTGAGGGCAGGAGGCTCTGATCGCTATTCTAATACACTGCACTACATGCGTAGTGCAGTGTATTAGAGCTGTCAGCTGTTCGCTGACAGCAAGCATAGTGGGTCCTGATTTTGTCGGGACCCACTAGGCTTCCGTCGATGGCGTAGCCAGAGTCCATTGTTAGGATTCTGGTTGCCATAGTAGCCATCACGGCCCGCTATCGTGTAGCAGGCCGGCGATGGCAGCTTAACCCCTAAGAAGCCGCGATCGCTATTGAACGCGGCTTCTAAGGGGTTAATCGGCGGGGACCACCGCGATCGGTCCCTGCACACTAAGCTGTGATAGCCTGCTGTCGGAAACAGCAGGTATCACAGCTCAGACACGCGCCGGGGAAAGATGGCGCCGTGTTTACTCAGGTCAGTAATAGTACTGACCTGAGCGCGAACGTTCTACTTAGGGTATGTTCACACGCTGAGAGGCAGTTACGTGTGAAAAGACAGACTGTTAACAGCTGCCTCGTTTCACACGTAAAAGCTCCTCCTCGTAATTTACGAGGCGTCTGAGACGCTCGTAAACCTTGAGCCGTGCTTCATTGATTTCAATGAAGAACGGCTCAAATTACGTGGCAAAGAAGTGCCCTGCACTTCTTTGCCGAGGCAGTAAATTTACGGGTCGTCGTTTGACAGCTGTCAAACGACGACTCGTAAATAACAGGTCGTCTGCACAGTACGTCGGCAAACCCATTCAAATGAATGGGCAGATGTTTGCCGACGTATTGTAGCCATATTTTCAGACGTAAAACGAGGCATAATACGCCTCGTATACGTCTGAAATTTGGCCGTGTGAACATACCCTTAGCAGGACGTACTATTACTGACCTGAGCGCGAAGGGGTTAACATCATTCCCTTAGAATAACTTCACAGCTGCATTGTATAATCCATTACTCTGATCCATTTTTATCCTTATTCTGATGTAAAAACAGATCGTGAAAAATTCCATTGAAATAAAAATAATGGATTACAATCTGTTTTACATTCTCTGTGAATGTTTTGATACATGAAGGTCACAATGTACATAACACTAATAAACAAATGCAGTCACTTTATTGAAAATGTTGGAAACTGAACACGGTATAAAAAGTGATGCACTAACGGCGCATACACCATCGGCATAAAGTTGCACAAATCACGCAATGATTTGTAAAGACATAATATACATTTTTTTTTTTACAATTTCTATTTGTATTGAAAAGCATAATAGACTATAATTTGATAGTTACTCTTTTGGCATACCTAGGAATATAGAAGTCTAAGGCTATGTCTGGTGTATATATCGGGAACATTTGCCAGCATATAAGCCAGACGTACAACATAAACTTGTTGTGAACAGAAGACGCTATGCATACACATTTAACAAGTCACTTTTTTGTGCATGGCTTGTGATATAAGAACATATTGCCACATAAGTAGTGAAATAAAATAACACATTGAGAAATGACTGGACATAAGGAGCCAGCTAGGGTATGTGCACATGTGGCAAATTTGTTGCATACATTTCTTCAACTAAAAATCTATTCCATTCACCTGAAGTGGTTGTTTCTGCAGAAGATACATGGAACCACATTAGGATGTAAGGAACATTTGCAGCCGCCCCAGTGTTGGAACCATCCAAAATGCCCAACCCTTTTTTTTTTTCTTACCCCCCCCGCCCCGACACTAGCCGTCGGGGTGTGGGGGAAAGAGTTAGGTGGCCCCATGTGATTGAGATAGTCTGCCGATCCTATGAAATTCAACAGGTTCAACTGAGTTTTCTCTAATGTGTTAGGGTACCTTTAGGCTCTGTTCACACTGGGGTGCTTGGCTTTAATTTTTATAGGATCTATGAGTGATATGACATAATACATAATGATCTATTAGAAGAGTCTTATTCCCTCATTGACCTGTAGTGGGTTTGACAGGTTGCCTTTTTGTTGTTAGCGGATATAATAGTGTAGCATGCAACTGTATTCTAAAAAACTAAAGGAAATCTGATGGAAAAAACTGAACGCAAAACTGGTGGAAAGCAGTTTTTTTTTCCGTCCGTCACTCACTCATTTAAACCACACACACTTTTTCATAGAAAAGAATAGGATCTGTAGTCGGATTCATCACAATTAATTTTTTTTCAGCAACAAACACGTGAACCAACGAAAAACGATAAAATTATCTTTTTCATTGATAATCATTATTGAGGTCGAAATCTGTAAACGCCGCTCGCCACAACATTTACAATAGGCATTGCTGCTATGATCATTTTAGTGACATTTATTTATAGGCAGATAGCGGCATCAATGTTTAAATAATTTCCGAGCAAGAAGACAACACTCTTTCCAGAAAAGTCACAATGAACATTCCATACACTTGGGTTTAGGGCCTGTTCACAATCAGCGTTGCTTTCCGTTGGAGGAACCCCTCAACAAAAAGGCAAACGGAAACCTTAATGGTGACGGAAACTTAGCTATTGGTTTCCGTTTGTCACCATTGACAGGGTTCCGTTGTTTTTGACTAAAATCAAAAGCGCAGTCGACTGCGCTATTGATTCAGTCAAAACAACAGATTCTCCCAAGGGAGAATAACTGTAAGGCTGGATTCACAGAAGGTCATTACGTCCGGACCGAACACAGTGCAGGGAGCCGGGCTCCTAGTATCATAGTTATGTATTTTTTTTTATATGTAATATGTCTCAGGTCATGAGAATATTTGAAGACAAAAAGTATTTCCAGCTGTAATACATGTGGCTGATCACCTAATATGCAGGTCCTTCTCAATGAATTAGAAGATCAAAAAGTTAATCTATTTCAGGAATTCAAATAAAAAAGTGAAACTCATATGGATTCATTACACACAGTGATCTATTGCCAGCATTTTTTTCTTTTAATGTTGATTATGGAACAGTAAATAAAAACTAAAAATTTAGTGTCTCAAAAATGAGAATATTATTTCAAATATGATTTTTAATACTCAAATGTCGTCCTACTGAAAAGTATGTCCAGTATATGCACTCAATACTTGGTGAGGGCTCCTTTTGCATGAATTACTGCATCCATTTTAGATCAAGTCCAGAGTCAACTCAGCCATCTACCAGGAAATTTTAGAGCACTTCATGCTTCCCTCTGCTGACAAGCTTTATGGAGATGCTGATTTCATTTTCCAACAGGACTTGGCACCTGCCCAGACTGCCAAAAGTACCAATACCTGGTTTAATAACCACAGTATCACTGTGCTTGATTGGCCAGCAAACTCGTCTGACCTAAATCCCATAGAGAATCTATGGGGTATTGTCAAGAGAAAGATGAGACACCAGACCCAACAATGCAGACGAGCTGAAGGCCGCTATCAAAGCAACCTTCCATAATACCACAGCAGTACCACAAGCTAATCGCCTCCATGCCACGCCGCATTGATGCTGTAATTCATGCAAAAGGAGCCCCGACCAAGTATTGAGGGCATATACTGTACATGCTTTTCAGTAGGACGACATTTCAGTATTAAACACTATCTTTGAAATTGGGCTTATATAATATTCTAATTTTCTTGCGACACTAAATTTTGGGTTTTCAATCAACTGTGAGGGTATGTCTACATGGCCTATTTTCGGGCTGTAAACGCCCCCCCCCCCCCAAAATAAAATAGGGAGCAGAACGCCTCCAGACATCTGCCCATTGATTTCAAATGGTATAAACTGAGTTCTGTTTGATGGCCTGTTTTACGTGGTAGTTTTGAAAAACAGGCGCGTAAAAAAAAAAAAAAAAAAGCCGCGTAAAAGTACAGGTCACTTCTTGGGCCGTTTATCATTGACGCTATAGAAAACAGCTGTAAAAAAATGCAGTGGAAAACGCCGCAAAAATCGTGAGTGGCTTAAAAAAACATCTGAAAATCAGGAGCCATTTTCCCTTGAAACCAGCTCCGTATTTTAAGACGTTTGAGTTTGCGTGTGAACATACCCTTAGCCATAATCATCAACATTAAAAGAAAAACAATTGCTGGAAATAGATCACTCTGTGTGTAATGAATCTATAGAAATATAGGAGTTTCACTTTTTAAATTGAATTATTGAAATTGATGATATTCTAAAAGTTAATTTAATTGATTAAGAAGGACTAGTATATAGCAAATAGTGGGAGGAAACCTGAAGATTTTTTTCTATTGAATATGACAATTACAGTATAGATATTGCAGTGAATAATTTTTGTATATGCACTTACAGTAGAAAATTTATAAAAAGTGTGTAAGTTATATTTAAAAAAACAAAAAACTCCAGTGATTCATGTCATAGTGACATTCCAGAAGTTTCCATTGGTGGGGATCTGAGCACTGAGACCCCCACCAATCCCTAAAACAAAGCCGCAGTCGTGTGAGCATTTTCCAGAAATCAATGTAGCGGTGTACGGACTCAATAGAATGTCTAAGCCCGTACTCCAATTTCGACAAAAAGCCGAACAGAAACTAGGCGGCTCACACGAGCGCTTCTGCCGCTTCATTTTAGCGATTGGTGTGGGGGGGGGGGGGGGGGGGGGTCTCAGACCCCCACCAATCAAAACTTGACATGTCACTACGACATGTCTGAAGTTTGTTAAACGTTTAGTTACACTTTGATTATGATAAACAAGGTGTCCAGTTAACCCTGCACAAATTTTTTCCAAAGGCCTTGTTCATACAGTGCTCATTTGCAAGCATTTTTTCTTTTTTAAGCCAAAACCAGAATTGGATCTAGGAGAGCAGACCTATCCTTTTGTTTAGGTTCCATTTTGGATTTTAAAAATAAATAAATGAAAAATCTGCAGCAATCTACATTGTGTGAACAAGGCCTGGCTAGCATTTGGTAGACTTTTTTTTAAATATATATATATATATATATATATATATACACACAAAAAAAAAAAAAAAAAAAAAGGGAATCATTTTGATCGATTTGACTGGTCTCTCTCGTAAAAAAAAATAAAAAAAAGTTGCACTACATGTACACTATTCAGTTACCTGCATTACAGTAGATTTTATATATATATATATATATATATATATATACACACACAGATTTACAGATGTATTATGTCAAGTGTATGACCCTTAGGGTATGTTCACACGGCCTATTTACGGACGTAATTCGGGCGTTTTTGCCCCGAATTACGTCTGAAAATAGCGCCTCAATAGCGCTGACAAACATCTGCCCATTGAAAGCAATGGGCAGACGTTTGTCTGTTCACACGAGGCGTATATTTACGCGCCGCTGTCAAATGACGGCGCGCAAATAGACGCCCGCGTCAAAGAAGTGACCTGTCACTTCTTTGGCCGTAATTGGAGCCGCTATTCATTGACTCCAATGAATAGCAGCGCTAATTACGGCCGTAATTGACGCGGCGTTCAAGCGCCTGCACATGCCGTTACGGCTGAAATTACGGGGATGTTTTCAGGCTGAAACATCCCCGTAATTTCAGCCGTTACGGACCCCCGCCGTGTGAACATACCCTTACAGTTCGTGTACAACAAACCAGTCACAAGCTCACGTGACCTTAACCAGATTGTGCACAACCGCGCTCCCTATTCTATTAATGCATTAACGATTATATGTATATAATATGCGTCGGACAGCGACACCGTTCATAACATTGGCAGGAGATGCGTTATATATAAGAAGTAAAAGCCACGACTTGTACTCTGCACTAGTTTCCCTTACTACCGTCAGCACAATGCCTAAGCGACGGGTTACTGTACTCACAGGATTGTAGATGGGTCCGCACGCCATGGCGGCTGATAAACTGACCGGGTATGTGACGAGTTCCTGAGATGCTCCTGACAGGGAGTGAGGAGAACGCTATTTATTAACGGACTTGAGAACAATGCCGCCCAAAGCTCCGCCTAGTGGGCAGGTCAGGAAGTTGTTCAATGGAAGATGTGATAGAACTATTTTACCTCACTTTACTTGTGACACGACCCTTGTTGAAGTCATTCTGCTGTGTTTCTGAAGGTTTTTTTCAAATGACAAACAATACCATAATGCCAGGTCGATTGTACGTGCCTGGGCATGGTGTCTGCTTTCCTGAGCTGAACAAAGTTGTATGACACTTTCTGGTGACTGGTTTTCTACTCTACAGATGAGGCTTTCCTATTTTATATCCTTTTATTTGGAAGCCTCATATAAAATAATTAGAAATAGTGAAAAGTGCAATTATCCTGGTTGACTACATTGTTTTCTGGCAAAGTCAGTTCTATCACGGATTTCAGTCATAAAATTCCCTTTTATTTTCTGTACAGCAAAACCAGATATTTATACTTCATCAAAAGTTTGTCGAAACTATAAGGTCTGAGCCTTAGGCCTCATTCAGACATAATACAAGCGCATTTTAGCGTCCATATTAATGCTACAAGTCCTGGTCTGACCGGGTGTCTAATGACATAAACTAACAGCATCTTAGGGCCTGTTCACATCACCGTTCATTTCCGTTCCGGGGTTCCGTCGGAGGTTTCCGTCGGGTGAACCCTGCAACGGAAAGTCAAAGCACAGCTTCCATTTCAGTCACCATTGATCTCAATGGTGACGGAACCATCGTTAATGGTTTCCATTCGTCACCATTCCGGCAGGTTTCCGGTTTTCTGACGGAATCAATAGCGCAGTTGACTATTAGCAATGTTTCCGTCACCATTGATCTCAATGGTGACTGAAACGAAAGCTGTGGTTTCACTTTCCGTTGCGGGGTTCACCCGACGGAAACCTCTGACGGAATCCCGGAACGGAAAGCGAACGGTGATGTGAACAGGCCCTTAGGGATATATGATGCTAGATCGGGTCATTAGAATCACAGTCTGTCAGTTGTATAAAACATGCTTACGGATTAAGCCTCACCCTCGAATAATTTGACACATAATAAGTACATGTAACATATCTCTAAATATAAATAATACTGCCGTGACAAAGTGGGACCCGCATCTATCTGACATTTATGAAATATCCTTTGGATATATCATAAATGTCCCTCGTGGGAAAACCCCCTTAAAGGGGTTTTCCAATAATCAATATATATCACCTATCCACAGCAGTAGATCATAAAATACATGTAGCAAAAATAATAAATAGTAGGGAGTGTTTTCAACAAAGTATCATACAAAGTGACGCTGGCATAATAATAAGTGCGGAGAGAACAAAGCAGGGCGTACATACAATTGTGGCAACCAGTAGGTAAGGGGATTAATAGCCACCTTAAATGCAGCTAGCAGCTTCCTACTGTATAGCTCACAATTACTGGTGGATTGTAAGGGGGATGCTCTACGATGAGCTATAGGCCTCACTCGCTATAGCAGCAATCCCTATAAATGAAAAAAGCCAACCACGTATGACGCATTAGAAAGTGTGTCCAGTATATCAGCAGGTTCGCAGGACTGATACAGAACCATGGTGACGGCAAAACAGTAGCCTGGTTAACGGGACGAGACGCTCCGTCGGTCCAACCAGGAGGCTGTAGAGAGCAAAGTGTACAAAGAGCAAGCTATTCAGTGGGTTGCAATAGATATGGGCACTTCTGTAATGACAAAGATGATGACGGTGCTGGAGTAGCGTGGAGCAACAATGGGTGGTATATTGGTGGACTGTATTAAAAATACTATAAAGTAAAAGATGGTCAGAAGAACGATGTTGAGGTAAATTGTTACATATAAATATCTGCTTGATTCAGAAAATAAATAAATAAACAGAGAAATTCATAAGTAAAGGCCTGTTCACATCTGCATTGGAGGCTCCATTAAGGGCCTCCGTCGCAGATTCGTCAGAGATTACCAGAAACAGTAACGCAGCATGCTGCACTATTGTTTCCGTTAAAACCACGGACACTCCGACAGAAAGTCAATGGGTTTTGTCGGTCGCCGGTGGTGTCCGTCGTGCAACAGAACCGTTGCTTCTGGTATTCCCTTGTTCTGCTCCTCAGACGGAGCAGAACAACGAAATCACCTAACGCAAATGTCAACAGGGCCTAAGTATTCTCATATTAATGCAGCCAAAGAAAGTAAAATAACTATAATAAAAGGCAATATGTAAAAGAGGGTGTAAAGCTAAAAGGGAATAAATAACAATGATGATAGGTAATTATTGCATACACTATTATATGATCCAGTTCTATGAGCATAATAGTGAGGTAACATTCTGATTATTACAGCAAAATCGTCTAGCTGGAAAAGGTAATGGGGAAGATATATCAAAACTGCTGCAAAGGAAAAGCGGAGTAGTTGCCCATGACAGCCAATCAGGTTGATCATTTTCCAAGGGGCCTCTTAAAAATGAGAGGTGGAATTTGATTTGTTACCATGGGCAACTATTCCATTTTTGCTTTGCACCAATTTTTATATATCTTCTCCATTGTGTGTACTATATACACCCATTTAGTCATAATGTATGAATAGGCCTGTTCAAAAAAATTTGTAATTTAGATCTACATTTTGATCACTTCATTAAAAAAAACAAATTTACTACATATTGGAAATGTATATTCAACTTACCTGCTGCCTCTCTCCTGAATAATCTGTCCTATATTTCTGTGTTGCGGTCCCTCCTTTTCCGTTGTCTAAGGCCACCGCAGTGGTAGACTTTGCTATGGAATCGGACAGTCATAAGGACGATGGGGAGAAAGGACCACAGCCTCTTTCTTGCTGAACACATCTGCCTAACAGGCATACTGTGGAGGCATACTGGAGAGTGAATGAGGTACCGGGGACTGGACAGGACGAACCTGAGGCAGGCACAGAGTAGACATTGGGATCCCCACTGGAGAACCACTCCGGAATTCCAGTCGAGTACAGAAGCAAAGCCATGGTAGTTAATAGGTTTAGGCAGAACATAAAAGGCTATTTGTTCAGAGTAATGAACACTCACTTGCAACTTCAAAGGTTCTGTGATGGAAGGAATTCGGTCTGACAGAGGTTGACCACAGAAGCAATTGCTAGAGGTTTCTCCAGAGGAGTTGTGGGCACGTGTAGATGGTCTATTAAGGCCTGATGGATGAAGTTCGTATCTGCTCCCAAATCCAGATAAGCGGAAACTGAGTATGATACTTCACCAGAGGAGATTGTCACAAGAATCGATAATTTGGTAGAGAATTTTTGGAGAAGGCGTCGTCCACCAAGGGTAGTCTCTCCTATCAACCCTAGGTACTGGAGTTTCCCGGCTTCTGGGGACATTGACACACAAAATGACCCTTGTGGCCACAGTACAAACATAGGCCAGCTGAATTTCTGCCCTGCTGCTCCTGGTCAGACAGTCTGACTCTTCAGGGACAACAACTGAAGGAGGTAGCCGAGATCTCTGGAACTTAGGTGCCAGTCTGTAGGACCTTGTAACGTCCGAGGTTGTAGACTGCAGACTCCTATTATTCTGCAGACATCTTCCCACCCAGAGATGCCAGCACATACGGCTGTCCTGTCCTGCAGTGACCACTAGGGTGCACGCTCGAGCTCATTCCCGGCCTTAAAGGGCCAGAGCACACACATGTTTTAGATTTGACTGATTGCTCCCAGATCACCCTGGACTATAGGATGGGCCCTCCCCTTCACTCATTGCCTGAGCGTTGTTGTGTTTACCCGTGTTAGTCTTTGCAAATGGTCCCTTAGTGTTTTCCAGTTCCCAGTGTTCCCGTTCCTGCTACCTGTATCCTGTATCCAATGCTACCTTGTCCCTGTGCCATAGAGAGTTGGAATCGCATTGTGTCGTATACTATGCCTGCTGTATGTTACCGAGCCTGGTGTCTGCCTGCTGCCAAGGTCTCATCTGAGCCTGACATCGCTACTGTCTGTATTGCCACAGATACCCTTATTCTAACTATTGACTTTGCCTTGGTATCCTGTTTGGTCAGCTGCTATCCCGCTACGGTGGTAAGGCCCAGTGGTTCCACACACCCATCGTGACAGACGTTTTTTCTTGACAAACATCCTGGGCGCATTCTTAGAACCTCATGTCTATCCGTGTAGCCCGAAGAATCAGAGCATCCAAGGTAGACGGGAGATCATGACCCGCCAGCACATCTTTGACTTGAGTGGCTAATCCCTGCCAGAAGGTTGCCATCATGGCCTCGTTGTTACAGGCAAGCTCCGCTGCCAAAGTGCGAAACTGGATGGTGTACTCTCCTACCGTCAATTCCCCTTGGCGGAGATTCAGAAGCAAAGCAGCGGCAGAAGACTTTCGGCCCGGTTCCTCAAACACAGTGCGAAAAGTCTCTAAGAACAACTGTAGGTTAGAAGACTCCGGCCCCTCATGTTCCCAGATAGAGTTTGCCCATGCCAGAGCTTTGCCATTGAGTAGGGAGACAATAAAGGTAACTATAGTCAGATCAGAAGAGAATAGATGTGCATGCAGCTGGAAATTAATCTTGCACTGGTTGTGGAAGCCTCGACAGGTTCTTGCATCTCCATCGTAACGAGGTGGAAGTGGCAACAAAATTCCGGCCCCAGAACTGACTAAAGTGATGGCGGGAGTGGAGGTGGAACAGCAACTGAGGCAACATCCAAGCGTGTGACCATTGAATTGACCGCTTGCAGAAGCTGATCCTGGCATGCTCTGGGATTACTCTCTTGTCCGTTTGCATTACTTGGACCGGCGTCTTGGATTGAACAGAGGGATCCATGGCCTGAGCAAACTGTCACGGCTGTGGGGAATGTGGACCAACTGAGCCACTCCTCCGTAACTGAGTAGCAGCTGGTCAAAACAAAATGTCAATTACATTCGCCAAGGCGAGAGTACCTGGATAGCTGGCTTGTGCTGAATAATCAGAAGCTGGCTTGTGTCGGACTATCGGAAGCTGGCTTGTACTAGATAATCGAAAACTGGCATGTGCCGAACTGTCGGTAGCTGGCTTGTGCTGGATAATCGGAAGCTGGCTTGTGCTGTAAAATTGGACTTTAGTCGTCACGGACACTAGAGTTGAAACGGACACTGGACACGGATATTGAAGTCAACTCGGACACTGGACTTGGCACGGACACCGGACATGGATACTGAAGTCGTCATCGACACTGGATTTGACACGGACACCGGACACTGAACTTGACACCGAACATAAATACTGGATACAGGGTACAGGATACAGAATAAGGCTAGGGAACCTTTGCAGACTAACACAGGGTTAGAAAACACATTGCTCAGGCAATGAGGAAGTGAGAAGAGTTATTTTTAATGTGTTGGGATTGGTTAGGCATGATGTTCCTACGGGCATTGGCTGGACAAGAGAGCAGTGTGCGCCGGCGTCTCTGAGGAAGGAAACGACGGCAGGGTTTCAGAGTCCTGTGGTTGCGGCTGCCGGTAAGTGGGGGATGCCGAGG
Source organism: Rhinoderma darwinii (assembly GCF_050947455.1). Lineage (NCBI taxonomy): Eukaryota > Metazoa > Chordata > Amphibia > Anura > Rhinodermatidae > Rhinoderma > Rhinoderma darwinii. The sequence continues at coordinate 216,898,409 of NC_134688.1, read as the reverse complement.
CTCAGCGACCGCGGGCATCACACAAGTTGACCAAAAATGGGATTTGGGATTTGTTTTATTATCCTTGGCCACCTGTCTTTCATTTTGTATTTTTGCTAATTTTATTACATTTTTACAGATTTTATTACGCTCTTTATAATTTAAAAAGGTTACAGATGTACCCTCAGATTTGTATTTTTTAAATGCAATTTTTTTGTCATGTATTGCCCTTTTTACAGAAGGTGTAAGCCATGTGGGATTTAATTTTAGTCGTTTATACTTACAGGAATACATTTTGCACATATTCCTTCTGAAGAATCACCTGTAGCGAAACGCGTATTGGGGTTCATGAGGAGGAGCGAGCACTGACAATTACTTTCCCTTTTTGCTGCTATGGGTAAGACTACTTGCATTAATATTATGTTGTAGCACTGTCACTTTATTCCATTTCCCCCCTTCCTTATGGTCACTGAACATGGTGATAAGGTATATTGATTAAGATTGGGATAATTCCCCTTGGGGTCAAAATGTTGTAATGCAGCCTATATACCCATATAGTACATCCAGCATCTGGGATTTTCAGCTCCGCTGTTCATACTAGGGTCTTGTCTTCATAGATTTTAAACATTGTTTGTTATATGTGTTCAATAAAATCATACTTTTTATATATAAATTGGCTTAAAAGCTCTTTTTTCTTCTGTGTATAATTACTCAAAGTGGATTTGAAAATCTCCCATTTATCATTTGTACCATTATTTAACATTAGTTCTTCCCAGTCTATATCCTGAATTGCAGCCCTCATCCTGGGGAAATTGGTCTTCTTAAAATTAAGTGTTTTTGCCCTCCTAACCTGTGTTTGTTTTTTACAGTATAGGTAAAATCCAACAGAGCTTCACCTCTAGTCGGGTCTTCCATAACTGGCCGATAAAATTTTCCTGCAACAGGTTGAGGAAATGTCTCCCCTTTGCAGTTGAAGCCGAACCATGACGATAAATAAATATCCAGGTAATTACAATCTCCCATTATCACTACAGAAGCCGCCTATGCAGCCTGCTCCATCTGTTTATATAGCTAACCTTCCATCTCCTCAGTTATATTGGGGGGCCTATAGATTACACCAAAAGTAATTTTTTCAGTGTTTACCTTCCTTTCTAGTGCCACCCACAAGGTTTCAACCTCCTAACAATCTTCACCCTCTAATGTCTCTTTCACACTCGCCTTCATACCACTTCTCACATACAGACATACACCACCGCCTTTCGTATTTGTCCCGTCTTTCCGAAAAAGTGTAAAACCCTGTAGATTTACTGCCAGTCGTGTGAAGAGTCTAGCCATGTTTCAGCAACACCAACTATATCTATATATAGAGTTTGTACACCAATGAAAAGTCAGCCCAGTGCTCTAGGAACCCAAAGCCTTCTCCTCTACACCAAGACTTAAGCCATGCATTTAACTCCCTGAGCTCCCGCTGTCTTCCCTGTGATGCGCATGGCACAGGCAGTATTCCTGAGAATACAACCTTGGAGGTCCTTCCTTTCAGCTTGTAGCCTAGTTCTTTAAAATTATTATTAAGGCTCCTCCACCTACCATTTATTCTGTCATTGGTACCTACATGGACCACGACAGCTGGATCATCACCAGCCCCTCCCAGTAATTTATCCACCCGTTCCACCACAAGCAGAACCCTAGCACCAGGGAAACAAATTGTTCTATCCATCTTCCTGATAATATAATCCCCTACAACTACCAATTGTCTTGCCTTACCTGTATTTCCATCCCTCCGACTACTAGCTGGGCTGTTCTCCCGGCTGTTAGGGAGATCAGTATCCACTAGGGCTGCCATTTCTGAAACCGACACCCTCGCATCATCACTCAACTTGGCAATTTTGCTTGGAATATCAGAAACAGGATTGGCTTTTCTTTGACCCCTTTCTACTGCCCCTAACTACATTAACCCAGCTAATTGCCTGATCCTGCTGACCCATGTCTTCACCCTCCAGATCTACTCCACTAACTACTTGTTCAGTCAGCAGCATGCTACGCTCAAGATCGTCTATCGCCCTCAGTGTTGCATTTTGCTCCTTCAGATCTCTAATGCGAGCTTCCAGGCGAACAACATGCTCACATCTGCCACACAGAGGTATTCACTCTGGAACTACGGTTCCAGTCGTGCATACATATGGCAAACTGTGCACTGAATAAAACCTCCAATCTTGCTGTCCATTATCCCAGTGACAAAAAAAAAACCAGTGAACAATTGTTAAAGTAAAAGAAAAGAAGAGTACTTACAGGGACTGTAACTCCTCTTTTTAACTCCGGTTTTGTAACTCCACTTGATATACAAACCACTTGTTTAGCAAGCCAAAACATATATGTGATATAATTTTATCTGGCTTTCAAGTATGCGTCAGAAAGTCCTCAAGGCATGTAGGGAGAATGGATGAAGTAATAGATAATAGGGAGTTGGGTACTGGACATGTCCAACATCTGCACAAAGTCCTTCATGCAAAAAATTCTAATTTATCGTCAAAGAGTTGGGTTATCGGTATAGTTAGCTGTCTTATGGGGACACGGTCCCTTAGTGAGTGAGGAGCGCTCTGCATTAGATCTCTCACTTGCAATAGATTTTTAGGAGAAATCAGAGCATGACCCATCACGTGAAACCATTTCCAGACTGAAAGAGTTGCTCTGGATATTGGGCTGATTAATTTGTTAGGTGGTTAGAGGGCATCTTTATTAAGAAGTATTGAGCAAAGCAGTTTTTGGGCCATCTCGTTCTTAATGTGGAGCTAAGACTTCAGTTAAGGATACCTAAACCAATCCACCAACCTGGACAATTATATGAATTTCATGTGAAGTTTAGCGTCAGGTAGACGAATCCCACCTGTCAATTTAGGTCTATGGAGGATGCGCACAGCTACCCTGAGTCTTTTTCCTTTCCAAATAAATTTTGATGGCCCTTTGTAGTGACCGAAAAATGAATGTAGGAACATGTATCGGTAATAGGTGAGTCTTGGTAATATGAAAGACATGATTATGTTCTTTGCGCCAAACCAGGAATGTACTGGAATGCCTAGTTTTTCTATAGAGGTCAATAAGTAGTCTAAAAGGGGAGGGTAGTTGAGACTAAATAAGTAATCTATGTTAGGACCACTGTTTATTCCCAACTAGGTAATGCATTGAGAGGACCAGTTTAAGGGGGAAGAGCTAGCAAGAGTGTTTCAGGTAGAGAGGGACAGGCCATAGCACAAGACCTGGGACTTTTTCAAATTAACATTAAAGTTTGAGAGTACCCCAAAGTAATGCAGTAAGGCTTATCATTTGGGAAGGGCCACTGTCGGGTTCAATATCATAATAATCAGGGCATCAGCATATGCTGCCAACTAATGCTGGCGACAACCCAAGTAAAATCCTTTGATTAAAGAAGTTTTCCAGCAGGATAGGCCATCAATAGCTGATTGGTCAGGGTCCACTTTTGAGCAGCTGTTTTGAAGGTGCCACAGTGCTTGTACGAGCGTTGTGGCCCCTTCAAAACAGCTGTTCGGCAGGGATCCCGGATGTCAGACCCCGACCCATCACCTATTGATGGTCTATCGTGAGGATAGGCCATGAATTTTTAGTGGCTGGAAAACCCCTTTACAGCTCTTGACGTAATGCCTGCATGAGAGATTCCAGGACCAGAAACAAGAGCATTGGAGACAGTGGGTAGCCCTGACGAGTCTGGTTTTGTAATATCAAAAGGGTCTGAGAGTACCCCATTAACAGCGTTAGAGGCTGAAGAATAAGCATACGTGGACATTGTAGCTTCAATAAAGGGAGGGGGGAAATAAATTTGAGTAGGACTTGTCTCGAACAAATTTAAAAATGAATGCAAACCATTTGGCTGAGCAGTGGGACAAAAATAGAGAGGCTATTAGACCATAAATTGATTTCATGGATACCCAAGACACGATTAGATAGATTAAAAAGTCTCACTGTTTTACCCTTCTTCATGCAGCCTCTAGACGTCCAGCACATCGTTGAGGTAGGAGATTAAACAGATTGCAAGCCGCAGGTGCATGTCCTCTTTCCCCACTAGCCCTGGTTTCTCCCCTCTCCCACCCGCCTCTCAAGTATTTAATTTCAGTCAATCACATAACCACAAGAGGCAGTCAATTTTACACTGTTCTAGCCCCTTGTGGTCATTCGATCGATGACAAGCCGACACCAACCGGAGGGAGAGACATCCCACGACCACGTGATGCTGTGTCAGTGCGTCACAGCAGAGGAAGAAATTACAGTAATTCCTGTACCATGTGACTGTAAATAAGAACGGGGGATCGGCGCATATTTCATTAAAGAAATTATTTAGTAAGTAGTCCATATTTTAGGTATAAATACAATGCAGAATAATTTTATACCACTGGATAACCCCTTTAATAATAAATAAATGACAAATCCTAAGTAAATAAAACAAACAAACAAACAAACAAACAAACACCTTTTCCCCTTACAAAATGCTTTATTATAAAAAATTAAATAAAAAAAAGCTTCACATAATTGGTAACACCGCATCAACCCAAACGATAAAAGTATTACATTATTTTACCTGCATGGTGAACACCGTAAGGCTGGGTTCACACGACCTATTTTCAGGCGTAATGGAGGCGTTTTACGCCTCGAATTACGCCTGAAAACACGGCTCCAATACGTCGGCAAACATGTGCCCATTCATTTCAATGGGTTTGCCGATGTACTGTGCCGAAGACCTGTAATTTTACGCGTCGCTGTCAAAAGGCGGCGCGTAAAATAACAGCCTCGTCAAAGAAGTGCAGGACACTTCTTGGGACGTAATTGGAGCCGTTTTTCATTGAATCCAATGAAGAACAGCTCCAAATTACGTCCGTAATGGATGCCCCGCAAAACTCGAGTACGAGCAATTACGTCAAATTCAGGAGCTGTTTTCTCCTGAAAACAGCTCCGTGATTTAAGACGTAAATGCAGTTATCGCGTGCACATACCCTTAGGGTATGTTCATATGCAGTGTTTTCAGGCGTATTTTGGGGCATTTACGCCTCGAAAAACGCCTGAAAAAACGGAAGCTGAATGCCTACAAACATCTGCCCATTGAAATCAATGGGAAAAACAACATTTAGTTCAACTTCTATTTACGCCTCTGTTTTAAAAAACGGAGCGTAAAAGGATGCTCTGTAAAAAGAAGTAGCATGTCACTTCTTGAGGCATTTTTTGGAGCTGATTTTCCATTGAACACTATGAAAAATGGCTCAAAAAACGCCTCAAAAAATGCCTGAAAAGAAGCCTCAAAAGCAGCTCCAAATTTAAAGAAGCTTCATTTTCAGCTTCAAAAACGCCTGAAAATCAGAGGCTGTTTTCTCTGAAACCAGCTCCATATTTTCAGACGTTTTTTGCTAAGCGTGTGAACATACCCTAAGAAGATAAAAAAAAAATAAAAAATGGCAGAATTTCTATTTTCTGTTCATTCTGCTTTCCTAAAAAAAATCCTATAATAAGTGATCAAAAAGTCAAATATACCACAAAATTATACTAATAGCCCTTCTGCAGAAAATAATATCACTGAAAAATCCAAACTTACTCACAATGGCAGATATACACATGAATGTCCACGCTGATTAACCCCTTAGAAGCCGCGTTCAATAACGATTGCGGGTTCTTAGGAGTTAAACCACCATCGACGGCCCGCAACATGATAGTGGGCGGCGATGGTGGCTATGTCAATTGGAGGCCTAATAATGGCCTCCGGCTATGCCATCTACGGAAGCCTAGTCACTATGCTAGCTGTCAGCGAGTAGCTGACAGCTCTATTACACTGCATTACGCATGTAATGCAGTGTATTAGAATTGCGATCAAGGCCTCCTGCCCTCAATTCCCCTAGTGGGACAAAGTAAAAAAGTAAAAAAAAAGTTGTGTAAAAATGAAAAAAAAAGGTTTAAAAGCAATAAAAAGTAAAATCACCATTGCCGTGTCCGCAACGGCCTGAACTACAAAAGTATTTTGTTATCTATCCTGCGTGGTGAATGCCATAAAAGAAAATAATAATAAACCATAACAGAATCACAATTTTTGGGTCACTTCACCCCCCTAAAAAATGGAATAAAAAGAGATCAAGAAGTCGCATGTACCTAAAAATGGTACTGATCGAAACTACAATTTGTTACGCAAAAAACATTCTACATGCCAAATAACATTCCTGCCTTTCTGAGCCCTGCCGTTTGTCCAACCAACAGTTTATGACCACATATGGGGTATTGCCGTAATCGGGAGAAATTGCTTCACAAATGTTGGGGTGCTTTTTGTCCTTTATTCTTATGTCAAAATTAAAAATTTGTACATTTTACCCGAAAAATTTGATTTTCAATTGCACAGCCTAATTCCACAAAATGCAGCAAAAAAACCAGTGTGATATAACTGCCCACTATACCCCTCGATAAGTTCCTTGAGGGGTGTAGTTTGCCAAATAGGGTCACTTTTGGGGGGTTTCCACTGTTTTGGCACCACAAGACCGCTTTAAACCGGACATGGTGCCTAATAAAAGGAGGCCTCAAAATATACTAGGTGCTCCTTTGCTTCGGAGGCCGGTGCTTCAGTGCATTACCACACTAGGTTCACATGTGGGATATTTCTCAAAACTGAAGAATCTGGGCAATAAGTATTAGGTTGCGTTTCTCTGATAAAACCTTCTGTTTTACAGAAAAAAATGGGATAAAAAGGATTTTCTTTCAAAAAAATGAAATTTGTAAATTTCACCTCTACTTTGCTTTAAATTTCTGTGGAACACCTAAAAGGTTAATAAACTTTCTAAATGCTGTTTTGAATACTTTGAGGGGTCTAGTTTCTAAAATGGGGTGTTTTATGGGGGTTTCTAATATATAGGCCCCTCAAAGTCACTTTAGAACTGAACTGGTACCTAAAAAAAAGAGGCTTTTGAAATTTTATTAAAAATATGAGAAATTGCTGCTTATGTTCTAAGCCTTGTAACATCCTAGAAAAAAAAAGAATGTTCAAAAAATTATGCCAACATATAGTAGACATATGGTAAATGTGAACTAGTAACTATTTTGGGTGGTATAACCATCTGTCTTACAAGCAGATGCATTTAAATTCTGAAAAATGCTATTTTTTTTTCTTTCACATTTTCTATACATTTTGCTATTTTTCACAAATAAACACTTAATATATCGACCAAATTTTACCACTAACATAAAGCTCAATGTCTCATGATCAAACCGTCTCATAATCTCTTGGATAGGGTTAAGCATTCCGAATTTATTACCACATAAAGTGAAATATGTCAGATTTGAAAAATGGGCTCTGAGCCTTAAGGCCAAAACGAGGCTGCGTCCTTAAGGGGTTAAAGGGGTTTTCTCATCAAGGACATTTATGGCTGTTTCTATAACTGCCATTCACTTCTATGGGAGTTACGTAAACAGCGTAACCTGCTGAGCTACTCTGTTTTCTACATACATGGTCGGAATTTACAAGTTGCAGCGGGAACAGAGAAAGATAGAACTGGGTTTAGGGGGCCCCGTTCTACAGATAGGTCCTCTGGGACCCGCATATCTGACATTTATGGCATATCCTGTGAATATGCCATAAATGTCCCTGATGAGAAAACCTATTTAATGTAGTGAATCAAATGTTCTAAATGAATTTTTTTTTGTATGGACCTCTTTAAATATTGTACCTAAGTGGGTGTATCCTTTACAGATAAATGATTTTGTTGTAATGTCACCTCATTATTATGCTCATGGAGATGAATCATAGAACAGCGTATACAATAACTACCTACCATCGTTTTTGTATGTCGCCTTTTATATTTACACCCCCTTTTACATATTTGCATGATTCTTTTCGTTTGTTTGGCAGCATTAATATATGGATAGTTACCTATGAATTCTTTTATTTATATATTTATTTATATATTCTAGTATAGTGACATCAAAAGTGTGACTCAAGATGAGCTATAGCTAGATTTAAAGAGGCTCTGTCACCACATTATCTCCTACATAATCTGATCTGCGCTTTAATGTATTTCGCAAAAATGTTTTTTATTTTGAAAAACGATCAGTTTTGAGCAAATTATGAGCAATTTTAGATTTAAGCTAATTAGTTTCTTAATAGACAACTGGGCATTTTTTAACTTTTGACTAAGTGGGCGTTGTGAAGAGAAGTGTATCACCCACATTAACTTTACTGAAGTGTCTTGAGAGTGAATAGACATCACCTCCAGCGAGGACACGATGTCTATTCACATTCCCGACACTTCGGTAAAGTTTGTGTGGGACTTAATCAAAGCATAGCGTGATGTCGCGAGATCACGCTGTGAATGACAGCACAGCGGGATCACGCTGTGCTTTGGGAGTAAGTCCCACAAAAACTTAACCGAAGTGTCGGGAGTTTGAATAGACATCGCGTCCTGGCTGGAGGCAATGTCTATTCACTCTCAAGACACTTCAGTAAAGTTAATGTGGGTGTATGTGACAGCACAGCGTGATCTCGCGAGATAACGCTGTGCTGAGTACAAATGGACATGAATGGAGAGAAGTGTATGACGCTGATTGGTCAGTGTCATACACTTCTCTTTACAACGCCCACTTGGTCAAAAATACAATTGACACGCTGCGGAATTAAAATTTTGCACCGCAGGTCAATTTCTGAGTGTTTTTTTCCGCTCTGTATTTATGCAGAGTGTGGATGAGATTTGTTTTATCTCATCCACTATGCTGCTACTGTATTTTCTGCAGGCTTCCCGTAACTAATTCTGCTGCGGAAAATCCGCAGTATTTACGCAACATGTGAACTGACCCTAATTGTATCCAACATTATGGTATAGTAATTCACCCAACAGCACAGAACTTATAAACAACAGCCAACCTCCACAAGTTACATGGTTCTTTTCTCTGTTCGTACTTGCACATGCCGTTACATTTGTGGCGGCCGTGCAAGTTATTGCACCACTGTTCCATTCACTTGAACGTAGACACTTGAATGCCCGTAGACCTGTCCGGACCAATCTGTGATAGCGGGCCCGTCACAGACACACCCATAAAGTTACGGCAGCAGCTCGGGACCAGGGATCAAACCAAAGAAAAAGCGCACCTGCAGAGGACAAGCAAAGGTAGTCTAGTGAAAATGTGTCATAGACTGTGTATATATAAATATCAATAGTGTAAGTGGTTCTACTGAATGTAATAGTGCATAAGGACCAATAAGGAAAGAGATCGTGACATAAAAGACAATTGAATCAGACAAATACATGACTATAGTGACATGAAAAATGAAAAAATTTAAATCCAAAGGAAAAGTGATACAAAAAAATTAAACTGATGCCAAAAATTATATATAATCTCCGTATGCATCAGGACTGTGAGAACACAAAAAACGACAGCATTTTAACCCCTTGTTAGAGTTAGGGTATGTTCACACGGTAGCCTCCGTTACGACTGAAATCACGGAGCTGTTTTCAGGACAAAACAGCTCCGCGATTTCAGACGTAATGGCATGTTGCCGGCGTTTTTCGCTGCGTCCATTACGGACGTAATTGGAGCTGTTTTTCTATGGTGTCAATGGAAAATGGCTCCATTTACGTCTCAAGAAGTGACAGGCACTTCTTTGACGCGGGCGTCTTTTTTACGCGCCGTCTTTCAAATGAATGGGCAGATGTTTGCCGACGCTTTTGTGCCGTATTTTCGGACGTAATTCGAGGTTAAAACGCCCGAATTACGTCCGTAAATAGGGTGTGTGAACATACCCTCACAATGTCAAAACATAGATCGTGAAGGTACTATGTGCCAAAATTAATTGGCCACTACTTGGTTAAAACAAGAATACTAATACAATGCATATGTCATAATCAAACCGCCTCCAGTCTTACAACCATAAAATAAGGAACTTGCGTGCCATAGATTCCAAATTTTTCTTTAATACCGAAATAATATAGTCGTCAAAATATGGGCCAAGGTGTCCCTTTGGGACATAATGAAAGCTTTGGGTTCAATGCCTTTCTGTAATGTCTTCTTTTTATGGCTTAAGGTTAATATTACGTATTCTCATTTTAATTTTATTTTCTTTAATTTCGTTTATAGATGTTTCCTCTTTCCAATTATGGGGTGTGGATATCCATTGGAATGTCGAGATTCAGAAGAATCCATAAATCGTGATCCGTACATTCGGGAGCTGCTTTTGGATCATGCCAATATATTTACATTATCTGATTCTATTCCTAATAAAATAGTCGTCAACATAGAGATTGAATAGAGATTGAATAGAATCAGATAATGTAAATATATTGGCATGATCCAAAAGCAGCTGCCGAATTCACGGATCACGATTTATGGATTCTTCTGAAAATCAGAATACGTAATATTAACCTTAAGCCATAAAAAGAAGACATTACGGAAAGGCATTGAACCCAAAGCTTTCATTATGGGACACCTTGGCCCATATTTTGACGACTATATTTTGTTTGGGTATTAATGAAAAATTTGGATTCTATGACACATAAGCCCCTTATTTTATGGTTGTAAGATTGGAGGCCATTTGATTATGACACATGCATTGTATTAGTATTCTTGTTTTAACCAAGTAGTGTCCAATTCATTTTGGCACATAATACCGTCACAATCTATGTTTTGACATTGTAACTCTAACAAGGGGTTAAAATTCTGTAGTTTTTTTTTAACCTTCTTTTATTTTTATTTTCATCTGAATCATTATACAGCAAAAACATAAAGTATTCGCAGAAAGCATACATGTATAGCAATACAAAATAATAAAAAGTTATTATGCATGCAAAGTTCCAAAACACAATGCACAGCAGTCCTCTGATCCAGCAGAAGAGAAAGTAATATTGGAAACAGAAAACATGAATATTAGAAATACATGTCAATACAGAATGAGCAATACTAGCAGTACCGTGGGCGCCACGGCGACCAGAACCAAAACCAATACGCATCTCAGAACACCTATAGATATAACCTGTGTCAGAGAGAGGATAAAAAATGAAAGCAGACCAAGAGAACCCAGAGCACTTCTGATGGATCCAACAGATCACCCCTCCAAAGCACAGCAATGTCCCCATCAGTATATGGCATGCACTCCCTCTGAGCCCAGCTAACGGACTCTGAACTAAAACTGCAGGGAAACCCACCCACCCCTACCTATGGAACCTATGCATACAGCAAATAATCATCCGACTCACAGAACTCTCTCCACTCCTGCCAAACCAACCTCACATTCCCTGAAGTCATAAGATGAGCCTGTGTTGCCTCCTCCATTCTCTGCAGATGTAGTATCTCCTGAAACCAGTCAGTAATCGTAGGCATGCTACTGGTTTTCCAAAGACGTGGGATAACAGTGCGAGCTGCGATCAGCAGAAAACTAATCAGAGGTTTCGTATATCTTTTGACCGCACCAGGGAGCATTGAGAGAAGCAACACCTCCGGAGTATTGGGAAGCACCTGACCTGTGATCTTATGAATCACGTCCACTACTGTAGACCAGAATGTGTGTATTAATGGGCACCCCCACCAAATGTGCAACATAGTACCACCTGCTCTGTTGCACCGCCAACATTCATCTGGTACCGCTGGATAAAAGGAGTGGAGCCTATACCACCTAGATAATATCTTGTAGTTAGTTTCCTGGGCCTTACAAGAGATAGAGAATTTATGACACAAGGCAAATGCTTTCGACCAGTCCACTATCGACGGAGGCGTAGCCAACTCCGTCTCCCACCCCTTCACAAAGGATGGAGGTGTATCATTACTTAAGTCCTGCAAAAAATTGTAAATGATAGAGATAGTTTTAGCTGGAGGAGTAGAAGCAACACACAACTGCTCCAGCGGTGTCAGGTCTCTATGCAGACACAGCTTCGTCTTATTATCATTATAGAAGTGTTGTATCCGCATAAAATTCCAACGTCTAACGAATGATCTTTACATTTCCGGGACCAATACTTCAAAAGACCTAAGACCCTGAGTCGTTAAAACATGATGAAAAGTCAGAGGCGAAGGTCTAGAGGAGTAGGCGAGAAAATTGGGATATAGCCCAGGGGGAAAATCAACATTGTGGGATATCGACACCATCGGACCATCTGAAGGTATCACTACCACTAAGCCCCGGAACCGTTTATATGTGAGAACTACTTGTCCTGCTACAAAAGGGAGGAGAGCGTTGCATCTAGCTGTGTAGTACCTCAACCTAAGTCACGGAAGTGCAGTGAGGGGAACTGGAACCAAAAAGTCCTCCAACCTCACCCATAACCTTAGAGTTTGCATGATGGAACCAGTCCAATATTCGATCACTTACCGTCGCAAAGCAATAGGCCGGTCAGGGAGCCCCAATCCCCCACACCGTTTTCTCTTAATAAGAGTCGCTTTCGCAATCCTAGGTGGTCTACATCGCCAAATTAACCTGTTGAAAGCTTTATTTAACAGAAGAAAAAACTGTCTAGGGAGTGTACACGGAACCGTCTGAAATAGATACATCAACCGAGGCAGGACATTCATTTTTACAGCACTTATTCTTCCCAACCAAGAAAAATCCTTGGCATCCCATTTGGCCAAATCAGTTCTAAGAGCTTGGAGAATAGGCAGAAAATTGAGAGAATAGGAATCCGCAAGATCCACCGGTATCTTCACCCCAAATACTTTGGAGAGCCAGCCTTCCATGAGAAAGAATAATTACTACGCAACTGACCAGCTTCAGAAGCCGGTAAAGAGATGTTCATGGCCTCACTCTTAGATATATTCATCTTATAATTACTAAAATAACTATAGGTTCTTATGGATTTCATTAGAGACGGTAAAGATAAGTGTGGTTGTGTAGTATAGAACAATAAATCATCCACTTGATACGTGTGAACCAGCGAGCCCAAGAATCCGCCCAGTCTATTTGCTATTAGCTTAGCATACATCTTAGCATCAGTGTTAATGAGAGATCGATCTATAATTAGCACAGCGTTGCGGATCCCTACCCTCCTTTGGTATGACCGTGATATGTGCCTGTAAAAACGAATCTGGAAATTTAGTATGGTCCGATATCGAATTAAACGACTCCAGCAACGACGGTACCAATTTCTACGCCAATGACTTGTAGAAACCCGCCGTATACCCATCCGGCCCCGGACTCTTCCCAGCTTGTAAAGCTTTAATAACCTGCATTATCGCCTCCTTAGTGAACGGCAAATCCAGACTCAGAGCCTCATCTCGGGTCAACATAGGCAGCGCCGTATCCCTAATATACTCCGACAGAGATAGCAATGGCTCGGGAGGAATATTACCAGAAGTTGGAGAGGGCAAATTATAAAGCGAGGAATAGTATGCACAAAAGGACGATGCTATATCCTCCGTCTTGTATGCCAACTCACCCGACTCAGTTCTTATAGAGGGTATAAAAGAAAGAGCCTCACGATCACGCATCGCTCTAGCCAATGCCTTCCCCGCCTTATTACCCCACTCATAGTAAAAACGAGAGCATACCTGACGAAGCAGAGCGCTGTTCTTATCCAAGAGAAGCTGAATGTCATGGTGTGTTCTAGTAAGCTCCCTAAGTGTACGCTCTTGCAAAGTCTGTTTATGCTGAGATTCGAGGGACTGCAACTGTGCTAAAAGCGTGTTAAGCTGCGCACCCTGCTCCCTCTTGAGACGAGAACCATGTTTGAAAAGGACCCCCCTAAGAACACATTTGAGGGCCTCCCATTTCACTGCAGGAGCAGTTGTATCCCGAGCATGATCCTCATGAATATTCACCACTCTCTTTTTATACTCCAACATACACAAGGAATCCTTCAATAAAGATTTGTTGAGACGCCAGGTAAATTATCTACGCCGCTGAGGTGAAAAGCGTAATGCACAAGACACCGGAGCATGATCAGAGAGAAACACACTGCCTATGGAGGTATCCACCACTAAGGATAGTAAGCTATGATGAACCAGGATATAATCTATTCTGCTATATGAGTTATGTGCAAAAGAAAAAAAAGAGAAATCCCTATCATCCGGATGAGCTAATCGCCACGCATTACAAAGTTGCATATCTCTCAGCCTCTTCCTCAATTTATTTAAGTTATTATATGCTAATGAAGTCCGCCCGGATGATTTATCAATTAAAGGGTTACTAGCCAAATTAAAATCCCCACACAAGATAGGAGTGCCTGACGAAAAAGATCCCAAATCATCCAATATTTTAAGGAAAAAAGGAACTTGGTTAATATTAGGAGCATAAACATTGGCCACCATGACTGTGCAATCACCCAATTCACATTTCAGGAAATTAAACTGTGCCTCGGAATCCAGGAAGGAATCCACCCCCCTCCCTTGAAAGGATTTATGCAGGAATATAGAAACCCCTCTAGTTTTACGATTGGGGTTACTACAATGATAGCCTATCGGGTAATATTTATTTTTAATTATTGGAACATGGTCCGTCTGAAAATGGGTTTCTTGTAAACAAAAAACCTGGGTCCTCTGTTTATGCGAGGAATACAAGATCTGCAATCTCTTCTCTGGAACATTAAATCGCTTCACGTTCAGGGATGGAATCGTAAAATCAGCCATTATCCAAGAACGCGAGGACACCCATGATGCCACTAGCTGTAAAACAAAATAAATTCACAGCTGTCGCCACGGTGCCCACAAACATATCAACGACATAAATTATATCCCGAACACTCCATGTATGCATTGCATTTCTATAGAACAGCATAATAAAATGAAATAATAAAAAAAAACATAAAGACAAGCAAAACATCCTGTCGAGAAAAAACTACTATGTCGTGCCACTAAGCACCTGTATCACTAAAGAGAACCGACTAATTTTCAGTGAGATTCCTATGTGGGGGACAAGGAAGACTACTGTCAAACAGAAAAACTCTACCAATTACAGTAAGAAACGTGTATAAATCGACACTCCACAGCCTATGTAATCACCTCACTCTGAAAAAGAGATATACAAAACTATTTTAGGGACAGACCTACATTACCCTGGGATTAACTATCTATGGGGAACATATGTGCCTAGCAAAAGCCCTCATCAGACCTTCACGTTCTATCAAAGAATAGTCCAGCAGTGAGTACGAACAGTATACATACTCAAACCCGAGATGGATCAGCAAGTGACCCTACTACAAACTCTCGGGTCTGAAAACACAGAAAGTCCCCTTCTTGACTAGTACCTGCAACAGAAAAGGATTAAGAGGGAAGCATAGGTAATCAACGCTCCCAATGCCCTGATCGGGAAGCTCTTTGTCTCCACCGCGGTCTCTGCGGCAACGGTGATCTGGATCTCTCCCTCCTTCCAGATCTGGGCAACCCGAGGGGTGCAGTGCCCGGCACCCGTAGACTGTCCACTTGGAAGGCTTCCCAGTCCGGCAAGGAAATGACAGGCAAACCCAGTACCCGCAGAAACCCTGGGAGATCAGCATGCTTAGACAATGAAACAGCCTTGTCCTCCGCTCGTACATGTAGGGCAAAGGGAAAGCCCCACCTATAAGGTATACCACATTGTTGCAGAACGGATAAGAGAGGTCGCATCAACGCACACTGCCGCAGCGTACGTCTCACTAAATCTGGAAACAGTAGTAACTTTGCTCCATCAAAATCGATCTCGTTCTGCAATCTCGCTTTCTGCATAATCTTCTCCTTTAAGCCATAATAATGGATACGACAGATGACGTCACGCGGTCTCACGGAATCAGCGCTCTTCGGCCGCAAGGCCCTGTGTGCTCTATCAATCTCAATATGAGTATCCACTGGTCGATTAAGCAAAGTATTAAAGATACCTGTTAATGTTGGGATCAGATCTGAGGTACACGTCGCTTCTGGTAAACCTTTGAGACGTATATTATTCCATCTCTTCCTGTTTTCCAAGTCATCCAATTGCCCTTGAAGTTGGCGCTGCTGTGTTGTGGAAACACTCTGCACATCTTTAAGTTGTTGAATAGAAGCAGACATAGACTCTTGCATTTTCCCCACTTTAGATCGCAGGGTAGAAACATCAGACTTTACTACTTGAGATCGGAAGCCAGTATGTCCATGTCCCTTTTGGAGGGGAGAAGTGCCAACAAGGCCTGTAGCTCCGGGTGGCCTCGGAGCGTTTGGGCCGCAAGTTCTGGAGGCGGCAGGTCCCCCATTAGGCTCTCCCGGAAAGGGGATAATGGAGAGGACACCCCTCCTATAGCTCCTCTAGACCTCTGCGGCAGGCACATCACCAGGGGCACCCCCCCCATCTTCTGAGGAGGAATCGTCCATATCCCCCTCCATATGGCATGACTCTCTATGAGTCTGGGTGGACGTCTGCCCAAATAGCCTCCCCGGCACTGTAACACAGCCGTCAGCCCTTAAGCCCTTATCAGGAGCCAGCCCAAAGGTAGGGTCTGCTGCTCCACCGCTCACCTCCGCATCCTCCTCTCCCTCCTTCTCCACGCTCCTATTCTGTCCTCCACCATCTTGGGGCTGCCACGTGACAACCCCTGCACCGCAAGGTAGGTGTCCTCCTGACCTCTCCCCTCCACTGACACTCGCCTGATTTGTAAGGCACCGTGCAGCCGACTCTCCGGTCCCCGGGGACATCATCTCCTCCTCCCGACAGGTGGTCCGAGCAGGGCTACGCACTGCACACAGTGCAGGCGCGTCCAGCAATGGCGGCGGTGCGGCTCCCTCCGACCCTGAATCGCCGTCACAGAGCGGCTGGAAAAAAAATTGAAATCGGGGTAGCCGATCCCCCTTGCGCCTGGGAACCCCTCAAGGTCTTTTTGGAGCGGGTTTTACCCATTCTGCCACCGGTCTGTTCCTGTAAAGCTGAGGCCTATGGAGAGCACACCTCACTCACGTCTGCTCTCCAGCTCGTCCAGCCACGCCCCCCTAAACTTCTGTCGTTTTTTGTGTTCTCACAGTCCTGATGCATACAGAGATTATATATATTTTTGGCCATCAGCTTAATTTGTTTTTTGTATCATTTTTCCTTTGGATTTAAATTTTAAAATTGTTCATCTCACTATAGTCATGTATTTATCTGATTCCATTGTCTTTTCTGCCACGATCTCTTTCCTTATTGGTCCCTGTGCACTATTACATTCAGTAGAATCACGTACAATATTGATATTTATATATTCTCAGTCTATGACACATTTTCACTAGACTACCTTTGCTTGTCCTCTGCAGGTGCGCTTTATTCTTTGGTTTGATCCCTGGTCCCAAGCTGCTGCCGCAGCTTTGTGCGTGTGTCTGTGACGCCCCCGCTATCGCAGATTGGTCCAGGCGGGTCTGCGGGCGGTGCTCTCCCATGCACACATACGATGTGGCAGTGGTTTGGGACATATCTGGTGATCCGATATAAGCACCCATGGATGCAAGAGGTTCATGCAATCGTGGCAATATTGTCTATTATTATTTTTTACAACATTGACACTGTTTGTGTCTTTTCTACACTTGTCTTAACTCCTTAACGCCGAAGGACGGATATATCCGTCCTCAGCAGCTGCTAGTTCGCGCAGGAGGACGGATATATCCGTCCTGTGATCGCGTGGGTACTTCCACTGTACCCACGGGATCAACGGCAGGAGCACGGCTGTTATACACAGCCTGGCTCCTGCTGCAACTGCCGGAATCGAAGCGCGCTCCGATTCCGGCAGTTTAACCCATTAAATGCCGCTGTCAATAGTGACAGCGGCATTTAATGTGTTTGACAGAGGGAGGGTGCTCCCTCTGTCACCCTATCGGCGCCCCCGAAAACAAATCGCGGGTCGCCGTCGGGTTTCCATGATAGCCGGGGGACTAACAAAGACCCCCAGGTCTGTCTTCAGCAAATGCCTGTTAGGCGATGCCGGAGGCATGACCTAACAGGTTGCCTGTCAGTTTCACACTGTCAGGCAATAATGCTTTGATATACTAGGTATACCAAAGCATTATATATGCGATCATCAGATCGCATAGTGAAGTCCCCTGGTGGGACTAAAAAAAAAAATGTCAATCAGTTAAATAAAGTTTGTGAAAAAAATAAATAAATTACAGTCAAAATCAAATAAAACTACTTTTTTTGCCCAAAAAGTGGTTTTATTTAGTAAAAGTGTCAAAACAAATAACACATACACATATATGGTATCCCCGCGATCGTAACAACTTGACCAATAAAATTAACACATTAATTAAACCGCCGGATGAACGGCGTCCAAAAAAACCGCAAAAAAACAACGACAAAATTCTCTCTTTTCTCCCATTCCCCCCATAAAAAATAAAATAAAAGTTAATCTATAAGTCCTATGTACCCCAAAATAGTACTAATGAAAACTACACATTGGCCCGCAATAATCAAGCACACATATGGCCACATCGACGGAAAAATAAAAAAATTACGGCTTTTGGAATGCGGCGATGCAAAAACAAGTAATTTTTTTCTAAAAGGGTTTTTATTGTGCAAACGTAGGAAAACATATAAAACCTTTACATATTTGGTATCCCCGTAATCGTGCCGACCCATAGAATAAAGTTAACATGTTATTTACGTTGCATAGTAAATGGCGTAAATTTATAACGTGAAAATTAATTCTGGAATAGCTGCTTATTTTCAATTCTCTCCTAAAATAAAGTTAATAAAAGTTAATCAATATATTGTAAGCATCTAAAAATGGTACAATTACAAAATACAACTCGTCCCGCAAAAAACAAGCCCTTATACGGCTAAGGTACTTTGCCTCCTAATATTAAGATCAACTATAACATTTATTTCTGGTCATGCTATATGGACCTGTATATATCCACCAAAAACTTGTCCGGCAAGAGGGATCTCCTCCTGATCACGTGATCCCGATGGGTGGTGTCCTTTCCCCTCATCGGGGTCAGATGTGGGACCTGTCATGCACAGTGGCAACTAGGATCTACAATTTACTTGTATGATCATCTGATGGTGGTCACATGACTGCCTCGGATCACCCGTCATCTTCCTGTTTCTTCAGATGCAATTAGCATAATTATTTTCTCCTGGAAGTATCCACAATAACTTTCTATTGGCCCGAAGCCCATATATCGACTACCACTACCCCCTGTATCCTTCTAGCCACGCCTTTTTTACATGAACTGACTCCGGTTC
The DNA here is from genome assembly GCF_050947455.1 of Rhinoderma darwinii. Lineage (NCBI taxonomy): Eukaryota > Metazoa > Chordata > Amphibia > Anura > Rhinodermatidae > Rhinoderma > Rhinoderma darwinii. The sequence continues at coordinate 216,879,325 of NC_134688.1, read as the reverse complement.
ACAGCAAACTCTTGTCTGTTTTACTTTCCTATACATTTCATGCGAAATCTGATGTCTGATACTCAACATTTGTTGCACTATATTGAATACTTACTGGTTATGTGCTTGGAACTTATTTTTCGGACACTCACATTAACATATAGTTTCATTTGTATCTGAACACATGTCATTGATGTAGCCAATGTCACATAGGGCTCGTGGACCCACTGGGCCGTACCGCCTTGGCGGTATGGCAGCTGGCCAACAGGGTGCAAGTCAGAGTCTATAGTTCATATAGGGTACTTGTGGTAGCTCGGACAGTAGCAAAGCAGGCTAGGCAGGAACTAGGCAGCAGGTAGATGTCAGGCGTGGAGAAGCAGGACAGGCGTGGTATACAGCACAGCATGGCTTCAGCTCAGCACGGCACTAGATCAGGATACAGGTTACAGGATACAGGAACAGTGAACACTGGGAGCAGGAAACACTAGGGGACCATTTGCAAGACAAACTTGGAATACGACAAAAAGGCTCAGGCGTGGGAGGATAGGGCTGAGACCTTCTTATAGCCCAGGGTGCTCTGGGAACAATTAGCTCAATCTCCAACATGCGTGCACTCTGGCTTCTTAAGTCTGAGCTCATGAGCGCACCCTGGTGGTCACTGTGGAGCAGGACGGCCGTATGTGCAGACATCTCTTGAGAGAAGGGCGTCGACTTGATGGAAGGATTTCGTGGTCAGCGACCACGGACGTTACAACCAATCACTATCACAGCATCAGATATATGTCTCTTTTCCTTTTGGGTTACTGACACTCTTTGCATCTTACTGGGACTAACATGCATATTTAGAGTCAGGTCAATCCCATTATTACTTACCATCAATTGCAGCGTTGTAATTGTTTTATGTTGACGTCATCTTGGATACCTTTTATATTTATATTTACATATCATATCTAACATTCATGTTATTTCTTAAGAAGTTGAAATAAAATGTATCTTTTATACATACATGAAAACTTTTCTGGTCCCTATGCTCCTATTTGGGTCTTTTTTGACTTGACCCAATAACTTCCTGCCTAGCCAGGTACCGGCCACCATCAGGGCCTCAAAATCGCTTCTTACCAAGTAGTCCCTTAAAGGGAACCTGTCACTAGATTTTATGGTACTAGTGTCCTAAACAAGCCTGTGTCAAAACTTTTTGCATTTTAGCATTTTATCTAAAAAGAAGTTATAATACATTGCGCGCTGTATGTAATTTACCAGAGAAGAGTCCTGAGATAAATCCAGCTGTACTCTCCTGGGCTTCACCTGAGCACTGAGCATGTGTAGCATGCCGTTGGAATCAACTCAAGACTCATCTCAAGTAATTTACATACAGCGTGCGCTGTATTATAACTTCTTTTTAGACAAAATGCTAAATTGGACATTTTTGAGAGGGGCATTTTTAGGAAGCTAAATCAAAGCAGTATAATGACATGCTGGTGGTGTAGTGTTCTACAATTTAGTGACAGGTTCCCTATCACTTCTACCTTTACGATATCGTATTACAGTTTAGGGTATGTGCACACGATAGCAGGCATTTACGTGTGAAAAGACAGACTGTTTTCAAGAGAAAACAGCTGCCTCGTTTCAGACGTAAATGCTGCTCCTCGCATTTTTCGAGGCTTCTCTGACAGCCGTAAATTTTGAGCTGCTCTTCATTGAGTTCAATGAAAAACGGCTCAAATTACGTCTGAAAGAAGTGCCCTGCACTTCTTTTGACGAGGCTGTATTTTTACGCGTCGTCGTTTGACAGCTGTCAAACGACGACGCGTAAATGACAGGTTGTCTGCACAGTACATCGGCAAACCCATTCAAATGAATGGGCAGATGTTTGCCGACGTATTGTAGCCCTATTTTCAGGCGTAAAACGAGGCATAATATGCCTCGTTTACGTCTGAAAATAGGTTGTGTGAACCCAGCCTTATTATGTGTTCCTTTGTATCACTCCTATCTATTGCAACCCACTGAATAGTTTGTACTTTGTACACTTTTGCTCTCTACAGGCTTTCGCTGGGCACACAGGGATTCTAGTTACCCTAGTATCCAATCTGTTGTAGTACTGTATCCATGCTGCCAACCAGCAGCATATTATCATTGCTCTTATAGGGAATGTGTCGCGAATTAAACTTTTTTTTTATGTGTCGTTACTTATTGCTATTATATTTTTTACGTTTTTTGCTGTATTTTTTTTTCTTCCATATGGTGGAAAGTATTAAAAATTAAATAATAATTTGACATGTTTTCCTATGTTGGCCACCAGGGGGAGCACTTCCCAGAATTACAGCAAGGTGAATAAGGCAAAGCAACCTGACTCACAGCTGCTGTAAATGTGGGAGGGAATCTCACCCCCTCTCCCACAAAAAAAGGTGTCTTCAAATTGCTAAGCAGTGTCCAGCAGCCATTTTGGGTGTGATTCTGCATCTGGCAGAAGTTATAGGCCACACCAAAAGGCTAAGGATATGTTCACACGCTTACTAAACAAAGGGAAAACCGCTCCTGATTTTCAGCCATTTTTTAATCAAACTCACGTTTTTTACGGCCGTTTTTGGAGCTGTTTTTCTATTTAGTCAATTAAAAACAGCTCCAAAAACGTCCCAAGAAGTGATGTGCACTTCATTTTGGGTGTCTTTTTACGTGCCGGTTTTGGAAAACGACCATGTAAAAAACGCCCTGTCGGAACAGAACGCTGTATTTCCCATTGAAACCAATGGGCAGATGCTTGTAGGCGTTCTGCTTCCGATTTTTCAGCTGAAAACACTGCGTGTGAACATACCCTTAGAATGATGAAAGTGAAGTGAATGACTTTTCAGTTGACCGGTTCACACGCCGTGTATTTGACACGTTTTTTTTGCAAATTTTACGTGCCAAAAACCACATAAAAAAAATGCTTGATTAGACTTGATTTTGCGTGTTTGGGGGATTTGTGTGTGTGTGTGGGGGGGATGCTCGCCGCTGATTCTTCAAAACAGCTGATAAGAGGCTATGAAGTATCAGCGGCGCCCGTGCACACTCTGCTCTGCCACACACACACACACACACACACACAGGAAAAGTCTTACAGGGGTCGTCCAGGAAAACATGGCGCCGCACCTGTCCTCAGGTCGTGTGTGGTATTACAGCTCTGTCCTATTCACTTCAATGGAGGTGAACTGCAATACCAGATACAACCTGAGGACAGGTGCGGTGCTGTGTCTCCAATCCGGACACCCCTTCTGTCCTGAGATGACCAGACGGGGGAGGCGGGTGTCAGAGCCACCCACCGCCATCACTGCAGACAGAACCACACAACTACGGCATGAGGGCAGGGTTTGTCCTGAGTGCACTGTCTCTTGTTATGGACAGATTTATAGTCACATGAACTCCATCTGATGAACCGGTAACCTAGGTCCAATCACATGACAGAGGGGGATCACCAAAAACCCTGTGCACCCTCAGCCCATCCATCCAGCCCTTTCCTGGTTATATCTGCTTCTGGGAAAGCTGGGTGACCACCATTACCCCTCCTACTGGAGTGTGTTTGGGGATGTGACTAATGAACCTCTCACACTCCAGTAGGAGGGGTAATGGTGGTCACCCAGCTTTCCCAGACCCCTGAATGGTAAATCTCTCTAGTTGTGCTGAGACTGTTTGGGGATATGACTAATGAACCTCTCAGTCTCAGCACAACTAGAGAGATTTATCGTTCAGGGGTCTGGGAAAGCTGGGTGACCACCATTACCCCCTCCTACTGGAGTGTGTTTGGGGATGTGACTAATGAACCTCTCACACTCCAGTAGGAGGGGTAATGGTGGTCACCCAGCTTTCCCAGACCCCTGAACGGTAAATCTCTCTAGTTGTGCTGAGACTGTTTGGGAATGTGACTAATGAACCTCTCAGTCTCAGCACAACTAGAGAGATTTACCGATCAGGGCTTTCCCAGTACAGTTGCATCATGTGTCCTTCATACAGGGGGGGGCCCGTCGGGGGGGGGGGCGTTAGGGGGGGAGGGATTCCTGTAGGGGGGGCGTTAGGGGGGGTCCCGTCGGGGGGGGGCGGTCAGGGGGGGGCCGTTAGGTGTGGGGGCCCTCGGGGGGGGGCTGTCGGGGGGGGCGGCCGTCGGGGGTCACAAGAGCGGCGGTCTGTGAGATAGAGAGTGGGACAGACAGAGACACACAGCTTACCTGCAGTGCAGCTGGTCTTCATGATGGCGCCTGCTATCTCCCTGCAAACAGCTGCTCTGCTGTGTGACTCTGACCTGCGTCTGCGCAGTACAGAGACAGAGAGCAGAAGCAATGGAACGGCTCCCGTTCATTGACTCCTATGCACTGTAGCTGCCGTATTCCATCTCTGTATGTGTCGTTAATCGACACATAGAGAGATGAAAAAAAAAATGGCAGCCCCCATAGAGAAGTAAAAAAAATACAAAAATAAAAAGTACAACACAAAAACACAAATAAATAAAATTTATTTTAATGACATACTAAAAGCAATATTATATAAAAATATTTTTTTTGTGACACCTTACCTTTAAGAATACCAGTACTCCGGTATGGTTAGTGAAAAAGCAAGTGGACTTTATTCAACTCTGAATGATTGTGTACCATAGAAACAGGTAAAGCAATCTATAACTTTTACTTAGCACTTTTTTCTGGATAGGATTTGTTTACTACTTTACCAAACATATTAGAGCAGGTTGAAATTAGTTTGTCGTTGCTACTTTTAAGGCCCTGTGCACACCGTTTGCATTGAGCGCCGCGGGACAAAACACTGCGAAATACGGTTTCTCTGCCTCCCATTGATGTCAATGGGAGGTCAGAGACGTAAACGCCCAAATAGGGCATGTCGCTTATTTTTCCCGCAAATCATTTTTTTTCTGCTCGCGGTAAAAAAACGCCTTCACCTCCCATTGAAATCAAGAGGCATTTTCGGACGTTTTTTGGCGTGTTTTCCAACGCTGTTTCCACTTAAAAAAACGTGTAAAAAAACCTCAGTGTGAACAGGGCCTAAAAGTGACAGTTCTTGCTTCTACTGTGTTCTGGGGAACACCTCACCAGGTTCCAGGGAAGCCTAGTTGAGAAACACTGGAACTCTATCTAATCCCAGGGCTATAGATATCCCGTGCAAAACTTTGAGTATAAACACCTTTAGCAAAGTTATAGTTATGTTTTATGAAACTAAGTGATATAATGTTACTATTGGAATCATTCTGTAATCTCTTTATAAGGCCTAGTGCATCAGCAGAATACAGTCTATCGACTGCTGGTCCGGAGTAGCAGACAGACGCTGTCATAAAACATTCTGCGTATGATGATATATTCAAAGAGCAATGATGGGGAATTTGACCTCTATATAGGCCTGCTCTTTACTAGATACACAGCCACTTGTAAATAGAGTTATTCTCTTAGCTCATGTACATGAGGGAGTTGCTTTTTTTTTTTTTTGCAATTTTCTATATGAGTATGGTGAAATAACTAATTTAAATATATCTTAGCTCTTCTTAGAAAGGCTTGCTAATAAGACTGATCAATAATATACTTTTTTTTTTTAGAATATCAGCTTTGTGATTTATACGCTCTATAACATTTTTCAAATGTTTAATATAACAGATGGCCAAGTAAAGTTTTAATAAAATTAGATTTAAAATAAGTCACTTAGTTCTACTAATCTCATTTAAGAGAAGGTGGAAGAACAAATAAAAAGATCTATAAAACTTCTGGTTGGCGCAATATTTTATGACTTGTTAGTAGACCTTTCACACACTTTATATATAAAACAAAGTAGTAAAGTAACATGACATTCCAAGTTATCTAAAATGGCATGCTTAACTTAATTGTTGCCTCTCCCTTGAATCTAGAGAGTCTGAGGGTCAGACAATGCCACAGCATATATTTCTTATTGTATTCTCTCAATATTGAGTAATATCTTCTATGTTGTAAAAACAGCAACTCTAAAAAAGAGCTAAGAATTCACAAAACAATAAAGTTGTCAAACAAAGCAACACCCATCTCAGGGATTTCCACACAGTTTATTTTACATGACTTTTCTTTCAGCCCATATTTTTATTATAGGTGCAGCTTTCCATGACATGGAGGCGGGAACTGCAAATGAAGTACATTTTGAAAGCATATGGATTGGCAAAACGTTTCTAACACCACTGAACACAAAATTGCCTCAAAAATGCCACAAACCAAAACACAGTTGTATGTAGTGCATTTTATATTTTACTACAGACTTTAATGTAACATTTGGCCGCACAAAAAAACGTGTCAAAAGTGAGCGCCACAAACCAAAACGCAGTTGCATGTGGTGCATTTTATATTTTACTATAGACTTTAATGTAATATCTGGCTGCACCAAAAAAGTATCAAAAAGCTTAGTTAAAAATGCCATTAGGAATGCCACGAAAAATGCACTAAAATGCAGCAAAGCGCTGTGTGTGTGTGTGTGTGTGTGTGTGTGTGTGTATCCAGCCCTTATAGCCCCATAACATACTTGCCACATTTTAGTATGGATTTTGGTGTACAGTTTGAAAATACAATACTGTATGTGAGAAGGAGTGTCTGAAATACAAATTATACCAATAAAATGTATTCTCTTTTAAGGCTGGGTTCTCACATCGCAGTTTAAATGTGTTTTAAAACTTCGCTGTTTTACCATAATTTTAATGAAATGGTGGCAAAATAAGGCGGTTTTGGGCAAACAACTAGTTTGAACCACGAAGTGGGAACTCAGCCTTAGGGCTTATTCAGACGAACGGGATATACGTCCGTGCAACGCGCACGGACCTATATTAGTCTATGCCCGTGCAGACAGTTGCGTGATTTTTCCGCAGCGTGAGTAAGCTGCGAAAAAGTAACGACATGTCCGTTCTTTGGGCGTATTTCGCGCATCTTGCACCCATTGAAGTCAATGGGTGCGTGAAAATCACGCATGCCACAAGGAAGCACTTCCGTGGGACAAGCGTGATTCGCGCAACAGCTGTGATTACAAACAACCAAATGGAGTGTCATAATGATGGCCCCTGCGCGAAAAGCACGCAGCCGCGCATCATATGGGGCTGACACACGGAGCTGTCACGTGCCTTTTGCGTGCGCAAAACGCCGAGTTTTTTGCGCGGGCAAAACGCACACGCTCGTGTGAATCCGGCCTTAGAGAGGTTAGATTAGTGAGCGGCTGCAATAAATGAAGAACACCAATGAAGTGTTCTCCTGATTCAGAGTAATAGCCTTCTCATGAGAAGGCGAATAGAGAAAACTTAAAAGTTCTTCAGGAAACACCATTTAACATTTGGAAAAAGATAGTTAACATGTATGCTTCCAGAATAATATTAATTATTACAGTGACAGATGAGAAAATAAGCATCTATACCAGGGGTCTACAACTCAAAAATGCTATCCATAGCTATAGGATCATAGTGCTGTCTCATATATATATACACACACACACACACACACACACACACACACACACACACACACACACACACACTCACACACATGTTTTTTTGGGGGGTGAAAATATGTTAGTACAAGGATACTTACTGCCGGGGCCCTGTATCTAAGTCTATTATGTGTGATACTGTCTGCTGGGGCACTGTATCTAAGTCTAACATGTGTGATACTCACTGCTGGGGCACTGTATCCAAGTCTATCATGTGTGATACTGAAACACGGATGCATTAAACACGGATGTCGTCTGTCTGCTGTCCGTGGTTTTTACGTACCCATTGACTTCAATGGGCGGCTAGGTGCGTGAAATACACCAATATAGGACATGCAGTGAGTTTCATGCAATGAACACTCGCTGTGTGAAAACTCACGCATGTCTGAATAGCCCCATTGAAATCAATGGGTCCGTGTGTTGTGCGTCGTTTCAGCGCACAGCACACGGACGAGAATCACGCTCGTCTGAATGAGCCCTAAGTCCATCATGTGTGATACTGTCTGCTGGGGCCATGTATCTAAGCCTATCATGTGTGATACTGTCTGCAGGGGCCATGTATCTAAGCCTATCATGTGTGATACTGTCTGCTGAGACAATGCATCCAACTCTATCCAGCGGTGTAGCTATAGGAGCCTTAGTCTTATAGATATGCTATCTCCATTATATATGTAAAATGGTATTTATTTTTATGGGGGGGGGTAAATATATGTATCGGGGCTTGTACCCCTGATCTTTTAAGACCCTAGCAATGCCCCTGTTTACGACTATCCAGAAACGGTGGTGATTGCTACGATATCGGTCCTGTGATGACGCACCACTATATCCTTTACCTTGATGATGGCGATATTAAACCGATTTGTGACTCCACAAATGTTCCACACTCCAGGGACCCTTTCCTTGATACTTTTACTTTGTTTCTCATTCCAAGCAGTATTTCTGTACTCACGACAATTTTTTTTTTTTTTGAGCTGCCATTGAGCAAACCGGCTTCCTTTCCTGCGTTGGCTCCGTCTGCCACAAGCCGTTAGCTTCCTTGCACCCGAATCCCTTGGTCAGCCACACTCGTGAAAAACACAGCCGTATCACTCTCTTTTCAATCTCTGTAGCAGGACTCCGCTCTACTTGCTGCGAGACTTACTGTACCCGAACCGAACTCACACCTTCTCATCGGAACTACGTGCACACTACTTCCTACTCAGGTCTCCTCTGCTTCTCCAGCACTCTTGAACAGTTTGCGCCGCCCTCTGCTGACTGTCCGAGATACTTTGACCATAGCGAAGGCATTATGATCTTGGTGGGTTACATGTCAACACTTTGTATGCTTAGTGGTACACTTAGAGTTTAGTACATTCCTGTTCCACTTCTGACTAACTTTCTCTCTACAAGTTTATATCCATTAATAACAAAAATTAAGACATTAGCTAATGGTAAGAAAAATTTGAAAATGACATATTCCTATAATTAAATAAAATTAAAGCTTAATGTCTTTGAATAATAGCCCAGAAAGGGTGATGTGCTGTGTTGATAAGATTTTTTCATCTGTTATATTTGGAAACAGATAATACGTTATACAGACTCGGAATTGGGATTATTATAATCCAAAGAGCAATTCAATTTCATTCTTGAGAAATTTATTTGGGATTTGAATAGCAGTCTATGTCTTGATATGTTTCTAAGCACCTCAAGGCCAGATTCAGACGAACGTGAGCGTTTTGCGCGCGCAAAAAGCGCTGCGTTTTGCTCGCGCGGCAGCAGCGTGTCAGCTCCATGTGCCCTGTTTATATGGATACGTGGCTGCGTGCTTTTCGCGCAGCCGCCATCAGTATGACACTCCGTTTGGATGTTTGTAAACAGAAAAGCATGTGGTGCTTTTCTGTTTACATTCATTCTTTTACTGCTGTTGCGCGAATAACGCTTGTCCCACGGAAGTGCTTCCGTGGGGCATGCGTGATTTTCACGCACCCATTGACTTCAATGCGTGCGTGATGCGCGAAAAACGCAGAAATATCGAACATGTCGCGAGTTTTACGCAGCGGACTAACGCTGCGCAAAAAACACGGACTGTCTGCACTGCCCCATAGACTTGTATTGGTCTGCGCGAGCCGCGTGAAAACCATGCGGGATGCACGGACGCAAATCACGTTCGTCTGAATCCGGCCTAAGGCCTGTTTACACTGGCCATTCATCGGCACGATTCGAGCAATCCCAATTGGTGATTGTGAACTAAGGAGATCAGTGATAAAAACTATTATTTATCACTGATCTTGATTCTTAATGCTTCCCTAAAAATAATCATCATTAATGGCAGGATTGGTATATATTATGCTGTTCGTAGCAACTTTTACATAAGGCTCTGCTGCCTATTTCCTGGCTCTCATGAGAGCCTTCGCTGGACAACAATGACGATTTCACCCTGCAAGTATCGAACGAATGCAAATTTCCAACAAATCCTTGGCTATGAATTTTCAATCCACGGATAGTTCATCGATTGTTTGGAAAATTGTGATATGCAAACCTACCTTTAGTACTCAACTGTTAAATATGGATGAAGTTTTAAAGTAAGTAGATTAAGGTAAATAGATTAAAGGGGTTTTCCCACAACTGAACAACTGATAACCTATGCACCGGATAGGTCATCAGTATATCATCGGTATGGGTCCGACACCTGTGCCCCACATCGTTAATCTGCTCCGGCTGCCTCCGATCATCGGACGTTATGGCCTATTATGCGATGTACGGAGCCGGAAACAGATAGCTCCATGCATAGCATAGCGGCCGATCTGCCGAACTGCAGCTCTGCTACTATTCATCTGAATAGCATGTACGTTCGGTACTCGGAGGCAGGCTGAGCGGCTTAACGGTGCGGGGTCCGGGTGTCGGACCCCCACAGATCATGTACTGATGACCTATCAGGTGGATAGGTCACAAGATGTCCAGTAGTGTACAACCCCTTTAATGTAAGTTGATTAAGGTAAGTAGATTAAGGTTTGTCTTATAATTAATAAGTTGTCCCTTTGAATAGTATGATTTTGAGTATATTTTCCTGCCCTCTTTTCCCCTTGTCTGTCTATGTATATGACCAGAGATGTTTTTTTTATAGCAATTTTCTAAATTGTACTTTCTTTGCAACACTTAAAAATAAAATTGTGTTAGGCCTCATGCACACGGCCCGTGATTGAGAGCACGGCCGGCCGCCGACGCCCATGGACAGCGACCCGCATTTTTGGCCCGTGCTCCCATACAAAGTATGAGAGCACGGTACGTAAAAAGCAAAAGATCGGACATGTCCTATCTTTTACGGTGGCTTCCTCGGTCCGTAATTGCGGAATTATGGACGATTTTTACGGTCATGTGCATGGGGCCTTAGACTGTATTTATATGCTAAAATGCACAAATGTATATACTTAGCTCCTTAGATATGTTTATTATCTGAAACTCATTTCCTTTTTTTGTAAACGCTGTTAAACCTTTAATAAAAAGAAAATGTGAAAGTACAGTAAGTAGATTTCTGGGAGGATGTTAGAAATCTTGTGAAACGTAATTTTTTTCCTGTATCAATGTAGAGTCTGAACCTGAGCAGCAAGTGCAAAATAATGATTTGCAGTGAACATACCACCGTGCTACCAACGAAATCTATGTTTACTGTATTTAAAAGAGCCCCTCGAAGTGGACTTGGACACAAATAGACGAATACATTACCTGATTATGAGGACATTATGGCTTAGGGATGAAGAAATGTTATACAGTAGGTGGAGTGACGTAAAAAGTTACAGCCCTTAGAATCAACTCAATGTATTCTGTAGCTTATACATGAGAAAAAAAGTCGGTCACCTTTATTCACTTTCATTGACACAATAAGGGCAGATTCAGACGAACGTTGCGTTTTTGCGCGCGCAAACAACGTGGCGTTTTGCGCGCGCAAAACCCTTTTGACAGCTGCGTGTGTCATCCGTGTATGATGCGCGGCTGCGTGATTTTCGCGCAGCCGCCATCATAGAGATGAGGCTAGTCGACGCCCATCACTGTACAAGGTGCTGAAAGAGCTAACTGATCGGCAGTAACTCTTTCAGCACCCTCGACAGTGAATGCCGAACACAAGATCGAGAAAAAAGGAAAAGTTCGTACTTACCGAGAACTTCCCTCTCGGCCGTTGTCTTGGTGACGCGCCTCTCTTGACATCGGGCCCCACCTCCCTGGATGACGCGGCAGTCCATGTGACCGCTGCAGCCTGTGCTTGGCCTGTGATTGGCTGGAGCTGTCACTTGGACTGAATTGTCATCCCGGGAGGTCAGACCTCAGGAAGAAGCCGGGAGTTATCGGTAAGTCAGAACTTCGTTTTTTTTTACAGGTTCATGTTTATTGGGATCGGTAGTCACTGTCCATGGTGCTGAAACAGTTTAACTCTTTAAGCACCCTGGACAGTGACTATCTCCTGACGTCGCGTACCGGAATTTTTTTTGCCGGGTTCGGCCAAAACGAGTTCGGCCGAACCCGGTGAAGTTCGGTTCGATTGTCCAGGTTCGCTCATCTCAAAGACACTCCATTTGGCTGTTTGGAAACAGAAAAGCACGTGGTGCTTTTCTGGTTACATTCATCCTTTTGACAGCTGGTGCGCTGTTTCAGTCGGTTCGCACGGAAGTGCTTCCGTGCGACCTGCGTGGTTTTCACGCACCCATTGACTTCAATGGGTGCGTGATGCGCGAAATACGCGGAGATATTGAACCTGTCGCGCTTTTTGCGTAGCTGACAAACGCTGCGCAAAAAGCACGGACTGTCTGTACTGCCCCATAGACTTGTATTGGTCTGTGCGTGGCGCGTGAAAACCACGCGGCCCGCACGGACCGAATACACGCTCGTGTGAATCCCCCCTAAGACTCACATGTCCAAAATCATATGTAAACAACAAAATCAGCAGGTAGCGTTAAAGCTTAAAGGGGTTGGCCAGTTTACTATTAAATGCTGTTAAATGGTGCCTTGATGCAAAACAAGACACTTACTAATATGATGTCTTCAGCACATCGGCCATCTTCGCCAGTTCTGGCAAGCAACGCCCCCATGTACAAAATCTGCTATCCGCCATCACGCCGGCCTCGTCCATGGCAGCGAGTGACAAGGAGAGGCAGAAGAATCAGCTCATCCATGCCTGAACGAGCCCGAACTACTAGCCCCTCTTCTGCGCTTGCACTGGTTTCTGACTTGCACAGGAATGGACACTTCCTTTTAGGCTGGATTCACACGAGCACATTACGTCCGTAATGGACGGAACGTATTTCGGCCGGAAGACCCGGACCGAACACACTGCAGGGAGCCGGGCTCCTAGCATCATAGTTATGTACGACGCTAGGAGTCCCTGCCTCGCTGCCGGACAAATGTCCCGTACTTTAATCATGTTTTCAGTACGGGACAGTTGTCCGGCAGCGAGGCAGGGACTCCTAGCGTCGTACATAACTATGATGCTAGGAGCCCGGCTCCCTGCAGTGTGTTCGGTCCGGGACTTCCGGCCGAAATACGTTCCGTCCATTACGGACGTAATGTGCTTGTGTGAATCCAGCCGTAAAGAGGCACTGTCACCAGATTATAAGTGCCCTATCTCCTACATAATCTGACCGTCGCGGTAATGTAGAGAACAGCAGTCGTTTTTATTTTGAAAAACGATAATTTTTGAGCAAGTTATGAACAATTTTAGATTTATGCTCGCTCTATGTTTGCTGGTGTGTGGTGAACGAACCTCCAAAAAGAACGATCTTCAACTGTAAAAAATAAAAATAAAAATGAGAATATATCGAAAATCACCAAATGATGTGCAAAATCTTAGATAAAAATGTTAAAAACAGCAATGAAATCTCAGAGTCCAGGTGTTATCTTATACTCTAGATTCAGACCTCTGGGGTACAAGGTGTCAAGCTCAAAAATCCAACGTAATTCCTTTCTTTTTAGTGACTTCTGTCTGTCCCCTCCCCTTCTGAGTGTTAGAATACAATCTATTATCCTAAACCTTAATTGATTTAACTGATGATTTTTTCAATAAAATGTCTCAGTAATGGTAGTTCCATAACTTTCTTCCTAATTGTACTCTTGTGTTTATTGATTCTCAATTTAATGGGCATAGTCGTTTCTCCTATATAGATTAATGAACAAGGGCATGTTATCATATATACGACGAAATCCGAGTTACATGTAAACCTGTGTCTAATATTGAAAACCTTCCCAGTGTAGGGGTGCTGAAATTTATTACCCTTCAAGATATTGTTGCAATTACAGCAATTCAAACACTGAAAATTTCCATTTTTAGTGGGGCAAAGCAACATGTGTATATTTTTCTTTTCACTACCCACATCCGATTTAACAAATGCATCTCTGATGTTCCTGGTCATACGATAGGACATAATAGGTGGTATACTCAATGTGTCAATCTCATTGTGTCCCTTCGACACTATCGGCCAATTATTATGCAGAATGTTACTTATGCGACCACTGAAGTTGCCAAAGGTTGAAATAAAGGGTATGCGTTCAACCTGTTTAACCCCTTAGCGCACCAGGACGCACCGGTACATCCTGCATTGAAGTGCTTTAAGGCACAGGGACGTACCGGCGCGTCCTGGCTAAAAACTGTCACCCTGTCAAAGGACAGGGTGACAGAACTGTGCCGTCAACTGTTTATGACAGTTGACCGGCACAGTAAGACGGCAGGGGACCATTCACAGCGGTCTCCTGCAGGCGATCGCTGTGATTGGTCAGTCAAAGCAGACTCACCAATCACAGCTCCATGACGTGGTGTATGTGATAGCGCTGGCTCAGAAGCTGAGCCAGCGCTATCACCACCGGGAATCAGCTGTCCGACGCCACTCTGCAACGGCCAGGACCAGAGCTAGGCTCCGATCCGGCCGATTAACCCCTTCGATGCATTGATAAACGTGATCGATGCATCGAAGTGTCTTGTAGCCTGTCAGCAACCACAATGGTTGCCACGGGCGCGGTTGTCAGCTGTTTGTCACAGCTGACATCGTGCCCTAACGGCCAGGACCGGAGCAAGGCTCTGATCCGGCCGATTAACCCCTTAGATGCAGCTATCGCTGCATCTAAGTGATTAGATCGTACCCTATGTTTTCTAATGACAACCATCGGCACCCGCGGGTGTTCCGATGGTTGCTATGGCAACCATAGCCTAACAATCGCTTCCTAGTACGGAAGCCTATTAGGCCCCGCTGGGAGGCGAAGCCTAATAGGCTTGCTGTCAGTGAATAGCTGACATCTCTAATACACTGCACTATGTAGGTAGTGCAGTGTATTAGAATAGCGATCAGGGCTTCATGCCTTCAAGTTCCCTAGTGGGACAAAAAAAAAGTTAAAACAAGTTAATAAAAATGTTGTAAATAAGTAAAAAAAAATAAGTTTCATGTTAAAAAACACTATAACAGCCTTTTTTCCTATAATAAGTCTTTTATTATAGGAAAAACCAAAAAACATAAAAAAAGTACACATATGTGGTATCCCCGCATCCGTAACGACCCAAACTATAAAAATATTACGCTATTTTACCCGTACGGTGAACACCGTAAAAAAATTTAATCAAAAACTATTCCAGAATCGCTGTTTGTTAGTCACTACCCCTCGCAAAACAGAATAAAAAAAGGGATCTAAAATTTGCATGTACCCCAAAATTATACCATTAAAAAACGCAGCCCGTCCCGCAAAAAACAAGCTCTCCCACCGCTTTTTTGACGGAAAAATAAAAAAGTTATGGCTCTCAGAATATCGCCTCTTCTTAAATTTATTGCACATCTGTGTCAACCTAACCTTTTTGTGTGTTGTATCAGACACAATTCTATCAACTTGTAATAGTTGACTCCATGGTAAAGATTCTATCATGTGTCTGGGATGATTGCTGCTATATAGAAGGAGATTGTTTCTGTCTGTGGACATCACAAATAAATCCGTAGAGAACAATCTATCTTTCAATTGTACCAATGTATCCAGGAACTGCAGCTCATGGTCAGAACAAACCATCGTGAACTGCAGGGCCGGGATATGGCTATTTAACTCCAAAAGGAACTGATCTAAACACAATCTGTCACCCTCCCAGATGACAAAAATGTCATCAATAAATCTCCACCAGCAGCTGATGTGACCCATATGTGTAGAGGTGTAGTCATGCTCCTCCTCAAAGGTGGACATTGTAACGTCCATGGCCACGGCCCGTCATTCGGTCGTTAAACCCGCCGGCCGTGGCCATGGACAGCTTACCTCCCTGCAGCGTTGTCCCCCAGGCAGGCGCCGGCACTCACTTCCGGATTCTGTGTGTCTCCGGCGGGGGCGCGCGCCCGCGCGTGCACGGCCTTAAAGGGCCAGTGCACGCGTTTTTGCAGTAAACCTGCAATCTGGCCCAGGATACCCTGGGCTATAAAAAGGGCTCTGCCCTCTTGCCCTTTGCCAGAGCTTGTTCGTTTTCCCATTGTTCGTATTGCTTATGGTCTCCCAGTGTCTTCCAGCCTCCCAGTGTACCTTGCTCCTGTATCCCGTATCCTGTTTCCGTGCTACCTAGTGCTATTGCCGTGCTGTGCTACCTGCCGTGCTGGGCTACAGCCTACACTGCCCTGCTACACCTCACCGGACGACTTCCCGCCGCCTGGTCCTGGACGTGCCCGTCTCGCCACTGCCTACGATTGCCTCAGGTACTCTCGCTGAACTATCAAACTGTGTACTTACCGGTTTGGCCAGCTGCCATCCCGCTACGTGGTAAGGCCCAGTGGGTTCACACCTCGAACCGTGACAGACATGAAGATGTTGGCATACGTCGGGGCCACATTGGACCCCATCGCTGTCCCTCTAAGCTGTAAGTAGAACTGGTCACCAAAGAGGAAATAATTCCTCCCTAGTACCAACTCCAACAGCTGGAGGATGAAGCGTCTACACCCTGGGTCACACCCGGCGCTGGCGAGACAATTCTCTACTGCCCTTAAACCTCTATCATGTTCAATGTTAGTGTATAATGACACAATATCGAATGATACAAGCAATAATGTACCTCTAGCCTCGATGTTCTGTAATCTACTCAGAAAGTCAGTCATATCTTTGATGTATGATGATGCCTTAATGGCAAAATCTCTCAGAACTTTATCCAAACAAATTGCGATGTTATTAAAAATTGTACCTCTACCCGATACAATTGGTCTACCTGGGGTGGCATGTAAATTTTTATGAATATTGGGAAGTGTATATAGTACTGGAGTGATAGGCTCCTCTACCCTCAAAAAATTACCTAATTGTTGGTCAATAATGTCTTGTTCCACTGCAACATCAATATTAATTTTAATCTCTCTGAGTAAATCAGATTTAGGGTCCCTGGGTAGCAGTTGGTATATTTCAGTGTCTGCCAATTGTCTATATATCTCAGATTCATATTTATTACTATCCATAATAACTGTGGCCCCGCCCTTATCGGCCTGTTTTATGGTAATCTCCTTATTGCTCATAAGTTCCTTCAAAGCCTTACTTTCCTTTTTAAACAGATTCAAATTAATCCTTGTATCATGAATTGTACTCTCTTTCAGTGTCCTGATCTCATCAATCTTAGAAAATGTCTCAATCACTGGGCTTGAAGGAGGTATATATGTACTGATTGGTCTAAGACCTAATTTGTTAGGCTGGAAAATACAGTTTGAATCAGTCCTATCACATACAGCATCAATCTCTTTAGAAAACAGTACTTTGAGGTTCAGACGTCTAAAAAAAACTTTTAAGGTCCAAATCCAATTGAAACCAATCAACATTAGTATCAAGGCAAAATGAAAGTCCCTTCTGAAATATTCATAATTGGTCATTCGAGTGATCTATAGAAGAAATATTTACCACTATATTTTCGTCCTTGGAGGATTCGTCCTCATCGGGGGTCTCGATCTCGAGCGGAACTGGCCTCTTACGTTGCCGTTGGTGCTTGCGTCCCCCTCTCCTAGACCGTCCATATTTCCGTGTGGACCTTTGTCTAAAAAAGGCGCATTATTAGCTTCATCTGTTGAATCAAAGTCACCTGTGGTGTTAGATATATGTTCGAACGTCGTACAGAAATATTCGTTGTTTGGAAAGAGATTCGGGCGTAGATGTAATCTCAGGCCCCTGGGGATCCTATGTGCCTTGTAGTACTCCAATAGTGTGGATAGATGTAAATCTAATGAAATCTTCCTTTTAGCTTCATTTTTATATTGCCTTTTCAGGGCATCCATTGATGGTGTACTAAGGAACTCTGAATCATAGCTTGCACCTTGTACAATTCTCAATGCATCTTCGTTGCTGTACGCAAATGTGTTTTACATACCTTGCAAAGGTGGTATAGTAATATCTCGGGGAATCGGACCCATGTCATTGGGTGAATTCGTATTCATGATCAAAGGGCCCGTTTCTGTGGTTTGATATAAAGAAAAATAGGAGGCTTTGAAGCAGCACAGGTCCCGAGTCTGGTGCGGTGCACTCTGTCAAGCCAGGCAAACCCACTCCGGCATAATGCAAATTCCCCAAAAAGTAGTAGGACAACATCACACGTCTCCTGATCTTCAAAGTGGTTTTATTGTCAAAACATCCACAACAAACAGGCAACGTTTCGACCCATAGTGAGAGTGGGGTCTTTGTAAAGCCTAACATTATGTCTAAAAACATCATCCTCAAATAGGTGAATACAAAAAATCACATGGTACATTTCAGCCAGTGAAAATTGTGATCAGTGTCTACCAGGTGAATTATAAATTAGTCTTAATGACATCAATACACTTGTTACATAATAATAAAATGTGTATAAAGGCGACATACAATACATCTTCAATCAACAATTGATATACATACATCAATCATTGTTCTTCCAATGGAAAACGAAAGGGAAGTTCACCACACTACAGCTCCCAGCTCCGATCCTAGGACGCTACTGCGCATGCTCTGCATTCAATGAATCACAGAGGTATAATAGAAACAGTGAATTTGGGTCTAATCGACTCCCAACTAAACAAATCGGCCAGGAATGCTAATCAGGTACGTATAGAAGCCCTTTTATCCTCGATCCCACACCTTGTGGACCACAACATAGATGTAGTTTGTAAAAAACGCTGTACGTATGCAGACATAATCTGCTATGTTGGTAGGGACGCCATCACTAATCAACAATAAGTCACATGTTTCCAAATATCCAGTAGGTCAATTGGAAAAAAGGGGGGTGCGGCCCGTAACTATATGTATATGCCCCCTCGGAGGGGCGAGGAGGCTCTCTTCTCCTTGTGTCAGCCTTCCAATTCATGCAGTCCACTGCCATTAGGATGGAGGATCCAGTCTGCTGCCAGATCTTCAAAAAGTCTCTAAACGTGGAGTCAGCTGCAGGTACCTCGAAAGTATCAGGCACCGGGAGAGGAATTTGTGGGTGCTGGCCGTATACAATGCAGAACGGTGTATTCCTAGTAGACTCGTTGGTGTGATTATTGTAGGAGAACTCCGCCCATGGGAGCAGCTGCACCCAGTCATCATGCTGCTTGGAGATGAAGTGGCGTAGGTAGTTCTCCAAAATCTGGTTGATCCTCTCGACCTGACCATTAGACTGAGGATGGTAGGCAGAAGAAAAGTCCAAATTCACGCCAAGAAGTCCGCAGAGGGCTCTCCAGAACCTCGAGGTAAACTGGACCCCCCGATCAGACACAATATGCTGCAGCAAGCCGTGCAGGTGGAAGATGTGTTGGATAAATGACTTGGCCAACTGAGGAGCAGAAGGAAGACCGATCAGAGGAAAGAAGTGTGCCATCTTTGAAAATCCACCACCACCCAGACAGTACTGCATCCAGCAGAGAGGCAGGTCCGTGATAAAGTCCATCGCTATATGCTGCCAGGGATCATTGGTCACAGGCAATGGCCGGAGCAGACAAGCAGATCTGGAGTTGGTGGCCTTGTTGGCTGCACATACAGCACAGGAAGAAACGAAGTCCACTGTTAAGGATCTGCCAGGCACAGCTTCTGTATCCACGCCCATAGGTAATCAGTCTGCACCTGCTTCTATGTCTGTGAGACTGACTCCATCTTCCACCACTCAGGATGGCAGGCTTAGGAGTGGAAGAGCCTATCACAGCCTGGCCAGACGGAGCTAGCTCCTGCCCTCTGTCTATTTATACCTGCCTTTCCTGTTCCTCCTTGCTTGTGATTCTTCTCTGTTGGTTTCCTGGCCCTGCTGCAGCTTCTTGAACTACTTGTCCCTGCTTCGTATTGACCCTGGCTTACTGACTACTCTTCTGCTCTGCGTTTGGTACCTCGTACACTCCTGGTCTGACTCGGCTTCTTCACTACTCTCCTTCTCTGCGTTTGGCACCTCGTACTCTCCTGGTTTGACTCGGCTCGTTTACTATTCTTGTTGCTCACGGTGTTGCCGTGGGCAACTGCCCCGTTTTCTTTTGTTCTGTGTTTCCTTGTCTGGTTGTCTGTCGTGCATTTACTGAGTGTAGGGACCGTCGCCCAGTTGTACCCCATCGCCTAGGGCGGGTCGTTGCAAGTAGGCAGGGACTGAGTGGCGGGTAGATTAGGGCTCACTTGTCTGTTTCCCTATCCCTGTCATTACATCCACAATATCCTTGGGCAGAGTGGGCCACCAGAAATGATGAGCAATCAAATCTTGGGTCTTACGTAAGCCCGCGTGACCTGCCAGTCTAGAGGAGTGACCCCAGTGGAGGATTCTTCCACGATCAGCCAGGTGCACAAAAGTCCTCCCTGGAGGAATGTCCCCAATTTGCAGGGGATTGACCGAGACAATGCAAGATAGATCGATAATGTTCTGTGGACTCTCAATGGTGTCTTCTGTCTCGAAAGACCTGGACAAGGCATCGGCCCTCACATTCTTGTCGGCCGGGCGATAATGAAGCTTAAACTGGAACCTTACAAAGAACAGTGACCACCTGGCCTGACGATGGTTAAGCCGTTGGGCCGTCTGGAGGTAGGTCAGATTCTTGTGGTCCGTAAAAATCAAGATCTGATGAACTGCGGCCTCTAGTAGATGTCTCCACTCCTCCTGAACCAATTTGATGGCCAGTAACTCCCAATCCCCAATCGAGTAGTTGCGTTCTCCGGAAGAGAAGAGTTTGGAAAAGTATCCACATACCCTTATCTTGCCTTTGGGACCTCACTGGAACAGGAGTGCACCAGCACTGACAGAGGATGCATCCACCTCCAACGAGAACTGCAGAGAGATATCCGGATGATAGAGGATAGAGGCTGACGTGAAGGTACTCTTCAGGCTATTGAATGCGGACTCTGCCTCGGGAGTCCACACCTTGGCGTTCATACCCTTATTAGTAAGGTTAGAGATGGGAGAAGTCAGTGAGGAGAAGTTCGGAATAAACTGCCTGTAAAAATTAGCAAATCCCAAAAAGCGCTGTATGGCCCTCAAGCCTTGAGGGTGTGGCCACTCCAGGACAGACTTTACCTTTTCAGGGTCCATCTCGAGACCACGATTCGAGACGATGTAGCCCAGGAAGGGTAGAGCCACCTTGTCAAATACGCATTTCTCCAACTTGGCGTACAGGCGATTCTCCCTTAACCGTAGCAGAACCTGACGGACATGTATCTGGTGCGTCATAGGATCTGGGGAGAAAATCAAGATGTCATCAAGGTAGACTACAACACAAACATAGAGGAGGTCACGGAAAATGTCATTCACAAACTCCAGGAAGACTGCGGGGGCATTACACAGGCCGAAGGGCATTACTAGATACTCATAGTGTCCATCACGGGTGTTAAATGCCGTCTTCCATTCATCACCCTGGCGAATCCAGACAAGGTTGTAAGCCCCACGGAGGTCTAGTTTAGAAAAAAAAATTACACCACGTATACGATCAAACAGTTCGGAGATCAGTGGCAACGGATATTTATTCTTCACCGTGATCTGGTTGAGACCACGGTAGTCGATGCAAGGACGAAGAGAGCCATCTTTCATTTTGACGAAGAAGAACCCGGCTCCTGCCGGGGAGGAAGACTTTCGTATGAAGCCCCTTTCTAAGTTTTCTTTCACATAGGAGGACATGGACAGAGTCACTGGCAAGGATAGAGGATACACCCTACCACGGGGAAGGGATGCACCAGGGATCAGTTCAATAGGGCAGTCATATGCCCGATGTTGGGGCAATGTCTCCGCCTCCCTCTTGCTGAAGACGTAAGAAAAGGCATCATAATGACCCGGCAATCCTGCCAATGACCGAGGCAGCGAAGGCTGAGCCGAACGACTCCGCACCAGGCATCGACCTTGACACTCAGGGCCCCACTGGAGAACCTCTCCAGAATTCCAGTCCAGAACTGGGGCATGGAGTCGGAGCCAAGGCAGGCCCAGCAACACAGGGCTAACAGCTTTGGGCAGGACATAGAACGACAGAAGTTCGGAGTGAAGGGCTCCCACTATAACTGGGTCTGGCAGAGGTAGTCAATTTACTGAAGCAACTGTCAACAGTCTCTCCCGAGACCTGATGCGTTTTCTCGCCGGACACTATGGTTACAGGTATGGACTATTTAGACGGAAGTCTATCTTTACCCAAGGTCGTCACTCCAAGCAACCCTAGGTTTTTGGATTTTTGGCGGCACAGGTGCAGAAGATGACCATCGAGACCGCAATAAAGACAGAGTCCAGATGTGCATCTGCGTTGTCTCTCTTGAGTAGATAACTTACACTGGTCCGTTATTACCGACTTCTTAGGAGGATCGACATCGGGGGACAGCAGGGGTTGCTGCAAAGTAGGAACCAGACTGGGAAGGGCTCTCTCCCGTTGAACCTCTTGGAGGTGTTCACGGATCCATATATCAAACCGGGCAGACAGAAGGATGAGGTCATCCAGGGTAGACGGCAGATCCCGGGCGGCAAGTTCGTCTTTAATTCTGGAAGATAGTCCATGCCAGAATGAAGCCACCAGAGCCTCATTGTTACATAAGAGCTCTCCCGCCAGGGTGCGGAAATGAATGGCGTACTCACTCACGGAGGTGTCTCCTTGGCGCAGATTAATCAAAGAGGCCGCTGCAGATGAGACCCGTCCAGGCTCCTCAAACACCATGCGAAAATTCCGGAGGAAGGCAGGGAAGTCACGGGTCTCTGGTCCTTGTCTCTCTCAGATAGGGTTCACCCATGCAAGAGCCTTGCCGGTGAGGAGAGAAATGATGAAAGCGACCCTGGCACCATCAGACGAAAAAGTCCTAGCATACAGGCTGAAATGGATCTGGCATTGATCGAGAAAACCACGACAGGTACTTGCTTCTCCATCATAGAGGACAGGAAGTGTCAAAGAAACACGTGGGTCAATACTGCCAAGAGGTGTAGACTGAGGATCCACATTGCCAGGAGGTGTAGTAGGAGGAACGGTAGCTTGTGCCTCCTGCCGACATGCAAGAATGTTCAACGCCTGGAGGAGTTGGTCCTGTCGAGAATGGATGTCCAGCATATCCGCTCGCATCTCCTGTGACGTCGTCATAGTCTTGGATCGACCATTGGGGTCCATGGCCTTAGCGTACTGTCACTAAGGGTCTGTGGACCCACTGGGCCATACCGCGTTGGCGGTAAGGCAGCTGGCCAACAGGGAGCAGGTGATTGTCTATAGTTCTATAGGTACCTGTGGCAGCTCAGAGAGCAGCAGGGCAGGCTCGGCTGGGACTTAAGTAGCAGGCGGACGTTAGGCGAGGAGAAGCAGGTTAGACGTGGAACAGCACGGCATGACTTTGGCACAGCTCTGTGCTAGACCAGGAAGGTATGGATTGCTAGGAACATGAGCTGGAAACAAGTATAGGTACAGGGACAGGTACTGGAACAGGAAACACACTAGGAGGCCATCACATAAACAAACTATAAGGAACACAACAACGCTCAGGCATAGAACTAGGGTACTCACAAGTCAAAGTTCGTCCCTGAGGTTCGTGGCGCGCGCTGCCCCTTTAAGAGCGGGCACGAGCGTGCGCGCGCACCCTACGGGATCCGGCAGAGATGAGTGGACGCGAGCGTTGGCGTCTCCTGAGGAGGAGGCTGAGCGAAATTGCTGTTCCTGGCCATTAGAGCAGCATGTCCGCTGTAAAAGACAGCTGACACCTGCAGTGTATGGAGCAAACTCAGCCCGTGAGCCCGCTCCATACATCATCCCCCCCCCGCTCCATGATGTGCCGGGAAGGCGTTAAGTAATGAAGCGGAACATGGGGCACGGCGATACCGGGTTCATTGGCTGCGGACTATAAGACGCAGGGACTTTTTAGCAAGATTTATTCTTGCTAAAAACTGCGTTTTAGGCCTTATGCACACAAACATATTTTTGTCCTGCCGTAAATACTGGCATAAATACGGTTCCTTGGTCACGCGTATTCGACCCGTATTGCATCAGTATTTACGGACCCGTGCCCGTAAATACGGGTCCGGTGTCACCAGTATTCCACCCGCATTTACGGGCACGTTTTCACTGCAAAATTGCACTGCAGTAATCGGCAGCCCTTCTCTCTATCAGTGCAGGATAAAGAGAAGGGGCAGCCCTTTCCGTAGAAAAAGTAAAAGAAATTCATACTTACCCGGCCGTTGTCTTGGTGACGCATCCCTCTCTTGACATCCAGTCCGACCTCCCTGGATGAAACAGCAGTCCATGTGACCGCTGCAGCCTGTGATTGGCTGCAGCGGTCACATGGGCTGAAACGTCATCCCAGGAGGCCGGATAGGAGGAAGAAGCAGGGAGTTCTGGGTAAGTATGAACTTCTGTTTTTTTTACAGCTTGATCTATATTGTGATCGGTAGTCACTGTTCAGGGTGCTGAAAGAGTTACTGCCGATCGTTTAACTCTTTCAGCACCCTGGACAGTAACTATCCCCTGACGTCGCCTAGCAACGCTCCCGTAATTACTGGTGCACACACGTAGTCACCCGTAATTACAGGAGCCCCACAGACTTCTATGGGCCTGCCCGTGCTGTTATTACGGCCTGAAATAGGACATGTTCTATATTTTTTAACGGCCAGGGCACCTTCCCGTAAGCTTACGGCGAGGTACCCGTGGCCAATAGAAGTGTATGGGCCCGTAATTACGGGCCGTAATTACGGGCATTTTTACGTTCGTGTGCATGGGGCCTTATAGTCCGAAAAATACGGTATATAAATCCCACTCTTTCTGCAGTAAAAGAAAAATGTGATAGTTGCTCAGCCGCTGATATACTGTGTAGATGACGTGATACCCCCTCACCTTCCAATTCTACTGTGGTGACTATGACAAAAGAATCAGGTGTTGCCACTTCACTTCCCTTTTCTTGATGGGAGGAAGCAACTACTGCTGACCTAGAGTAGTGAGCGGCAAGCTGCAGTTTCCTCTCTTCTTATTGAATATATGAACTGTAATTCAATATTTGTTATTTGCTTTGCAAATGTTGTGGTTGTAGTAGCTTCAGGGGGAGATAGTATGGAAAATGCATGAAATGGGGGGGGGGGGGGCGTTTTCTCGATACTGATGATCCCTACATGTTATGTCAAAAACATCCTGTAAAAGTAAAGCCAGGATTGTGATAACAAATATAAGAGACAGCAAGTGTGACAATCATAATAAAGCTAGGGTCAATACTAACACTGCAAACATACAAAGTGGTTGAATATGTCCAAAACACACACACACACGCAC
Source organism: Rhinoderma darwinii (assembly GCF_050947455.1). NCBI lineage: Eukaryota > Metazoa > Chordata > Amphibia > Anura > Rhinodermatidae > Rhinoderma > Rhinoderma darwinii. The sequence goes on along the minus strand of NC_134688.1, from coordinate 216,854,258 downwards.
ACTAAAAAGTGCTTATTAAGGACATAGAAGTAAAGCAAATGAATCCACTTAAATGCTGGTAACCCTGCTTTAGAATATGTTACTGCTGGCCCATAGTGCTTGAGAAACTAGATACACTGATTTTCCTAGAGTTAGTGCTAAGAAGATGTCTTGCAAACAGCCCACACCAAGAGAATAGCAGGCAAGAAAAAGATCAATACATTCAAGTGTTAAAAAAGTTTCCTAATATTGGTGATTATTTGTTTTGTGATGTGCATCCGTGTGCAGTGTGTCGTTTCCATGCACCCATTGACTTCACTGGGCGCGTAGGTGTGTGAAAACGCACCAATATAGGACATGCAGTGAGTTTCACGCAACGGACTGTTGCTGCGTGAAAACTCCTGCATGTGTGAACGGCCCCATTGAAATCAATGAGTCTGTGTGCTTGCGCGTGATTTCCATGCACAGCACACGGACGTTATTCACGTTCGTCTCAATGGGCCCTTAGGCTAGGGTTCCGCAGAGTGTACAACCTACAAAAAGTTTCTCATCGTAGTCAACAGTGGTGCCTCAAAACTACTAGCAGAACCAAAATAAAAACTTGAGGAAAAGGATAGAGTAGTTTATTAATATGTCCAAAAATATGCAAATACAAATAGTCAGTTAAATAAATGAAGAGAAATATGGAGGGACTACAGCTGCGTTGCCTACCACACTAAAGATACAGGAAACAAAATCCAAGCAGCCCACAATGCCATACACAAACACACATGTAATGGATGTGTACCTGAAAATGAACTATGTTTGCAGGGCCGACGACAGCACCCGGCGAACCCAGACAAGTGCCATGGCCCACTGCTCTTGGGGGGGGCCCACACGGCCGCCGGTGCTGTACGCTGCCGTCCTGGCTCCCCAGGAGCGAAATCCCTGGCCAGAGCATTGCCCATGCTCTGGACGGTGCTTCCGCTCCTAGAGGGAGTCCCTGTCTAGAGGGAGCCCCTGTCCATATATGGACAGTCAAAGGTTCCTCCATGAGCAGAATCCCCGGCCAGAGTGTTGCCAATGATCTGGCCGGACATTCCGCTACTAGAGGGATCCCCTGACATCCCTGTACATATATGGACAGGGACGTCAGGGGCTCCTCCAAGAGAGGAATCCCTGTCTATGCTCTAGTTGGGAATTCCCCTCCTAGAGGGAGCCCAAATGGTGCTATCTACAGGGAGGGGGGTGTGGCGCTATCTATAGTGGGGTGTGTGTTTCACTACCTACGGGGGGTGTGGCACTATCTACAGTGGGGTATGTGTGGCACTATCTACCGGGGGTTGTGTGTGGCACTATGTATTAGGGGGTGTGAGTGGCACTATCGACTAGGTTGTGTGTGTGGTGCTATCTACAGGGAGGGGGTTTAGTGCTATCTATGGTGGGGTATGTGTTGCACTACCTACAGGGGTGTGGCACTATCTACAGGGGGTGTGTGTGTGGCACTATCTACAGGGGTTGTGGCAATATGTACAGTGGGTGTGGCACTATCTACAGAGGGCATTGTGACACTATCTACAGAGGGCGCTGTGGCATTATCTACAGAAGGCACTGTGGCATTATCTACAGAGGGCGCTGTATATATGGGGTACATTCTGGGGGCCTAACTTCTATATAGGGGAATAAACAGTGCCTAACTTTTATGTGGGGGCACAAACTTCCGCTTTCTGATGTTTTACTAACACCCTGAGTTCCGCCGCAAAGGGGCCCAGTAAGTCTGTGTCACCTAAGGGTCCACATAAACCTGGACCTTGCCCTGTATGTATGAATACTATCAATAGTACATGCAGATATGCACAGTGTACCGCGTTCATTGTCAAGCACCAATACAGGAAGTGCTAATAATAATAATGAGACCACCAGGAGAGATGTGGATTGCAATATTAAATGTAGACAAGAATGCAAAAATTGGGAAAAGCGATCAAGCACAGTATCGAAAGCCCAAGTGTAATAGACACAAATAAACACAGGCTGCCTAAATAGATGGCTAGTCCAGAGTAAGGCCTCATGCACACAACTATAATTTTTATCAGCAATTATGGATCCGTAAAAATCCGTAAATATCAAATGAAGAGTAATGTAAGAAAGAAATCCCATGTATAAAATCTTCATCGGAAGAAGTAATGATAGCTGGATTCCCTTCCTGAAGCCAAACAACCAAGGGTCTGGAAAACACATCCGCAGGGCACAATACACAGATTATACATGGGTCAAAACAGCTCACTAACAGAAAAACAAACAAAGAAACAATATGACTATATATAGACAAATAAAAAAATAATAATAAATATAATAATTTCTTTAAGATATTATTAAAGAAAGGATTTGAAGCTAACATCCTCATTAAGACCAAAAGGAGAGACTGTTTTTAGGAGTGTAATCCACCACGCTTCTTTTTGTAGGAAGAATTTCTTACTGTCACCACCTCTACTGCACAAACCTCTCGGATTACATATATAGTAGGTGCGAAAATGTCCCCAAATTTCTCAAATTTTTTTTTTTTGTCGGCCCCTTTGATGTCTCTGACATGTATCATCAGAAGATAAGGAAATTGAATATCAACAGCACAGCCAGCAGTCAAAACCATCCGACATGTATTCTCAACTCTCTTGTGGTCATACCCACATAGATAAGAGGCCACAAGGGCATGTGGCAGAATAAACCGCTGCTTCAGTTCTACATGAAATATGATTGACTATTTTGAACTCTTTATCCTGTGTAGAACTGAAAAAAGTATGGGTCTGTATCATGTATTGGCAAGCCAAGCAATCTCCACAGGAGAAAGAGCCTCAAATAGGTCCCTTACTACCGAATAAGTTGCGTAGTATGGGCAGGACATAGTGGCCTTTAGTCAAGATGTCACCTAGGTTCTGAGATCTCCTCCACGTGACCGAGGAGTTAGGCGGAAGGCAAGTAGTCAGGTCCTTATCGGTCAGTAAAACTGAACAATGTTTAGTGTTTCACGCACTGTCCCCCACTTAGCATTAAAGCTGGTAACAAATCTGGAATATTGATCACTCTCTTTGTTAGAGGACTTGCTCACCAGAAGAGATTCACGGTTAGTTCTTTTAGCTCTCACATAGCTTTTGTTGATCATCCTAGAGCTTTATCCCCTCTAGTGAAACCTCCCTAGTGATGTCATTGACTTGTATTTCGAAATCGGAGTCACTGGGGCAGATATATCACATTCCTATATACTGGCCAAATGGAATGGGCTTCTTGACCTATGTGTAGTGAGAGGAATTAGCGTGTAATAGAGAGTTATTGGAGGTGATCTTCCTAAACACATTGGTGAATAAACATGCAACTTTCTTAATATTAATTAGGGATATCCAGAAACTAGACCTGTGACTGACTATATTTCCAATTCAACTGGATATTTTGCTTGTCTACTCGTGGAGACGTGGAGCCCGCCCAGATAAACAAAATGTCATCTATATATGTTGACCATGAAACCATGGAATCATGCCCAACAGTATTCTGGACAACTTTTCTCTCCCACAGTCCCAGGAAGAAATTACCGTACAAGGGCACACGTAACACCCCCATCGCCTTGCCATGGAGCTGTAGGAAAAAACAGTCCTTAAATACAAAAAAAGTTATGAGTTAAAGCAAACTGCAAAAGGGACATGATAAAGTCAACAAGGGTATCATCCAGATTGGTACTTTCCAGAAAGTATCTGGATGTCCTGATCATGACATATTAATGTGTACAGGGACTCCATGTCATAGGTAACCAGGTACATATTCTCTTCCAGTTGTACCCCATTTAACCTTCGTAGGACATCGGTGGTATCATGTACGCAGGAAGTTAAGGTTTCCACTGACTTCTGTAAATAGAAACCATCAAAACTGCATATATTTTCACATCCCCAAGACAATGGGACGGCCAGGGGGAGTGGTGGCATTTTTATGCACGTTTGGTAGTAGATAAAAGATTGGGGTCACTGGACAGTTTGTAACTAAACCCTCAAACATCTTTGAACAAATGATTTGATCCTTTACAGCTCTGGCCAAGCCTAAGTCTAATTCAGACTTGAATGCACTCATTGGATTTTTTGTGAGTTTTCCGTGGAGACAAGGAGTCACACATGACTTGAATGTTTTTCTTTGGAAAAGAAAGTTGTAAAACCTTGTAAAATTCGCCCAAAATGTTTTTCAGATTTTTGCAATGGTCGCACAGTACTTTGCAACTTCTTGTTCTCAGAGAGAAACATTAAAGTCACATGCATGTCGTGGAAATGTGTGATGTTGTTGTGTCATAGTGACAGATTGACTTTCTGCAAAGGAAAAGCAGAACTTGGATCAGAACCTCTTCCTTTTTCAGAGTTAGAATCCTGCAGTCATTCCCATTCACATGATGCCTATTTCTGTAACTATTTAACTCTGGTCACTACTTGACTAGAAATGTAAATTTATTTCATTCCAGTTTATAAATGATCTTCTCATATATTTCCTACATCTGATACGTGAAGCTGTTATATCTGTCGCAACAAGGAGGCTCATTTTATGTTGCTACAATTTTCTTACATTACTTTATGTATATGTTATGGTATTAATAGGCCGAAACTCAGCTTAACCAGTTGACGACGCAGGACACATATGCTTATCCCGAGCGGCATGTTATTACCGCATAAGGAAGAGCATACTCGTCCAGCTGTTTGCATGGCACAACAAATGTGCCTGTGCGATCAGGAGAAGGGCAACGGCTGTATTACACAGCCTCTGCCCTACTCTAACAGCGGAGATCAGAGGACCCTCTGGTCTCCGTCCTTTAACCTCTTTGATGCCAGGGTCAATAGTGACTGCGGCATTTATCTTAACAGATAAGAGCGAGTTTGACAGTGCAAGGGGGCCACCTCTGTAAGCCCATTGACGACCCCGACGCGATTGCGGACATTGATGGGTTATTATGGCAACCGGGGGCCTAACAAAGGCCCCCAGGTCAGCCATAAGCATTTGCCTATTAGGCAAAGCCAAAATCTCCTGTATGAAACAAATATTTATTAAAAAAAAAAATTTTTTTATTTAAATACTACTAATGTACATAAAATGCTAATTAGTCATTAAAGAGAAAGAGACAACCCATTTTATATTGAAGCTTCTCTCATGATCAGCTGACACCGAACCCATTGGAAGCCAGATATTTCCCCTGCAATAGAATGTAGTATTACATTGCGGCCATTCAGATGAATGGTCGTCAATATAATACATGGATGACTTGAATCCTCCGGAGTGGCTCTCCTTTTTTTGTCTCTGTGACGTCCAAATGCCCTAATAGGGGATATGGATAGGGTTTTATGAGACAACCTCTTTAAAGATCTTTTGACTACATCCTAAACACACTTTAGACTGAGAATTTATATTCATTTGCACCTTCAATTCATACTTACTCTTTTCCTAGACTTATAGTAGAAAACACCTGCACTACACCTTCCCCACTTCCAACTTGCAAGATAAGAGCTTTGGCTGCTTACATTTTGAATTCCATATGTACATATCTGTGTACTCAGACTTTATAGGATACGTAACACAGAAATACAACATTAAGACTCCATTATGTGGATACTAATGTGAAGCCCCAAGCATAAAATATAAAAAAAAAACTACATCTACGGTACCTTGTGATATTACCTTTGGCCAAGTATGAGGAGCAGACTGTTCCTCCACTGTTTTGAATGATATACGTACTTGATGGAAAAACAATCATATTTCCAGTTCAGAGACCCCATGTCTATAGTTCCAATTGGATTATTTTCAGCTTGACTAGCTATACAATATATATTTCACACTCTAAACCAGCATTAAGCCTCCCATACACAAGAGAATGCTGTTGGCCAAATATCTTTCTCTCCAGGCTTACTCATAAACATTCAAGCTAGGATTGGCTTAGCGTGCATGTCTATTTTAAATGGGAGATAGGCTGCTGGGAGCAGCTAATCTGAGGAACAAAGGATCAGGCACGTTGAAATTCATTGGGGTACTACTAGGCTGCCCCCATATACATTAGATCATTGGTCACTTATCTTATGTCAGAATATATATATTTATATACCTATAAATGTATATATACATATATATATATACATATATATATATATATATATATATATACATATATAAAATGAATAATGGTTGCAAAGTTGAGAGGAACATTATTTTACTTGGGTAAAACGAATCAGGACTTACTGTAAGACTATGGAGATTAATTTTCATGGATCATGTCACATGAATGAAACATATCCGAGTCATGTCCCGCAGATTGATACAGAGTTTACATGAGTCAGTGAGGGATTTCAAACTCACCCAAAGGCATATACATCTGCAGGGAAGTTTGTCTTCATCGTTGCCAGGGGCCATCTCACACACAATTTTTGTGCGTCAAAAAACACAAACATGGCTGAATTGCCCCTCAATTTCCCTCCTAGCAAAAAAAACCCCAAAAAACTACAGAAAAGTAAACTCAGTAAAGCCGTGAACACTTTCATCAGAATTTATTGTCAAAATTATTTTATCTAGCATATATACACTGTTCAACAATAACATTAAAACCACCTGCCTAATATTGTGTAGGTCCCCCTCGAGCCACCAAAACATCTCTGATGTGTCAAGGAATGGACTCCACAAGACCTCTGACATCAAGATGTCAACAGCAGACCCTTGAAAGGGGTATTCCAGAGAGAGAAAATTGATGGCCTATCTTGATTGTGGGGTCCGACTTTCGTCACCCCTGCTAATCAGCTGCTCAATACTGTCAAATGCCAACACACTTATTCACTTCAATGGGAGAAGGCTGTAACACTGTAAACTGCCACTACAAGTGTGTCAGCATTTCCCAGTATTGAGCAGTAAAGGGAATGAAGCAACGTCATTGGGGGTGCTATGGATAGGCCATAGATTTTCTCTCCAGAAAACCCCTTTAATTCCGGATCAGACATGTTTTTCCAGCATATTCCACAGATGCTCGATCAGATTGGGATCTGGGGAATTGGGAATAAACCTTGAATTCTTTGTCATGTTCCTCAAACCATTCCTGAACAATTTATTCACTGTGGAGCATTGTCCTGCTGAAAGAAGCCACTGTCATTAGGAAATACCATTGCAAAGAAAGGCTGTACTTGGTTCGAAACAATGTTTAGGTTGGTGGTTTTTGTCATAGTAACATCCAGATGAATGTCTGGAACCAAGGTTTCCCAGCCAAACATTGCCCAGAGCATCACACTGGCTCGGCTGTCTTGCCTTTTTCCCATAGTAAACCAATAAATAGAAAGACCCTGAATATAATGGTACGTCTAACCTATTTAGAGAAAACCAAAATGGAACACAACACGACCTTTAGCATGCAATAAAAAGAAATATTTTAATAAATAGACATTTAAAATATACAAACATATATGGATGAAATAAAATCACAAATGCAACCTATACATTAGGACAGAGAAACAAAGCTACGGCAAAACGCGCTACCGGAGCACGGCGGTGGTGTGGGACCGGTCCTACCTGGGCATTGTTCACAAGTTTTCACCTAGTTGTATCTCCAGGTATTTTCATTATGTTCTTACTATATCAACACATTGTGGCTATGTTTTCTATGTGACTACCATTCTATATGAAGCTAATCAATGTGTGCCTCCACTGTGAGATTTTCAATACCTTGTTGCACTATGTTTTATTGTTTCTTGATATTTATTCCTTGCGCTCAGCACTCATTGGTATTCTCCTGTAGGACCTTGACACAATTTATACTTCTGCCACATCTACTGCGATTTTTCTTTCTCTATCCCAATGTATAGGTTGCATTTGTGATTTTATTTCATCCATATATGTTTGTATATTTTAAATGTTTATTCATTAAAATATTTCTTTTTATTGCATGCTAAAGGTTGTGTTGTGTTCTCTTTTGGTTTTCTTTTTCCCATAGTGCATCCTGGTGCCATCTCTTCCCCAGGAAAGTGACACACATGCACCTAGCCATCTATATGATGTACAAGAAAATGTAATTCACCAGGCTACCTTCTCCCTTTGTTTCGTGGTTCAGTTCTGATTCTCTTGTGTCCATAGTAGGCATTGACAGTGGTCAGCATGGATACACTTTGTGTAATGACACCTTTCTAGGATAGCAATTAGTGCTACAGTAGCTCTCCTGTAGGATCGGAGCAGACCAACTAGCCCTCATCCCTCACGTGCATCAATTAGCCTTGGGTGCCTATGACCCTGTCGCTCGTTCAGCGGTTCACCTTCCTTGGACCACTTTTGGCAGGTACTAACCACTGCATACCGGCAACAACTCTCAAGACCTGCTGTTTTGGAGATGATCTGACCCAATTGTCTAGCCATCCCTTCACCAGTCTGTTTTTAAAGGCTATGGACACCTTTGAGGGCATTTTTTTCCCCAAATAAATAGATTAGTCAGTGTGTTCAGTGTAACTTTGTAATTAGTCTTTATTAAAAAATGGTTTTACTTTTGGAGATATAGCTGTTCTGTATTATATATACAGAGAAGCTGTATCTCTCGTTTTACAATGAGTCAGTCCCGCGGAAGTGGATCCTGCGTGCCACAGACATGCAGGATCTGCCGACACTGAACCTGTCTGGTCCGCGGGACTGACGGATTCAGTGTAAAACGAACGATACAGCTGTTCTGTATAGAGAATACAGAACAGCTGTATCTCCAAAAGTAAAAAGATTTTTTTTTAATAAAGACTAATTACAAAGTTACACTAAACACACTGACTAATCTATTTATTAAAAATGGATATGGCTAAATGGTATACGGTAAATCTATTTCATCTGACTTCTGGATATGGTCTTATCTTCCCTCTTGCACAAATACTGATATTCCAAAGAGACCAAAGTCTGTGATAATCACTTTGCCATTTTCATAGAAAATATTCTTTGATTTTAAATCCTTGTGTACAATTCCATACCCTGAAAAAAGAATACCCATATGTATAATTAAGAATATAATTACAACACATAAACTGACATGATGTTTAGCTTTTTCTAGGTTATCTTATATTAGTTCTTATATCCTCCCTTTATTAGCATAGCTTGCAGGGACCGTACCAAGATACAATGAACTTTTGTTAGCAGTTTTTTTTTGCTAATTTTTTTTACTAGTTTTTAAGTTTTCAGCTAACTAATAGTAAATTGCTAATAATGTGCTACACATAAATGTAATATATTGCAATACACTAAGCCTCTTGTCAAGTGAAATGTTGATGTCACGATGCCCTTTGCCAGAGCAAACTAAAAACCAGAATGACTGTGTGGGAGGACAGTAAAAAGGTTTATATTGCACAATCAAATTTATGGGCATTTTTTTCACACATATTATGAAGGCTAAATGTCCACACTCTAACTGTACAGGTGTTATGTCTTACAATGTTACGTCGTACACTCCCTTTCTGAAACCTGCAGTTTGGACCGTCATATTTAGTTTACATAGTAACAGATGTAGAATGGATACCATAAAACAGATAGCCATTTGTCACATACAGTCATACTCATGGGTAACGCGATAAATCAATCTAATTTTTTTTTAATCGGTATGTCATATTTTGCTCTTTGCTTTCCTTAAAGCAGATTTCTCATCATCAATTTTTAAGGGCCACATAATATGGAGACAGGTAGAGGACCTATTAGCGAAACGGCACAATATTATGCTATTTGTGCTAACAGCCAAAGAAAACAGATGACTCAAAGTTATAAATCAGCTGTATTCATGTGAGAAGTTCTGTCCCTGTCCTCTCTCAGAGCTGATTTTTTGACCGCCATCTATACAGCCAGGTACACGGTAGCCTCACAGTCACTTGTGAGGGGGCATTGGGAGGGGGGTAGAGGCAAGAGACAGTGGACTCGTAAAAAAATTTTGGTGCCGTTTGGGCTGATAGGCAGCAGACATGTTAGTGTAAAAAGCTGCCCTTAAAAAAGGAAGCCTAGTAGGATGACCGATCCGCTTTAAGGGCAAAGCCACACGTGGCGGAATTGCTCTTGAATTCCGCTGCGGACACTCCGCAGCGTTAATCCGCAGCGGAGCCGTTTCTCCATTGACTTCCACTTATATTTAGTAGGGTTCGTTTAGACAATGCGGAAAATGCCGCGGCGGAGCATAGGCTGCGGTGCGGAATTTGGTGTCCGCAGCATACAATGGATGTTGCGGAGTTGTGGCGGACTGGTTGCGGACTCATTGCGGAAGTTCTCCATTGACTTCAATGGAGATTCAAAATTCCGCAATCGAATCCGCACATGTTATGTGTGGTGCGGATGCGTCTTGCTTTTTTGACATGACATTTCTTCATTCTGGCTGGACCTATGTATTTCTAGGTCTACAGCCAGACTGAGGAAGTCAATGGGGCTCCCGTAATTACGGGAGCGTTGCTAGGAGACGTCAGTAAATAGTCACTGTCCAGGGTGCTGAAAGAGTTAAGCGATCGGCAGTAACTGTTTCTGCACCCTGGACAGTGACTACCGATCCCAATATACAGCAACCTGTCAAAAAAATAGAAGTTCATACTTACCGAGAACTCCCTGCTTCTGTCTCCAGTCCGGCTTCCCAGGATGACGTTTCAGTCTAAGTGACGGCTGCAGCCAATCACAGGCTGCAGCGGTCACATGGACTGCCGCGTCATCCAGGGAGGTCGGGCTGGATGCCGAAAGAGGGACGCGTCACCAAGACAACGGCCGGTAAGTATGAAATTCTTTTACTTTCACTAGGGAAAGTGCTGTCCCTTCTCTCTATCCTGCACTGATAGAGAGAAGGGAAGCACTTTTACCGCAGTACGCAGCAGCTAGTCCGCATCAATTTACTGCACATTTTGGGCAGATTCTGTGCGGCATTGATGCGGACAGCTGTGGAAGAATTCCGCCACGTCTGGGCATGCCCTAAAGGTTTTTTTTTTACATTTTAAATTTTTTTGTTAATTTTTTTCAGAAATACAGAATAAAGAAATAAGAACAACAGAAAAATATATATATATCAGTCCTTATCTACATTAGGTCCACGCAGGAACCTCCAAACCCATAAAACACTTATGGTAATAGCATATTTTGGACCACTTGTCCCATGACATTATATAAAAAGATGAATGTAAAGTGACCCAACAACCCCATGTCTCCTCCATTAAACAGCTATGCAAATATGTAGATACAATATATTGGAGCCTTATGTTGTCCAATTAATCCCTTGACATTAGTGATCCTGAGGGGAAGGTGTCCCTCCCTGAGATAATGCCAATCACATATATATAAATATTCCCCTTCCTCTTGTGAAGGAGGATTAGCAATCCCCATCATGCTCTTCATATTATTATATTCCATTTACATGTCAAAGAGTTACATCAATACCACTGAAATTACCTATACAATAAGTCATATCATACATTAAAGGAACATCTGGTAATACCCATGGCATGAGACTAGTAACCTAATTTAAGGACTCTAAGTATTAGTACCTTGTCCAATTTCTTCAAGTGACCTTTGAAATAAGAGGGAGCAAATGAACTCCTTGTGCAGAAGTGGACAGGTACTTGATCCATGGTTCCCACAATGTAAGGACGTGGGGAAGTCTATGAGATCTCAGAGCATACATGCGTTCCATGGTATAGGAAACATTAACCTGGTTGATCAATTCTGAAATGGAGTACTGATTGGGTAATTTCCAGTATTTAGCTAAAAGTAAACGTGTCGCTATAATAATATGGCTGGACACCACTTGAGAGGAGCTCGGGATATTGTGCATATTGAGAAAACATAAGGCCAGTGCCGGATCCGGTTTAACCATACAGGACGAAATTTGGGAAATGATATCAAATACCTGTCTCCAGAACGCATAGACTTCTGGACATTGCCACCACATATGAAAGTACGACCCTTTGCAACCACACCCCTTCCAACAAACCTCCGGGTAAGAGTTGTCAGATTTCGCAAAATTTAAAGGTGTTAAGTACCAGCGTAGCAATAGTTTTTGGGAAGCTTCCCAATGTTTAACTCCCTTAGAAATTTTTTTGGACCATGCAAATGCTTTCTGCCACTCCATCAGAGAAAAGGAAGAGTTAAAATCTTCCTCCCATTTAGCGCAATAAGAAGGTATGTTGGGAAGGAGGTGTTCGCACAGATTTCCATAAAATTTTGAGATACCCTGTTTCCTACTTCAGGATCAAAATATTGCTGGCGGGCCACGGAGGGGAATATTGAAGCGCTGACGTCTAAAGACGTGAATAAGTGTCTTATACATAAATATTTGTAGAAGTCTCTATTGTAGATACCATAAGTCTTCACTAATTCTGTAAAGGCTAGTAATGTGTGGAAATTAAATAGCAAGTGGATATGGGAGATCCCTGAATTTATCCAGTTATCCAACGATATCTCAGGCAAAAAGGTAAGTAAATATCGTAAGGGCAAATTTTTAAGTGAAGTGAGGGCCAAGGGGGGAGCCTTTTGGCGTAATTTTTCCATACTTTCAGAGAGGCCGCGACAGTGGGTGACACGCAGTTATAGGTATTTGGAGAAGAATGTGAACCAACCCCTAACAATGAAATAAGCGGTCGACCTACCATTGCCTGCTCAATATGTATCCACCTCTTTGAGGTGAGGCGTGCACACCAATACTTCAGTTGGTCTAGTGAGACTGCCCAATAATACTTTTGGACATCCGGCATTCCCATACCACCCTGCCTCCAGTGTCGAAATAATGTATGCATCCTCACTCTAGGCTTTTTGTGCGCCCATATGAAATTATTAAGTATTCTTTGGAGACTCCTCAAAAAGGAACTAGGAAGAGGGATTATCAGTGCACGTAACATGTACAAAATAATCGGCAAAACCATCATTTTAATGATTGCTATTTTCCCCGCCCAGGAAGTACAAACTCCGCTATAGGTAGATAGCAGTTGGGGAATACTGGTTAAGAGAGGAGCAAAATTATGTTTGAATAGGAGATTCGATGAGTTAGTGAGTTGTATACCCAGATACGAAATTTTTAATGAGTTCCATTGGAAAGGGAAGGAGTTACGGATTTTATTCCTAACTTGCTCCGATATTCCCACCTCTAACAAATGCGATTTACTAGCATTAATTTTGTAGTAAGCCACTTTCCCAAATGAGTCTAAGGTGTGTTGCACTGCCGATAGGGACATTAAAGGATTAGAGAGTGTGAGGATGACATCATCGGCATATAACCCTATCTTATGTTGAAGGGTGCCAATCGTAATACCTGTGATGGATGGGTTCTGCCTAATAGACATAGCTAGGGGTTCCATAACCATTGCAAAGATCAGGGGTGATAACGGGCACCCCTGACGGGTGCCATTGGAAATAGAAAATGATGCAGACATGAACCCAGAGGCCAATACTCTAGCTGACGGATTCGAATACAGTGCCATAATAGCGGATTTTATCCATCCATCAAATCCAAATTTGCTCAAAACAGCCTCCAGGTATCCCCAATGGACCCGGTCGAATGCCTTCTCCGCATCCAAAGCAAGAAGTACGGAAGGCACTCGGCGGGTCCTCGCCCAATGAACCAGGTTTATCAGCCTTCTGGTGCCGTCCGGTGCCTGCCGTCCGGCAATAAATCCCACCTGGTCTTCATGTATCAATTCAGGAAGTAATGTATCTAACCGACCAGCCAATATTTTTGCATAAATTTTAACATCAGTATTCAAAAGAGATATTGGGCGAAAGTTAGCAGGAGAATCAGGCGTTTTCCCAGGTTTCGGCAAAGTGACTACTGTGGCAGCAAGCATTTCCTGCGGAAAGGACCCCATCCCTGCAGCTTCAGTAAACACTTTAACTAAGTATGGAGCTAGAATCGTGTCATATCTTTTATAATATTGATTAGTAAACCCGTCTGGACCTGGGGCTTTGCCTGGCTTTAAACTTTTAATAGCTTGTGATACTTCAAGTATCGTAACGGGGGATTGTAATTGAATACTGTCCTCTACGGACAGGGAAGGAAGGTTCAGACCACTCAGGAAGTTATTAATGTCCGAAACTGAAGGTTGGTAGGTGGTTTTAGCCTCTTTAAGGTTATACAGATTATGATAGAAACTCCGGAATTGATCACTAATTTCTTGGGGGTGAGTAACTTTATTGCCATTTTTGTCCATCAAAAATGCTGTTCTCTGTTTAGCACTTATCTTTTTGAGCATTTTAGCTAAGAGTGCTCCTGGTCTATTACCATGTAGATAAAATCCGAATTGTAATTTTTTAAATAAGGCCATATGTCCAGACATCAGCACCGCCTGCAGTTGGTCCCTAAGAACTTTGATTTTTTGCGAAGTGTCCGGAGTCACTTTAGATTTATTAAGGGATTCTAGATTATGTAACTGAGTGAGGATATCCTTAGTAGTTTTTTCCTTATCTTTTTTTAATCTGGAGGCAGCCTGAATCCCCATCCCCCGCATATATGCCTTATGGGCATTCCATAAAGAAAAGCAATTGGTTGAGGAAGGGGCATTAATTTCAAAGTATGTTTGGATGTGTGTATCCATCAAATCTTTTGTGAGAGGATGTTCTAATACTAGATCATTCAGTCTCCATGAGGAGAAAGGGGGTGTTGGCAATTGATCTAGGACCTTTATAGATATGGGAGCATGGTCTGACCATGATATGTCCCCAATAGTGGATGTGGAGATGCATCGGAGACCAGGTTTACTCACCAGAAACATATCTATGCGAGAGTATACTTTGTGTGGTGCAGAAAAGTATGTAAAATCACGCTCATTCCCATGTTGACAGCGCCACACATCATAAAGCTCTTCTAAGTGTACTGTGTGGTGTAGATTGGAGTGAGGTCTATGGGCATTTGAAGAATCAATTGAGGGATGCATGACTTCATTAAAATCCCCTCCTATAATCAACAACCCCTTCCTCACCTTATTTACCTTTCGGAGGATCTTGTGAAAGGCCTTAAGCTGGTGTGAATTAGGGAGATAGATGTTAACCAACGTAAAAGTAATATTGTTTATGTCACATATGAGTATCACAAATCTACCTTGTGGGTCTAACATGACCTGATGCATATGGAAGGCAACCGAATCCTTTATCGCAATCAATACACCCTTGGATTTACTGGAATGAGATGCTTGAAATATGTGGGGAAGTCTAAAATGCGTACATTTCGGTGGATGAAGGGAGGAGAAGTGGGTCTCCTGGGCAAAGAGAACATCACTGTGAAGAGCCAAGGCTTCCTTCCACATCTGTCTCCTTTTAAAAGGGCTATTGAGCCCCTTTACATTTAAAGAGGATATATTAATCGGCATGAGGCAGCATAAAAGAACATACTATGTCTGACTGGGTAAGGAGCATGAATTCGAAACAGAGATATAGGATCTTGTGGACCATAAAATGTACAGAACCATATTACTAAATACAGAAATATTAACATAAGAACAGTGCAAAAAAGAAAAACATGGCGCCTACACTGCGCCGTACAGACCTCCGTGGGGGAGAGAGAATAAAAGTAACCACAACAAATAGCATTATTACATGACCATACTACCAGCAGAAAAATCAGGTGGCAGAGTGTCCCTGTGCCAATTCCCATTCCGGATGAAGACGTCTCGGTGGCTTGTTAGCCAAAGGCTGGACGGGAATGTTCCACTTGCGTAGCAAATCAATCCCATCAGAAGGAGTAGGAATCACATGTGTGGAGCCATTCCTAGAGACCACTAACTTGACCGGGAAACCCCACTTATATCTCAGATTCTGCTCCCTAAGAGCCAAAGTGATCGGGTGAAATTTCTTTCTTAGCATCAAGGTGGAAGCTGACAGATCCGGGTATATTGAAATATGAGCATATGGGGATGGGAGTTTCCCCAACTTTCTGGACTCCTGAAGGATACGATCCTTGGCTTGGTAATAGTGTACCCTCGAGAGAACATCTCTGGGAGCATTTTCCGGAGCAGCCCTAGATTTAGGAATTCTGTGTGATCTGTCCAAAGTTATATCCAGTGGAGCAAACATTGGAACCAAGGCTTTAAACATGGTCTGCAGAAAATTGGGTAATTCAGAGGGTGAGATTTCTTCAGGGATCCCTCTGATTTTTAGATTATTTCGCCTCGACCTATCTTCTTGATCCATGAGCTTGTCTTTTAGCCATTTCACCTCATCCTTAAGCTCAGCATGTGCGTCGATAAGATCATTGTGAGCCTTGGCATGGTCTCCCATGCTGCGTTCTAAATGGTCCGTGCGATATCCTAGGTCATCCACCGTCGCGTGTATTTGTGCCAGTACCAGATCCAGCACTCCGGAAATGGAAGTCTGCAATGTATGCATTAACCCCTTCATGACGGCAGTGGTCAGGGGAGCATCATCTGAAATCTCAGACAATCCGGACATATCAGAAGTCATGAGGTGAGTATCCTGTGATGGCAAGCTGTGAGGGAAGAGTGCCTTTTTAATAGCAGGGCCTTTACTATTGGGCGAGGATGAGCCCGATCCAGTCGCTCCTCGTTTACCGGGGCCTGACACTTCTTCCATCCTGCCCTGTGTGTCTCCCTCTGCAGACTGACCTGATGCAGCCGATAGCTGCTTGTGATGTTGCCGCGCGTCCGGCTCAGACAGGGAGTCGGCGCCATCTTGTGACCGGCTCGTCGCAGAGAAATAATCCGGGAGTTTTTTGGGCTCCGCTTTGACCTGTCGTCTCCTGGTCATGTTCCACATCGATGTCGGCTGTATCAGGGATCTGGTCCGGTAAGTAAGACTTCCGTAGCAGGTCTTATGCCGCTGTGAGCCGCTGTAATGCTATTGCTGAAGCGGGAGAAAGTGCACTACACCGCCATTCCAGTCAGCGGCTAGCTCCGCCCCCGCCCTAAAGGTTTTTATACCAAGTATACTATATACTTGGGTACTGGCATTCACACAATATTATCTGTAATAAAACAAGACTAAAAAACTAAATTTTTCCCTTAGATGTGTTATGTATACGGACTACAGAGATATAAGTTCAGTCTAGAGCCATCTACCTTACCAGTAAGTAGAAAGGAGGGACAGTAAGAGGGTGTAGCCTTGGCTTTTTTGGATGTTTTACCCATGTTGTAGGCTGAATGTTAGCTGTGTTAAACCAGCCTTAAGTTGAATGTATTCAACGACATACACGAGGGGAAATTATAGAGATTAAAACTGTATGATCATGGAGCAACTTTCTCCAGACATATACCCTGTTGCCAAATTCCATCTGTTGATGAGCGCGATGGATGTATTCACAATGGTTGGTCAATATTTAGCTCTGGAAGTTCTTTGGCTCTTTTGTCATAGTATGCCTTACTGTTGGTGCCTTCTGTGGGGTTATTTCTCCTGTCAAGGATGGCTTTCCACAGATCCTTGCTACCTAATTAAGGCTTCGTTCACATCTGTGTCAGGGTCCCGTTCTGACATTCCGTCTGCTTATTCCGTTAGAACGGGAGCCAGACTGAAACAAACGGAAACCATAGGTTTCCGTTTGCATCACCATTGATTCCGATGTTGACGGATCCGGTGCCAATGGTTTCTGTTTGTCTGAGTTGTGCAAGGGTTCCATCGTTTTGACGAAATCAATAGCGTAGTCAGTGAAGGGAAACAGTGACGTTGCCATAGCCTGACGATGTCAGTCAAGCACAGGGCAGAATTGGGGAGGGTTAGACGCAGAAGGCAGGAGCACTTGCCACCTAATTTACATATCGGAATAAAGGGGATTTTCTCTGAAGATAGGGTGATAGCAAGCAATTCTTAGGCATGTGGGGGCATGGTTTTAATCCCTTCAGGACACAGCTTGTTTTGGACTTGTGGACAACAGCCGACTTTTGTCAAATCTGACATGTGTTAATTTATGTGGTAATAACTTTGGAATGCTTTCACATATCCAAGCGATTCTGAGACTGTTTTCTCATGACATATTGTACTTTATGTTAGTGGAAAAATGTAGTCGATAAATTGAGTATTTATTTGTGAAAAACACCAAAGTTTATAGAAAATTTGTAAAAATTAAAATTTTTCTACATTTTTATGTATGTGCTTGTAAAACAGATGGTAAGACCACACAAAATAGTTACTAGTTAACATTTCCCATATGTCTACTTTATGTAGGCATCGTTTTTGAACATCCTTTTATTTTTCTAGGACGTTACAAGGCTTAGAACTTTAGCAGCAATTTCTCACATTTTCAAGAAAATTTCCAAAACTAATTTTTTCAGGGACCAGTTCAGTTCTGAAGTGGCTTTGAGGAACCTATATGCTAAACGCCACATAAGTCACCCAATTTTAGAAATGTCACCTCTCCAAGTATTAAAAACAGCATTTAGAAAGTTTGTTAACCCTTTAGATGTTTCACGGGAATTAAAGCAAAGTGGAGATGGAACTTACAAATTTTATTTTATTTTTTTTAAGAAAATTCATTTTAATCCATTTTTTTTTCTAACATAGACGGTTTTACAAGAGAAACGCAACTTAATATTTATTGCCCAGATTCTGCAGTTTATAGAAATATCCCACATGTGGCCCTTGTCAGCTAAATGACTGAAACACCGGCCTCCGAAGGAAAGGAGCACGTAGTGTAGTTTAGGGCCTGCTTTTTATTAGAATATATTTTAGACACCACGACAGGTTCGAAGAGGTTGTGTGTGACCAAAATAGTGGAAACAGCCCCAAAAATACACCATTTTGCAAACTACACCCCTAAAGGAATTTATCAAGAGGTATGGTGAGCATTTTGACCCCACAGGTTTTTTTCCAGAATTTTGTGGAATTAGACCGTGAAAATGTCATAAAGGAGAAAAATCACCCCAACATTTGAAAATCAATTTCTCCGGATTATGGCAATATCCCATATGTGGAAATAAACTGCTGTTTGGACACACGGCAGGGTTCAGAACGGAAGGAGCGCCATTTGGCTTTTGGAGCTCAAGTTTTGCTGGAATGGTTTTCGGGTGCCATGTTGCACTTGCCATGCCCTCGTGGGAACAAAACAATGGAACCCCCCCAAAAGTGACCCCATTTGGAAAACTACAGCCCTTATGGAATTAATTGAGGGGCATAGTGAGAATTTTGATCCTACGGGGTTTTCAGCTGAATTTAGTGGAATTAGGCAGTGAAAATCTACGTTTTTTCTAATATAATATAGTTTTAGCTCAGATTTTTCCATTTTCACAATAGATAAAGGATAAAAAGCACCCCAATCTCTGAGCACGGCAATATTCCATATGTTGCAATAAACTGCTGTTTGGACCCACAGCAGGGCGTAGAAGGGAAGGAGCGCTATTTGGCTTTTGGAGCTCAAATTTTGCTGGAATGGTTTTCGGGTGTCATATCGCATTTGCAAAGCCCCTGAGGGACCAAAACAGTGGAAACACCCCAATAGTGACCCCATTTGGGAAACCACACCCCTTAAGGAATCTAACTAGAGACATAATGAGCATTTGGACCCCACAGGTCTTTTGCAAAATTTATTAGAATTAGGCCGGAATATAAATATCAAACTTATTTCCACTAAAATGTTGAATTTTTTTTAATTTTCACAAGGGATAATTAAAAAAAAGCACCCCAATATCTGTAAAGCAATTTCTTCTGAGTATGGCTATACACTACATGTGGTCATAAATGTTTTGTATTAGAAATTAATTAACCCTTTCCGGACTGATACATTTTTTGCTTTTGCTTTTTCGTTTTTCCCTCCACGCTTTCCAAGAGCCATAACTTTTTTATTTTTCCATCAATAGAGTGGTGTGAGGGCTTATTTCTTGCAGGAGGAGTATTTAAAGTAGCATTTAAAGTACCATTTAATATACCGGGAAACAAAATAAAATTCTTTGCAGGCTGAAATTGGAAAAAACTGCAATTCCTCCATGGTTTTTTGGGTTTCGTTTTTACGACTTTCACCATGCAGTGAAAACGGCAACTTTTTTTCTGCGACTCAATATGATTACGGTAACACCAAATTTATTTTTATTTTTTTATATTTTACTACTTTTACAAAGTAAAAACTATTTGTTAAAAAAAAAATTGTTTTGCTTCACCATGCCTCCGAGAGGCATAACTTTTTTTATTTTTGGTCGATTGAGAGGTGTGAGGGCTTATTTTTTTGCGGGATGAGCTATAGTTTTTATTGGTACCATTGTTTGGTACACACAACTTTTTGAGCACTTTTTATAAAAATTTTTTAGAGAGCTAAGGTGACATTTTGACATTTTAAATGCTTTAATTTGTACAGTGTTCACCGTTGAAGTTAAATAATGGCATATTGTTATAGTTCTAACTTTTACAGACGCAGCGATACCAATTTTGTGTACTTTATTTTTTTTAAATTACTTTAGAGAAAAAATGGGAAAAGTTTTTTTTTGGGACTTTAAATAGTTATTACATTTTTTTCACTAATAATAACTTTATTTACTTTTTTTTTACACATTTTATTAGTCCCCCTAGATCATTAGATCGCTGGTACAATACGCTGCAATACTAATGTGTTGCAGTATATTGTCATTTTTTATAGGATCCTGTAACAGTGTGATCGCTGTTCCTGTCCGTGTCAGCTGTAATACACAGCTGACACCCGCAGTGTATGGCGTGGGCTTAGCACGTGAGCCTGCTCCATACATCACCCCCCACACCACAACATGCTATTAAATCATGGTGCATGAAGGGGTTAATACGCAGCGGATGGTGCAGAGTGAAAATGTAAATTTTCCACTGATATGACATTTTAGTGCACAATATGTTGTGCCCAGTTTGTGCCACTGAAGACAAATACCTCATAAGATGTTAAGCGGGTTCTCCCAGGTATGGTGATGCCATATAGGTGAACGTAAACTGCTGTTTGGGCACGCTGTAGTTTCAGAAGGAAGGGAGTGTCATTTGGCTTTTGGAGTGCAGATTTTGCATGGTAATAGTTCTGTTTGGGATTTTACTGGTATTTCAGTTTATAATGTGGGGTCATATGTAATCTGTGGGGAGTACATCAGGATATATGTAATCTGTGCGGAGAATATCAGGGGTATAATAAGAGGGTATAATAATGCGGTAAATAAATAATAATTCATAGATATGTGGCCAGTGTTGCACTGATAAATGGTGCCAAATCTTATCCGCTTTTGCAACACTCTGCACATTTTGTGTCACCATATTCTGAGAGCCAGAACGTTTGTTTTTTTTCTCCACCCGTGGCTGCATGAGGGCGAATTTGTTGCGGGACAATCTGTGGTTTTCATTGGTATCATTTTGGGGTACATGCGATTTTTTGATCACTTTTTATTCTATTTTTTGGCAAGCAAGGTGACCAAAAATCATAAATTCTGACAATTTTTTTTATTCTTTTTTTTTACAGCGTTCACCCTGGTCTATAAATTACAATATTACTTTATTCTGCGGGTCGATACGATTATTGAAATATTTTTTTTATATAAAATAATACATTTTTTGTGTCACCATATTCTGAGAGCCATAACTTTTTTATTTTTTAGTCAAAAAATCTGTGTAAGGGCTTGTGTTTTGCGGGACGAGTAATAGTTTTTAATGGTTCTATTTTGGGGTACATGCGACTTTTTGATAACTTATTCTATATTTTGGGAGGGGTGGTGACCAAAAAAAAAGTGATTCTGGCATTGTTTTTTTTACTTAGATTTTTACTACAGTTTTATAGTTTGGGTGGTTACGAACGCTGTGATACCAAATATGTGTACTTTTTTTTATCGTTTTCATTTTTTTTCTATAATAAAATACCAATTATAGGAAAAAAAGCAGTTCTTGTTTATGTCACTTATAACTTTTATTTTTGCACTTTTATAAAACATTTTTATTACCTTTTTTTTGTCCAACTAAGGGACTTGAAGACTTGCAGCTCTGATCCCTGATAGAATACATTAAACGCCCTACGTAGCGTAATGTGTCCTAACTGTCAATGTGACATGACAGTCACTGACAGGAAGCCTATGAGGACCAAAGGTCCCCAGGTTGACCCCAGGTTGCCATGACAATCATCGTCAGCCACTGAAATTTCCGAATCTATGGGGTTCATTGCCGAATTCAGCGGCAACTGGCCGCTAATCGGCAAAAGTAGCGCCACGGTGTAGCGCCACGCGGCGGTTAACTGTTAATTTGCAGTCGTAACTGCATGCCCAGGTGTGCAAAGATACTGCTCACCTGGATGTGCATGTACGCTAAGGTGCGCAAAGGGGTTAATACGGAGTGTATTTGGAATATCATTATTGTTTTACTTTATGATTAGAATAATTTTACATGGCGCGATACACCGCAAAACACCGAGACCTCCCATGGCGCGTATGTTTTTGTCCGCAAAACAGGGAACCTGATGTTAAAAAATTTAATCTCACCCCTGCTGTGGACACATGGAAGTGCCTGGAAGTGAAGGAGCAGCCTTTAGATTTTCAGGTCACAATTTTTGAATGATTGGTTCAACAGCCCCATTTGATCTTTGAAGAGACTCTGAGCCCGCATAACAATGGAAAACCCTCAGAAACGACCCCATTTTGAAAACTACACCCCTCAAAGAATTTATCTAGGGGTGTAATCAGTTTTTTGACCTCACAGTTTTTTTGCAGAATCTTGTGGAAATATGGCGTGAAAAAGAACATTTTCAATTTTTTCACAAATGCTTCATTTATAGGACAGATTTTTCAGACACAGAGCATGCAAGTGAAGAAAAGCACCTCAATATTTATCAGGCTATTTGTTCCAAGTTCATAGATACCCTCAAAGTGGTCCAAATATGTTGTAGGGACACATGGCAGTGCCTGGAAGTGAAGGAGCAGCCTTAGGGTATGTTCACATGGCTTATTTTTAGCCGTTTTTAGGGGCGTAAACGTCTGAAAAATGCCCGAAAAATCGGAAGCAGAATGCCTCCAAACATCTGCCCATTGATTGCAATGGGAAAAATGGCGTTCTGTTCCGACGGGCCGTTTTTTCGCGTGACCGTTTTGAAAAACGGCCGCGTAAAAAAACGGCCATGAAAAAGAAGTGCAGGTCACTTCTTGGGACGTTTTTGGAGCCGTTTTTCATAGACTTTATAGAAAACAGCTCCAAAAATGGCCGTAAAAAACGATGCGAAAACACTGCGAAAAACGCAGCGAAAATCACGAGTGGCTTAAAAAACTTCTGAAAATCAGGAGCTGTTTTCCTTTGAAAACAGCTCCGTATTGTTAGACGTTTTTGAGTTTGTGTGTGAACATACCCTAAGATTTTCAGGTCAGAAGTTTTCAATGATTGCTTCAACAGCCCCATTTGATCTTTGAAGAGACTCTGAGCACCCATAATGATGGAAAACCCACAGAAATTACCCTATTTTGAAAGCCACACACCTCAAAGAATTTTGTTGCAGAATCTTGTGGAAATCTGGCATGAAAAAGAACATTTTTAATTTTTTTACAAATGCTTCATTTATAGGAAAAACTTTTCTGACACCGAGCATGCAAGTGAAGAAAAGCACCTCAACATTTATCAGGCTATTTATTCTGAGTTTATAAATACCCCCAAATTTTCCATAATCTGCTGTTGCTGGACATATGGCAGGGCCAGAAAATATTAGAACACCACGTGGATTTTGAGGTCTTATTTTACTTGGATGATCTTTGGGCACATGTCATGTTTGCATAGGCCCAAAAAATTGTGCAGATACTACACTATATTACAAATCCTAGTCTTCAAGTCCCTTAGTAATCATCTAGGGGTATAATGATGCTTTTTAATTTTGTTATGAGGGATGTTCAATTTTTAAATGGTAATGGTATATGAAATCGACGATAATTACAAATTAATGGGATGGATGAAAATAAAATTTAGAACTCCAGAGAGGTGTGGTATATCTGGAAGCACTCCTTTATACACAGTCCAGGGTGGGAGGGACAAGTGTTGCACCGGTATGCCGTGTCTTTTCTTATGCCTCTTTTGGCACGGACACAACACTTTTTCTGGGGGCGCCTTTTTTTTTCTGTGGGCGTCACTTCACCAGGAAAGTGCTGCCCTGGAACAATCCTGGAGACATCATTACTTGCAGAGGTAGAACTTTCTCCTACCTCTGCCACATTCCCAAAGAGCAGGGATTTTATAACACTTCTCCTGGTGGGTGTTGCACAGGGACAAGAAAGCAGGTGGCATCATGAATGGATCTTAGCATCAATACATCCTTCTTATCTTATTATGAATTTTAAAAACAGGTACCCTCCACTTTGGAGCACCCTGCTCTCTCTACACTGCAGAGTTTGGCTGAGAAGGGTTTTTGGGAGCTGTCTCTGGTTTTTGCGGACCGTCCCACACGCCAGCGTTTTTTGCTCCATCAGGCATTTGAACAGGGGTACACTTGTGTATCAGTTGTCTATATACAAGTGGTACCCCTGATTAAATAGTGGGTGCAGGAGGTCCCAGACAATCTTCCCAATTGTGGTCAGCATAGGTGGACAGTTTGGGGGCTCAATCTCACTGTCCCTTCCCTCATAAATTTGAAAATTTAAAGTATGTGTGGCCTGACTACGACTCACACAACTTGTAAATTTTGATGCCATACCTGGTTTATGTGGGCCCTTGGGCAACACAGATTAAGTGGACCCCCTTGCGTGGGAACTCACGGTGGCAGATGGCCCTGTCTATGCCCCAATAAAGAAGTTAGGCCCCCAGTTTGTACCCCCATAAATTTAGTACCCACTGTAGCCACACAATCCCCCTCCCAGTTAATGCTACACTACCCCCTCCCTGGTAGTGCCACACAGCCCCTCCTCCCAGGTAGTGCCACACAGCCCCCTCCAAGTTAGTGGCACACAGCCCCCCTCCCTGGTAGTGCCACACAGCCCCACTCACTGGTAGTGCCACACAGCCGCCCAGGTAGTGCCACACAGCCCCCCTCCCAGATAGTGCCACACAGCCCCCCTCCCTGGTAGTGCCACACAGCCTCCCTCCCTGGTAGTGCCACACATACCCCCATCCTGGTAGTGCCACACAGCCCCCCTCCCTGTAGGTAGCACTAAGAGTGAAATCACCAACTAGAGCATTGCCGGCAAATATGGACAGTGATGTCAGGGGCAACCCCAGACCCATAGTCCTGGGCAGAGCGCTACCAACACTCTGTCTGGGACTCCTGCTCTGCTCCTGACATTACTGTACATATATGGATAGTGATGTACAGAGCAGAGCTGAAGTCACGGGCAGAGCGCTAGTAAAGGCTCTGCTCCGGGGAAGCCCCTGACATCACTGTCCATACATGGATAGTGATGTCAGGGGCAATCCCAGAGCCAAAGTTCCAGGCAAAGTTCTACTAGCACTCAGCTTGGGACACTGCTCTACTCCTGACATCACTGTCCATATATGTGGACAGTGATGTCAGGTGCTTCCCCAGAGACGGAGTCCCGGAGCAGAGCCGCTTCTCGAGCTCTGCCTGGGGCTCCTTCTCTTCTCCTGGCATCACGGTCCATATATGGAAAGTGATGTCAGGGGCAACCCCAGAGACAAAGTCCTGGGCAGAGCGCTACTAGCACTCTGCATGGGAGTCTGTAGCCTAGTAAATAGCAGAGTAGGGAGCTACCTCCCTGCTCTGCCATAGCGTTCAATAGTATCTGCATCCTAAGGGCGCAGATACTATTAAATCTGGCATCACTACCGCTATAGAAGCCATAGCGGCTGCTAGCAGGGCCACTGAGCATGGGGGGGCTGTGACATCAGGTGACATGGGCCCCCTCATGCTGCGGGCCCCGTAGCAGCTGCTATGGCTGCTACAGCGGTAGTTATGCCGCCTCCTAGACAGGGGCTCCCTCTAGAAGCAGAATCCCGTCAGCAACACTCTGGCCGGGATTCCACTCCTGGAGGAGCAATGACTGCAGCGTCAGTACCCGGTGGCCGAGTGGGCCCCCTGAAGGGTAGTGGGCCCCGGCACTTGCCCAGGTTCACCAGCTGCTGACAACGGCCCTGCCTGGCACGTTTGTTGGGCAAATACTGCCTGAACTTCACCCTTCCCTTGAAATGCACCAGGGACTCTTCAATGGCAATTTCTCTTCCACGGGTATATGAAGATGAAAATTTTTGGCCCAAATGAGAAATAAGGGGTCTAATTTTGTAGAGTCAATAGTAATTGGGGTCACCCTGGGGGGGGGGGGGGCACTGGGAATTATCATTACAATGTAAGAACATTTGTATTGCCTCAAAACAAGCCCTGGGCATTGTGGTGTGGTATAAGGGGCAGTGGCACAGAATTTCTGTGGACCAACAGGCCCTCACCGATTGCTTCTTTATTAAGCCCATATTCAAAACTAATCCCCAGTACTGCAGTATTTCTGCTTTGTTGGTGGGATGCCACCTGTATGGCCTGGCATAAAAACTACTGGGGTTGTCAGCAATAAATTGTTGAGCACAGAGATTTTCTTGCTCAACAATTTTTCCACAATGCTGGATTTCGGAGAGCCCTTCTGCCTGGACTTGGGCCCTTGCAGCAGCAGTAAAGTCCAGTACTTGGTGGGTGTAGAGGTTTGGGGCAATCAATTAGGTTCAGGTTCCGGTGTAAACTGAACGCAAACCTTCCTGCGACTTCGAGGAGGTTCCTCAGTGTCACTTAAAAGGAATGTGTCGCGAATTAAACCTTTTTTTTAAAGTAAGTTACTTATTTCTAATATATTTTTACGTTTTTTGCTGCATTTTTTTTTCTTCCACATGGTGGGATGTATTAAAAATTAAATAATAATTTTACATGTTTTCCTATGTTGGCCAGCAGAGGGAGCACTTCCCAGAATTACAGCAAGGTGAATAAGGCAAAGCAACCTGACTCACTATTTTTGGCTACAAGCCAGGAAAAGGTGTCTTCAAATTGCTAAGCAGTGTCCGGCTCTCATTTTGGGAGTGATTGTAGAAATGGCAGCTGGCAGAAGCTATAGGACACACCAAAAGGCTAAGGGTATGTTCACAAGCTTACTAAAAAAAAGGCTGAAAATACGGAGCTGTGTTCAAGGGAAAACAGCTCCTGATTTTCAGAGGTTTTTTAATCAAACTCGCGTTTTTCGCTGCATTTTTTACGCCTGTTTTTGGAGCTGTTTTTCTATAGAGTCAATGAAAAACGGCTCCAAAAACATCCCAAGAAGTGACATGCACTTCTTTTTCGCAGGCGTCTTTTTACGTGCCATTTTTTGAAAATGAGCTGTAAAAAAACGTCCTGTCGGAACAGAACACCATATTTCCCATTGAAGTCAATGGGCAGATGTTTGGAGGCGTTTTGCTTCCGATTTTTCAGCTGTTTTTCGTTTTTCTGACGCTGACTAACATACGGTCTGACGCTGACTAACAGACTGTCTGATGCTGACTAACAGACGGTCTAACGCTGACTAACAGACGGTCTGACGCTCACTAACAGAAAGTCTGACGCGGTTAACTTTTAAAGCAGAGGTGCTCAGAGTTACTGCTCAGCTTGAGGTGCATTTACGCCAAGGTGCGGGAAGGGGTTAAGGGGGTTTCAGGGGTGACAGAGTCTCTTTAATAATTGTTGATTACTATTCAGACTTCTGGGAGATTTATGTAGTTCCTGACAACGTTTCTAGAAGCAAGGTAGGGTATAAAAACAGCAACTTTGTTGAGACACAGACAATATAGCAAAGATTAACAACTGCTATATCAGTATAGCTTGTAGATGGAAGCAAATATCGCAATACATGTATAACTTCTAACATCTCTACACACAGTCTGTATGTTATGTGGCTTACCATCTGCTGGGGAAAGTTGAACATTACATGGTAGAAGTTCACCTTTCACCAGCAGATGGCAGACATTCGAATCAGACAGCAGTTTGTTTAGAGCGAAAGACGCAGAAAGAGCTCCAGTGTTAGGCTGGGTTCACACGACCTATTTTCAGACGTAAACGAGGCGTATTATGCCTCGTTTTACGTCTGAAAATAAGGCTACAATACGTCGGCAAACATCTGCCCATTCATTTGAATGGGTTTGCCGACGTACTGTGCAGACGACCTGTCATTTACGCGTCGTCATTTGACAGCAGTCAAACGACGACGCGTAAAAATACAGCCTCGTCAAAAGAAGTGCAGGACACTTCTTTGGACGTTTTTGGAGCCGTTTTCTCATAGACTCCAATGAAAACAGCTCCAAAAACGGACGTAATAAACGCTGCGAAAACGCTGCGAAAAACGTGAGTTGCTCCAAATACGTCTGAAAATCAGGGGCTGTTTTCCCTTGAAAACAGCTCCGTATTTTCAGACGTTTTTGGTCACTACGTGTGCACATACCCTTATGGTATGTTCACACAGGGCGGATACGCTGCGTTAAAGCACACAGCGTATCCGCCGTGGTCGCCCCAGGAAATTCTGGCAGAAGAACCGCACCAAATTGTCCTAGTATACTTATGTGGCTTACATTGATTGTAGCATTTGCCCTTTCCATTTTTTATATGTACTGTATCTTATTGACTATAGACCTTGGGGTTAATCCCTTATAGTAGGTATGTTTATATTTTTATCTATTTATATGTAACAATAAAGTTTTCATTGAATTTATAATTATTTTGTGCGTGTTGCTGTCATTTAGTAGGAGGTATTTAATATTTAGACAGCACCTGTTTTCATTTTTGGAGCTAGTACAAGCCCCTTTCTCGTAAATTATTTACTCATGGTAAACTGAATCACATTTTACCAGTATACACTATGCAGCACAATCTAAAAAAGAACAAAACAAAAAAAAATCAACTTTTATGTAGGCTCATGAATCTCAGAGGACTACTAAAATGTGAATTTTTGATAATTCAAAATATGTAGTATCGAATAACCCAACATTTTGGACAAAGAAGTTAATTTTACAGAGCATTGCGTACATATTCCCCCCCTTGATGTTTTTCCTGTTTTGTTGCAATTAAAATGTATTTTACATTTCATTCTATGGCTGACTAAATAGTCCAAATGCTCCAGTAGAATGAAAAAAAAAAAAACCTTGTTAGGCTTCGATCACATCTGCGTCAGGGCTCCATTCCGACGTTCCTTTGGAGCTTTCTGTCAGAATGGAGCCCTGACTGACACAAACGGAAACCCTAGGTTTCCGTTTCCATCACCATTGATTTCAATGGTGACGGATCCGGTGCCAATGGTTTCCGTTTGTCTCAGTTGTGCAACGGTTCCGTCGTTTTGACGACCACGAAACCTATGACTTCCGTTTGTGTCAGTCTGGGTCCCGTTCTGCTGGGAAGCTCTGACGGAACGTAGGAACAGAGCCCTGATGCAGATGTGAACGAAGCCTTAAAAAAGTAATAACTAAAAACTGAAATGTTGTAAGTAAATATGTATTCACTCCTTTGCTATGAAACCTCTAAATAAGGTCTGGTCAAACCAATTCACTTCAGAGGTCACATTGTTGAATAAGGTCCACCTGTGTGCCATCACAGTGTCACATAATGTGTCACGTGATGTCAGTACAAATACAACTATTCAGAATGGCCCCTGAGTCTACAACACCACTGAGCAAGCAACATGAAGACCAAGGAGCTCTCCGAACAGGTCAAAGACAAAGTTGTAGACAGGTATAGAGCAAGGTTGTGTTATAACAAAATATCCCAAACTTTGAACATCCCACAGTGCACCATTAAATCCATTTTGACAAAATGGAAAAAACATTGTACTTCTACAAACCCACCAAAACTTATAGACTGGGCAAAGAGGGTATTGATCAGAGATTAAATAAAGACACCAACGATAACCCTGAAGGAGCTCCAAAAATCTACAGCGGAGATGGGAGTAACTGTCCATAGGACTACTATAAGTTGTACACATAGGGTTGTTGTTTTTTTCTAAAGAATGGCCAGTAAAAAAATTTAATCACGTTTTGAGTTTACCAAACAGCATGTGACAGACTCCCCAAACACATGGAAGAAGGTTCTCTGCCCAGATGAGACAAAAATGTATATTTTTGGCCATTATGCCCATACAAGGCGAAAACCTGTTTCAATCTGTCAGAGATTACAATGGTTCACCTTCCAGCAGGATGGTGACCCTAAACATACTGCTAAGGCTTCACTAGGGTTGTTTAACCCCTTCCCGCTCCTGGACGTACTATTAGGTCATGGTAACTGTATCGTTCGCGCTTCATGACCTAATGGTATGTCACGGGAGTAACGGCCATTTCGGCCGTCTTCCCGACACATACAGGAGCTGTGACAGCTGCTGTCTCGTACAGCAGTTGCCGCAGCTCCTATAGCGGGGACCGATCGCTGTGTCCCCGCTGATTAACCCCTTAAAAGCTGTGTTCAATAGTGATCGCGGCTTTTTAGGGGTTAAGCTACCATCTCCGGCCTGCTACACGATAGTGGCCGGCGATGGTGACTATGGCAACTGGACACCTAACAATGCCGTCCGGCTATGCCATCGACGCAAGCCTAGTGGGTCCTGACAAAGTCAGGACCCACTATGCTTGCTGTCAGTGAGTAGCTGACAGCTCTAATACCCTGCACTACGCATGTAGTGCAGTGTATTAGAATTGCGATCATGACCTCCTGCCCTCAAGTCCCCTAGTGGGACAAAGTAATACAGTAAAAAAAAGATGTCTAAAAATTAGAAAATAAAAGTTTTAAAAGTAATAAAAGTAAAAATCCCCCTTTTTCCCTAATCAGTCCTTTATTATTAATAAAAATATATAAACAAACCAATAAACTATACATAATTGGTATCGCCCCGTCTCTAACGGCCTAAACTACAAAATTATTTTGTTATTTATCCCGCGCGGTGAACGCTGTAAAAGAAAATAATAATAAACCACACCAGAATCACATTTGTTTGGTCACTTCACCTCCCAAAAAATGGAATAAAAAGAGATTAAAAAGTCGCATGTGCCTAAAAATGATACTGATCGAAACTACAGTTCGTTACGCAAAAAAACAAGTCCTCGCATGGCTTTCTTGATGGAAAAATAAAAAAGTTATGGCTCTTAGAATATGGTAACACAAAAAGTTACTGAACTGAACTGGAACCTAAAAAAATTTATAAATTAGGCAATACTTCGCTTCTTACATTATACTGATAATTAGCAGTGCCCACCCCGAGATGACCCCAGTTTTGACCGTTTGTATAAACGGAAACCCCCATTAGACCATTTCAGTGCCCGGTTTTCCAAAGCATACACCCCCGAGAATTGTATTTCTATTGATGAGTCCTTGGTACATTTTAAAGGGAGGCTTCAATTCCGCCAGTACCTGCCGGGTAAGAGGACAAGGTATGGCGTGAAGATGTATAAGCTGTGCGAGAATGCATCAGGGTATACCTACAAATTTAGGATATATGAAGGGAAGGACACCAGTATTCAGCCCCAGAATGCCCCCCCCCCCCTTACTGGGAGTTAATGCAAAAATTGTGTGGGATTTGGTGCACCCACTGCTGGACCAGGGTTACCACCCCTACCTGGATAATTTTTATACTAGCGCCCCACTCTTCAACTGCCTCGCTTCCAGAAGTATTGCGGCATGCGGCACTGCTAGAAAAAATCTGAGAGACCTCCCTAAGACTCTGCTTGGGCAAACAAGAGGGGATGAGAGAAGGGCACATTCTAGCAGCAACATATTGTGTGTCAAGTACAAGACAATTGAGATGTCACACCAGTACCCACGTACCAGTACGAGGTACCAGTACAGAGACCCCCCCAAACCAGACTGCATCCTGGAATACAATAGGCACATGGGAGGGGTGCACTTGTCAGATCCAGTCCTAACGCCCTACAGGGTGTGGTATAAGAAGCTGGCCGTGCACATCATACCGATGGCATTGTACAATGCGTACGTGCTACGTCAATGTGCAGGCCAGACGGGAACTTTCCTGGAATTTCAAGAGGTAGTTATCAAGAAACTAATTTTTAGGGACCAAGAAGGCGGCACCCAGTACTTTTGGAAGCGAGGCCACATTCATCGTACCAGGGCAACACTTTCCAGGAGAAGTTCCCCAAACTGGCAAGAAGGGCATAAGTCAAAAGAGGTGCAAAATCTGCTATAAGAGGGGGAAAAGGAAGGACACAATATATCAATGTGACACGTGTCCCGAAAAACTAAGGCTCTGTATGAAAGAGTGTTTTAAAATGTATCATACATCCCTTGATTTTTAATCTACCCCAGTTTTACTTACCCTGATGCACTCCGAACAGCTAATCCCCCATCGTCTTTCCCTTCTGAGCCCTGCTGCGTGCCCAGGCAGCTGATAACAGCCACATTGAGGGTATTGCCATACCCGTGAGAACCCACATTACAGTTTATGGGGTGTATGTCTCCTGTCAAAATGCTCACCTCTAGATGAATGCCTTAAGGGGTGTAGTTTTTAAAACGGGGTAACTTCTTGGGGGTTTCAACTGTACTAGTACCTCAGGGGCTTCTGCATACATGACTTCGCACCAGAAAATCCCCAGTAGGCCAAATGGTCCTTTCCTTCTGAGCCCTCCCATGGGCCCAAACGGCAGTTTATCACCACAAATGGGGTATTGCCGCACTCAGGATAAATTGGGCAACAAAATGGGGTATTTTGTTTCTTGTGAAAATAAGAAATTTTCAGCCAAAACTACATATTATTGGAAAAAATTTATTTTATTTTAATTCCCAGCCCAATTCAAATAAGTTCTGTGAAAAAACTATGCGGTCAAAATGGTCACAACACCCATAAATTAATTCCTTGAGGTGTGTAGTTTCCAAAATGGGGACACTTCTGGTGGGTTTGCATTGCTTTGATACCTCTGGGGCTCTACAAATGTGACATGGCATCCGAAAGCCAATCCATCAAATCTGGACTCCAAAGAACAAATAGCGCTCCTTTCCTTCTGAGCCCTCCCATGGGCCCAAACGGCAGTTTATCACCACAAATGGGGTATTACTGCACTCAGGACAAATTGGGCAACAAAATTGAGTATTTTATTTCTTGTGAAAATAAGAAATTTTGAGCTAAAACTACATATTGTTGGGAAAAAATATTTATTTTTTTAATTCGCGGCCCAATTCAAATAAGTTCTGTGAAAAAACTATGGGGTCAAAATGGTCACAACACCCATAAATTAATTCCTTGAGGGGTGTAGTTTCCAAAATTGGGTCACTTCTGGTGGGTTTCCATTGCTTTAATACTTCTGGGGCTCTGCAAATGCGACATGGCACCCGAAAACCTATCTAGCAAAATCTCCAAAGAACACATAGCGCTCCTTCCATTCTGAGGCCTCCCATGGGCCCAAACGGAAGTTTATCGCCACAAATGGGGTATTGCTGCACTCAGGAGAAATTGGGCAACAAAATGGGGTATTTTGTTTCCTGTGAAAATAAGACATTTTGATGAAAAATGACATCTTTTTGGCTTCGGGAGCCTGTGGGCTCTGTCGATAGTTAAATCAGTGGAAGTACAAGATGGAATGAGGGACTTGATAAGATCTTTGAGATATTGTGATAAGTCCCCTTGCGTAATAGATTCAGGGATCCCCCTAAATTTCACATTGTTGCGACGGGATCTGTCTTCAATATCGGCCATTTTCGCTTTAAGTTCCTCAAAATCATCAGCCAATGCATTGTGTGCGTCAATCACGCTGTTGTGTGAAGAGGCATAATCCCCCATCTTTGTCTCGATATGTTGTACCCGATCCTCCAGATCACGAACTGAGGTCTGCAGCGGTAATAATAGCTGAGTAAAGCCTGAGTGTATGGAGTTTCTGAGAATGAGAAGCATTTATTTTAGTGTATGAGCTGATGCCGGGGAGTCAGAGGTGTATATATTCTCAAACAAGTCAGTGCCTTCGTTATGTAAGGTAAGCGTATGGTCTGAGGGATGAACCTCACTCACCCCTGCATCCGTAGCTGTTATCCCCCGAACGGTCTGGGTGGTAAGGCTGCCTGAGGATGATCTCGGCGATGTTCTCATGCGGTCCTGAGGGGATTCCGCCATCTTAGTCTCCTCATCTCTGTTTCACGCCTTTTCGCTCTGTCCCGCCAGTGCGCTTTGGGGACTCTTTGTACTAGAACTGCAGGATATTTCAGAATTTATCTGTGCCTCATCTGGTTCCGGCGGATTTTCTTCAGATGCCTCTCTAAGTCCATGTGAACGGGGTTCGGAGCTTGCCTCTCCGCCATCTCTGCTGCGGTCCCGTTCAAAATAGGATTCCAGACTGACTCACGCCGCCTTCAACGATTTCTTTCCCCTCACCATGATGTAAAGTAAGTAAGATGGATATTTCGACCCGCTGATGAAAAGTTATTAGGGCTATTTGTCGCTTTTTATTCACTGTGTGCCGGAGCTCGGTGATTATGCTGCCATTTCCGTCGGCTGCCAAGCCACGCCCCCCTGAAAAATGACATCTTATTGGAAATAATTTAATTTTTTTAATTTCACAGCCTAATTCAAATATGTGCTGTGTAAAAACTGTGGGGTTAAAATGGTAATAACAACCATAAATGAATTCCTTGAGGGGTACAGTTTCCAAAATGTGGTCACTTTTGGGGGATTCCTATTGTTTTGGCACCTCAACACCTCTTCAAACCTGGCATGCTGCCTAAAATATATTCTAATAAAAAAAGAGGCCTCAAAATGTACTAGGTCCTTCTTTGCTTCTGGGGCCTGTGTTTTAGTCCACGAGCACACTAGAGCCACATGTAGGACATTTCTAAAAACTGCAGAATCTGGACAATACATATTTAGTAGTGTTTCTCTGGTAAAACCTTCTGTGTTACAGAATTTTTTTTTATACAATTGAAATTCAGCAAGAAAAATGACATTTTCAAATTTCACCTCTACATTGCTTTAATTCCTGTGAAATGCCTAAAGGGTTATATAAACTTTCTAAATGCTGTTTTGAATACTTTGAGGGGGTCTACTTTTCAAAATGGGGTGTTTTATGGGGGTTTCTAATACATAGGCCCCTCAAAGCCACGGAACTGAACAGGTACCTTAAAAAAAGGCTTTTGAAATTTTCTTAAAAATATGAGAAATTGCTGTTTATGTTCTAACCCTTGTAACGTCCAAGAAAAATAAAAGAATGTTCAAAAAACGATGCCAATCTAAAGTAGACATATGGGAAATGTGAACTAGTAACTATTTTGGGTGGTATAAACATCTGTTTTACAGCAGGTGCATTAAAATTTTGAAAAATGCTATTTTTTATAAATTTTCTCTAAATTTTGAAATTTTTCACCAATAAACACTGAATATATAATGCAAATTTTACCACTAACATAAAGCCCAATGTGTTACGAGAAAATAGTCTCAGAATCGCTTGGATAGGTTTAAGCATTCCGACGCTATTACCACATAAAGTGAAATATGTCAGATTTCAAAAATGGGCTCTGAGCCTTAAGGCCCAAACTAGGCTGCATCCTTAAGGGGTTAAACCCTTCCCGCCGCAGCCATTTTCCATATTTTCACTTTTGTTTTTTCCTCCCCACCTTCCAAAAGCCGTAACTTTTTTATTTTTCCATCAATATTGCCGTATGAGGGCTTGTTTTTCCGGGATGAGTTGTAAATTTTCACAGAAACATTTATTCTGCCATATAATGTAGTGGGAAACTGGAAAAAAAAACATATTGGTGGGTGGAATAGGAAAAAAACTGATACCTCAAACTTTTGGGTGGTTTTGTTTTTACGGCGTTCATCGTGCGGTACAAACCGAATATTAACTTTATTCTGCGGGTCAATACGATTAAAGCGATACCAAATTTATATAGTTTATGTTTTGCTACTTCTACAATGAAAAACTGATTGTTGAGAGTTTTGTCGCCATATTCTGAGAGCCATAACTTTTTATTTTGCGTGCGAGCTGTAGTTTCTATTGGTACCATTTTGGGGTAAATTAGACTTTTTCATTACTTTTTATTTCATATTTTGTGGGAGATGAAGTGACCACAAAACAGCAATTCTGATGTTTAAAATAATTTATTTTTTTACGACGTTCACCATGCGGATTATTTAATGATATATTGTAATAGTTCGGACAGTTATGAACGCGTCAATACCAGTTATGTTAGTTTTTGTTTTGTTTTTTACATTGTACTTGAGGGAAGATGGGAAAAGGCTGTTTTTTTTTTACTTTTAATTAAAGTTTAAGTTTTTTTAAAAACTTTATATTACTGTATTTTACTTGTCCCCCTTCGGGACTTGAACCAGCAATCGCTGGATCGCTTGCACAATATACTGCAATACTAATGTATTGAAGTATATCGTGATACTGACAGTCTCGGCAGGGCTTCATAGAAGTACAAAGATGGCAAACCTAGGGTCCCTCATCGGGCTCCTAGGCTGCCATGCCAACCAAAGGCACCCCCCGTTCTCGCTGCGGGGGGTCGTTGGAACATTGCAGGGGGCTGCCCCCTGTTTTTAGTCATTTAAATGTAGCCGTCGCTATTGACTGCAGCATTTACCGGGTTAAACAAGCGGGATTGTGCTCAAGCGGGATCCCGCTCGTAACCCGGAAGTGTCAACTGTGAGCCCGCTCCATACTCTCTCACCCGACATGCGCCGTATATATACGGCGGATGTCGGGAAAGGGTTAAGCAGAAACCTTTACATGTCTTGGAATGACCTAGTCAAAGCCCAGACCTCCATCAAATTAAGAAACTGTGGCAGGACTTGAGGACATACACCAACACAACGCATGTAACTTGAAGGAGTTGGAGCAGTTTTTCCCGGAGGGATAGACAAAAATCCCAGTGTCTTGGTGTGAAGCTAAAAGAGACATACCCCAAGAGACTGGCATCTGTAATTGCAGCAAAAGGTGGTACCACAAAATATTGACTTTCAGGGGGCTAATACTTCTCCACATTAAAGCCCTCCGTTATTTGTCTTAATTATTGTTGTGTCACGGTGAAAAATATTTTGCACCTTTAAAGTGGTAGGCATTTTGAAGTAAATCAAATAGTTGCAAGGCAGCAAAACAGACAAAACACCAGGGAGGGGGAGTGGTGGGTAAATACTTTCGGAAGTCACTATGTATATAAAACAAGAAGGCAAACAATTGAATTAAACATTTGCAATTTGATTCAAATTTTAGGTTTTATTTCCAGGTTATATATTTACCTTTTAATTATGAATATAATATTTCCTATGAAACAATGATATATGTTACATGTTTGCTTTAATATGTAAAATATGGTAAACATATACTGTAGATGTAGCAAAGTGATAATCATTGAGAAAAGCTGTAATTGAGTACAATAATTAAATCAATCGCTGTCTAAATTTGAACGTGCTGCAGCACAACATCGCCTTCAACTTGCAGAGTGTCTATTTGCTGGAGATGTGGCACACGATGATTGAAGTTGCACACGTGGTTCCCATTCACATTCACTCTAAAATGATGGTTCTCACAAACTATTTCCATCTGTGAAGAAAATTGATATAGCAGATATTCTAGATGAAAGGATAATCAAATTCCATTGCACATTTCTCCACATAATTGTGAAAAAATGCTACAAAGTAAGAATGCTTTCAAAAACAGAAATATTAATGTTTGTTTTTTTTATCAATCAACAAAATGAAAAGTTAATAAACTGAAAAGAAATATAAATCAAAATCTGGTGTAACCACCCTTTGCCTTCAAAACAGCATCAATTCTTCTACTTGCATACAGTTTTTGAATGAACTCAGGCATGAAGTTGTTCCAAACATCTTTGAGAACTAACCACAGATCTTCTGTGGATGTAGGGTTCCTCAAATACTTCTGTCTCTTCATGTAATCCCAGATAGACTCGAGGATGTTGAGATCAGCCATATCACTTCCAGTGGTCCTTGTTCTTCTTTACGCTGAAGATAGTTCTTAAAGAGGACCTGTCACGAAGTCATATAAGCTGAACTAATTAACTGACCTGAATAGCGCTGTCTCCGTGATTCCAGTGCTGTTTTTCCTTTCTCCTGGACACCCTCACCCCCTGTTCCAGAGATATGGCCCACTGTTGTGTTGGCTCCCTATATGCTAATTTGCTGTAATTAGCCAACAGGGCGTGAACTACCCTCAAGCTGCCTTGCACTGATTGATCTGCATCAGAGGCAGGAAAGCAAGGTCCACAAGACAAGCCATGATTAAGGACGCAGGGAGCGTCTGAAACGCGTAGGCACCGCCTATACTGCTGAATCTTCCATTGTACTCTGGACAAACCCATTCATCTCTTTTTTCACTGTTTTTAATGGTTTACAATAAATCTTGGAAGAAGTTTCCTGTTTTAACAGTCACACGATACCCAGCGCTGGACCCATCTACTCCTATTTTCTCTGTCTCTGCAAAGCCGTGTACCGACACGAGGATCCGTGCGCTATCAATTATACCCGTGACAAGGTGAGCTGGAGGAACCCTCCTATCTTTTGTTACAGCAAATTAGCATATAGGGAGCATTATTGTACCGCTCACCAGCCTTTCGGCGAACAAACTGCCCTCTGTTACAACCAAATATTTCAAATTTAGACTCATCAGTCCAGAGCACTTACTGACATTTTTTTTGCACCCCAGTTCCTATGTTTTCGTGCATAGTTGAGTCGCTTGGCCTTGTTTCCACGTCGAAGGTATGGCTTTTTGACCGCAATTCTTCCATCAAGACCACCTTTGGTTAGACCTCCGAACAGTAGATGGGTGTACATGGTTTCCACTGGTTTCTGATGGCACTGCTAGACCTCTTCCGATTTCGAAGTGAAGTAAGCATGATGTGTCTTTGATGCATTAAGTTTCCTTGGCCAACCACTGCATTGTGCTTCTTCAAAAGAGCTTGAACAGCACATCTTAAAACCCCAGTCTGCTTTGAAATCTTTGTCCGGATAGAGATCTTGCTGATGCAGTATAACTGCTTTGGTCTTGTTACTGTGCTCAGTCTTGCCATGGTTGACCGGTGACATGAAAATGACTTTCAGAACCTTACATTTGTAGCAGAGTTTGACTGTTCCTCACCCAGTTTTAAGCCTCCTAAGCTGTTTCTATTACAGTTATTGACTATGTTTCAACCTACATATGAAAATTACGATCATTATCACCTGTTTTGTATAATTGGTTAATCATACACCTGACTATAATCCTACAAAATCCATGACTTTGTGCAAATGCACTTAGAATAATTGATTCTGTTTTGGAGACAAAGGCTGATCACACCAAATATTGATTTCATTTAGATTTCTCTTCTGTTCATTCACTTAGTATTTTGTTAATTGATAGAAAAAAAACAACTATTAACACTTCTATTTTTTAAAGCATTCTTACTTTGCAGCATTTTTCCACAACTGCCTAAATCTTTTTCACTGTACTGTATAACCATTTCTGACTACACTTACCACAAAGCTCTGTCCAGGTGCAAAGCTCATTCCACAGCTTGGCATTTCCAGTTCCTCTTCTCCCCAACTGTTATTGAGAAAACTGTTTCGGACTATAGTGCATTGATGAAATCTTGGATTGAAATGAAAGGCAATTCCCCCAGAAAATTTCAGGTTGACTTGAAAGCTGTAGATAAGTTTTGTAAAAGTATGTTAATACAATTATTTCACATATTTATTTCTTATACGTCTCCCTTCTAAATATATCTATGAAGGGGACACAGCTTGGTTTTCTGTAACTGAGCTCCAAATGCCCTGCTTCGTCTCACACAGCCAGAGAAATAAAGAGAGCAGCAGTACATCACAGTCCAAAAAACATGGAAAATAGTCTTCAAA
This sequence comes from Rhinoderma darwinii, assembly GCF_050947455.1. Lineage (NCBI taxonomy): Eukaryota > Metazoa > Chordata > Amphibia > Anura > Rhinodermatidae > Rhinoderma > Rhinoderma darwinii. The sequence continues at coordinate 216,814,668 of NC_134688.1, read as the reverse complement.
AATATAACACGGTGCAAGCAGTGTCAAGCTGTAGCCGACTCATAACTCCTCTATAACCACAATTCCAAGAAGAACCGCAGAACACTGTTCTTAGATTATCAAAAGCAAAAAAACCTTTTATTTTACCATAACATAAACGACATTACGACCCTAGTGTGGGTTGTTATCAAGGCTTGATAAAGACCCACACTATGGTCGAAACTTTGCTTTTGTTATGTTGAAATGAAAACTTTTTTGCTTTTGGTAATCTAAGAACGTGCACACAGCCATAGAGTTGATTGTGATAAAATTCTGGCTGCCTGCAGCCAACACTAGGAGGAGCTCAGGAGTTTACTAAAGGATTCAGGATCATTTATTTCAATGACACCTGTACAGATATGTCTTCTGTAAATTCCCACAAGTAGCAGCTGCAGGAGTTAGAACCACAAACATACTATAAATGCTCTGCATTGGTGGGCTAACTCCAGAGAGCAGTAGCTTGTTGCCAATATGAACAGGTAGTAGCAGAGCTAATGAAACAAGATGGTGAGGTTGTCCAATAGTGAAGAACTTTACTGCCACAGGAAAACAATAGACAACTGAACAAAGAAGTTTAAGACCATTCTGATGTTGGTGAGGAGAGCCAGGGCCACAAGGTGGCAATAGATCAAGGTAGATGTATAAGTTAGGGAAGATGAACATAAGGGAGAGCAATGTAATATGTCAATTAAAATAATCTTGGCGATATGCATTAAAAAGTAAGCTTCAATCACTTAAAACATCTCCGTCAAAAGTATGTATGTTATAATTCTATAAATGATAGGACTGGTTGTTCCCTATTATACTTGCAACATCACTGCCACTTGTCTGGATTTTTGCACACTAAGGGTATGTTCACACACTAGACTAAAAACATCTGAAAATACGGACCTGTTTTCAAGGGAAAATAGCTCCTGATTTTCAGAATTTTTTTAAGCCACTCGCGATTTTCGCTGCGTTTTTTACGGCCGTTTTTGGAGCTGTTTTCTATAGAGTCTATGACAAACGGCTCCAAAAAACGTCCCAAGAAGTGACCTGCACTTCTTTTTCATGGCCGTTTTTTACGCGGCCATTTTTCAAAACAGCCGCGTAAAAAAATGGCCCGTTGGAACAGAATGCAGTTTTTCCCATTGAAATCAACGGGTAGATGTTTGGAGGCGTAATGCTTCCGTTTCTCTGGCCGTTTTTTGGGCGTTTACGGCCTGAAAAACGGTCGAAAATCGGCCGTGTGAACATACCCTTATTGTGTATAGTGTCAACAAGCCTCGAATTCTGGAATATCTTATTATGAGTGTGTGATTTTATATATATATATATATATATATATATATATATATATGTATATATATTTATGTGTGTGTATTAAAATGGCTCATGTAAATGACAGATATTCTTATTGCTTATTATCCATGTTGGGTCACACTTATTAATTAATACCCCTGCATGAAGCAAATTATAATTTCTTTCCTCACTGTATTATTTTATGTGGTGTCCGGGTGCCACTAACCGGCTACAGTTGTCTCTGTGATTAAGAGTAAACACCATTTGTTGTAAGTAACGGCATTATCCCATCTGGGATTTCCTGCATGCAACGAGCAGGGATAGCCAGATATGATGTACTTTGTGTGTCTGTTGTAGGAATCAAACACCCTTTATTGTAAGAAGCAGTGTTACCCTATCTTAAACTCCCTGCAGATATATACCCAGATAGAGATTATAGGCCGATTGTTGCTATTAAAATTCTATCTGTCCCTGGTTATGTATTACCTTTCCCTTCCTATCTGCCAGTATGGCTTCCCGATGTGCGTTTCGCTGATGTGACTTTGCTTTTTCCATTTTAATTCACATATTATATTGCTCTCTCTCTTCCCTAGCTAATACATGTATCTGATAGGTGATGTACACCCAATGTTATGTGGGCTTGTTTTTTGTGCCTCCTTCTGGGGCTACTACTACTGGCCAATAAGAAAGTTCTTGTCTTTAAGTATTGAATAACAGGGCACAACGGTACTAATGGACAGATACATTTAGCAATAATGATAATTTTATCCAGACCTACACACTTTGATTGCACATCTGACATAGAGCACAGGGTCTGATGTGGGTGATCATGTCTGTACAGCGCTAATGAATATGTTGGTGCCATATAAGCAACAGGATATAAATACCTTTTAGGGTGGTGTGCACCAACAGCTCCTCTGATGACAATCACCTTGCAGGGAAACAGGCCTCCACAGATGATAGATGTGTATGGGATTGCCTGATTGAATAATAAAGTAGGATTAATTATTAGGTCCTGTACCACATGGTAAACTAAGGCTGTCCTCCATAGCCCATTATTGTATTATGCCACAAGTTTATTGTGATCAAAAGACATACTGAATTAGTTGACTAAGCCATAAAGTAATGTAACATACTTACCACGCCGTACATGTAAGTCAAGGTGATCACAGGGGCACAGGAGCAGTGCCCGCGTGATCCCTACGAGAGCCCAGAGGTGACTGATAGTTGTAACCATCAGGATCAGAGATAACTCCGATCCTGCTAATTTTACTCCTTAGATGTAGCACCATTTAAGAGGTTTCCAGAGCCATCTACACAGTTCGCACGGCCAAAGATTGCAAGCTGCTGCAACATTACTGTCGCAAGAAATCCAGCAGGTTTGGATTATTTGCGATTGTGGCGTCGCGGCAACTTGCAAGTCTCAAAGCGACCACAATGACTTTTATTGCCTGCGGTACAGACAGCGGGGAACAGCGATCTTTGGCCATGCAACCTGTGTTTTGGCCAAAGTCGCCGTGTAGAAAAATAAGGCACTGTAAAAAAGGCAAAACTAGCTGCAGCGGTAAGGGGTTAATGGGAACATGTAAGCTTTCCTGACATGTTGGTTTTCCCCAAAAATTTGTATTCCCAATGAGATAACAATGCTGGAGCATCGTATCTTAGAACTGTACAATGTGCAATGTTCCTCTGTTATTCCATCTAAGAAAAGATGCTTCAGGATTGTTTTTTTATGGGGAGTACACACATTTATTAAATAGACATATCAAGAGATCAGACCGGACCTCTTTAATTATATACACATACTTCTAGTAGTGGATGTTGGATGAATAAACCCAATTATTTTTGACTGCTGCTTCGCTCTCTCTTTTTTTAATGTATATTATACAAGGAGAGGTCACTCCTGTGTTTGAAGCATAGCACCGGCCTTACCAGGCGTGGAACCACAGTGCTGCTCCTATCTTCGATTCTTTCTGTATATATATATATATATATATATATATATATATATATATATATATATATATATATATATATATATATATATATATACAGTGAAGGACATAAGTATTTGATCCTTTGCTGATTTTGTAAGTTTGCCCACTGTCAAAGACATGAACAGTCTAGAATTTTTAGGCTAGGTTAATTTTACCAGTGAGAGATAGATTATATAAAAAAATAAAACTGAAAATCACATTGTCAAAATTGTATATATTTATTTGCATTGTGCACAGAGAAATAAGTATTTGATCCCCTAACAACCATTAAGAGTTCAGCCTCCTCCAGACCAGTTACACGCTCCAAATCAACTTGGTGCCTGCATTAAAGACAGCTGTCTTAAATAGTCACCTGTATAAAAGACTCCTGTCCACAGACTCAATTAATCAGTCTGACTCTAACCTCTACAACATGGGCAAGACCAAAGAGCTTTCTAAGGATGTTATGGACAAGATCATAGACCTGCACAAGGCTGGAATGGGCTACAAAACCATCAGTAAGACGCTGGGTGAGAAGGAGACAACTGTTGGTGCAATAGTAAGAAAATGGAAGACTTACAAAATGACTGTCAATCGACATCGATCTGGGGCTCCATGCAAAATCTCACCTCGTGGGGTATCCTTGATCCTGAGGAAGGTGAGAGCTCAGCCGAAAACTACACGGGGGGAACTTGTTAATGATCTCAAGGCAGCTGGGACCACAGTCACCAAGAAAACCATTGGTAACACATTACCCCGTAATGGATTAAAATCCTGCAGTGCCCGCAAGGTCCCCCTGCTCAAGAAGGCACATGTACAGGCCCGTCTGAAGTTTGCAAATGAACATCTGGATGATTCTGAGAGTGATTGGGAGAAGGTGCTGTGGTCAGATGAAACTAAAATTGAGCTCTTTGGCATTAACTTAACTCGCCGTGTTTGGAGGAAGAGAAATGCTGCCTATGACCCAAAGAACACCGTCCCCACTGTCAAGCATGGAGGTGGAAACATTATGTTTTGGGGGTGTTTCTCTGCTAAGGGCACAGGACTACTTCACCGCATCAATGGGAGAATGGATGGAGCCATGTACCGTCAAATCCTTAGTGACAACCTCCTTCCCTCCACCAGGACATTAAAAATGGCTCGTGGCTGGGTCTTCCAGCACAACAATGACCCAAAACATACAGTCAAGGCAACAAAGGAGTAGCTCAAAAAGAAGCACATTAAGGTCATGGAGTGGCCTAGCCAGTCTCCAGACCTTAATCCCATCGTAAACTTATGGAGGGAGCTGAAGATCCGAGTTGCCAAGCGACAGCCTCGAAATCTTAATGATTTACAGATGATCTGCAAAGAGGAGTGGGCCAAAATTCCATCTAACATGTGTGCAAACCTCATCATCAACTACAAAAAATGTCTGACTGCTGTGCTTGCCAACAAGGGTTTTGCCACCAAGTATTAAGTCTTGTTTGCAAAGGGATCAAATACTTAGTTCTCTGTGCACAATGCAAATAAATATACATAATTTTGACAATGTGATTTTCTGTTTTTTTTTAAATATAATCTATCTCTCACTGGTAAAATTAACCTAGCCTAAAAATTCTAGACTGTTCATGTCTTTGACAGTGGGCAAACTTATAAAATCAGCAAGGGATCAAATACTTATTTCCTTCACTGTATATATATATATATATATATATATATATATATATATATATATATATATACACACACACTACCGTTCAAAAGTTTAGGGTCACTTAGAAATTTCCTTATTTTTGAAAGAAAAGCACAGTTTTTTTCAATGAAGATAACATTAAATTAATCAGAAATACACTCTATACATTGTTAATGTGCTAAATGACTATTCTAGCTGCAAACGTCTGGTTTTTAATGCAATATCTACATAGGTGTATAGAGGCCCATTTCCAGCAACCATCACTCCAGTATTCTAATGGTACATTGTGTTTGCTAACTGTGTTAGAAGGCTAATGGATGATTAGAAAACACTTGAAAACCCTTGTGCAATTATGTTAACACCGCTGTGAACAGTTTTGCTGTTTAGAGGAGCTATAAAACTGACCTTCCTTTGAGCTAGTTGAGAATGTGGAGCATTACATTTGTGGGTTCGATTAAACTCTGAAAATGGCTAGAAAAAGAGAGCTTTCATGTGAAACTCGACAGTCTATTCTTGTTCTTAGAAGTTAAGGATATTCCATGCGAGAAATTGCCAAGAAACTGAAGATTTCCTACAACGGTGTGTACTACTCCCTTCAGAGGACAGCACACACAGACTCTAACCAGAGTAGAAAGAGAAGTGGGAGGCCTCGCGGCACAACTGAGCAACAAGACAAGTACATTAGAGTCTCTAGTTTGAGAAATAGACGCCTCACAGGTCCTCAACTGGCAGCTTCATTAAATAGTACTCGCAAAACGCCAGTGCAACATCTACAGTGAAGAGGCGACTCCGGGATGCTGGCCTTCAGGGCAGAGTGGCAAAGAAAAAGCCATATTTGAGACTGGCTAATAAAAGGAAAAGATTAATATGGGCAAAAGCACACAGACATTGGATAGAGGAAGATTGGAAAAAAGTGTTATGGACAGACGAATCGAAGTTTGAGGTGTTTGGATCACACAGAAGAACATTTGTGAGACGCAGAACAACTGAAAAGATGCTGGAAGAGTGCCTGACGCCATCTGTCAAGCATGGTGGAGGTAATGTGATGGTCTGGGGTTGCTTTGGTGCTGGTAAAGTGGGAGATTTGTACAAGGTAAAAGGGATTTTGAATAAGGAAAGCTATCACTCCATTTTGCAACGCCATGCCATACCCTGTGGACAGCGCTTGATTGGAGACAATTTCATCCTACAACAGGACAATGACCCAAAGCACACCTCCAAATTATGCAAGAACTATTTAGGGAAGAAGCAGGCAGCTGGTATTCTATCTGTAATGGAGTGGTCAGCGCAGTCACCAGATCTCAACCCCATAGAGCTGTTGTGGGAGCAGCTTGACCGTATGGTATGCAAGAAGTGCCCATCAACCCAATCCAACTTGTTGGAGGGCCTTCTGGAAGCATGGGGTGAAATTTCTCCCGATTACCTCAGCAAATTAACAGCTAGTATGCCAAAGGTCTGTAATGCTGTAATTGCTGCAAATGGAGCATTCTTTGACGAAAGCAAAGTTTGAAGGAGAAAATTATTATTTCAAATAAAAATCATTATTTCTAACCTTGTCAATGTCTTGACTATATTTTCTAGTCATTTTGCAACTCATTTGATAAATATAAGTGTGAGTTTTCATGGAAAACACAAAATTGTCTGGGTGAACCCAAACTTTTGAACGGTAGTGTATATATATATATAATCACACTGTACAGCTCTACATTGTGTACTTACATAATTTGCTGGGGGAAACACGCCAGGATTAACCAGTGTAGACTGCAAAGAAAACACATCTGTAAATTATCTGAAATAAATCTATTTTTTTTTTTTACTTGGAAGTCATTTTAATTACAATTGTCTTTATTGAAAGTAAAATAGACTTTTTTTTGTCCCTAAAAATGCACACATCTGTCTATTATTTTTTCTCAGATGGCAGCAAAATACAATTAATGGCCAAACGTACAGTATGTGGACCCCCCTTTTAATTATTGGGTGCAGGGGTTTCAGCCACATTCATTGCAAACAAGTACATAGCCATGCAAGCTCCAAAGACAAACATTGGTAGTAGTATGAGTTGTACTCAAGAGCTCGGTGAAAGTGTAAGCTCTATTAATGTGAGGCGGCATCGTCATGGAGTAACAATTCAGCCACAAAATGGTAGACCATGAAAACTGGCCTAATACTTAGTGGCTGAGCTGTTGTTACACCAGGATGCTGCTACAGCACACAAGGAAATATTAGACAATTTTATGCTTCTAGCTTTGTGGCAAGAGTTTGGGGAGGGCCCTTTCCTGTTCCAGCATGACTTTGCCCGTGTGCACAAAGTGATCTCCATAAAGCTATAACTTGACAAGTTTGATGTGGAGGAACTTGAGTGGCTGCACAGAGCCCTGACTTCAACTTCATCCAACATCTATAGCATGAATTGGAATGCCTACAATATTGTGAGCAAGACTTTCTTGACCAACATCAGTGCCAGACCTCACAAATGCTCTTTTGGTTGAAAGGCACAAGGGCATAAATTGTCACAGACACTCCAAAATCTTGTAGAAAGCCTTCCCAGAAGCAGAGGTTGTTATAGCCACCAAATGGGTGCCTAACTCCATATTAATGCAAATGGTTTTGGAATGGGATGTCCAACAAGCTCATATACTGTAGGTGTGATGGTCAGGTGTCCGCATCCTTTTTGCCATATAGTGTATGTTTGACTGAACTAAAATAAATAAAAAAGGGTTTTCCCATCATAGAAAGTAATGACATATGGCTAGGATATGCCACTACTTTCTGATTAAAGTCAGCACTCCAATATAGGTGATATCCTTCACAAATGTGTTTATTTGACGTCCATGTAAGACAAAGTACCCCTGCGTAGCTCTGACATTGATTCATGCGTCCTGGAGGCTAGGATTTGTGCACCCATTTTAACGCAATCATTGGAGAGAGTGTTGCTTGTCTTCCTGTATCACTTTCTGATCAGTGGGGGTTTTACGGCCGGGTCCCTCAACAACCCTTCACAGTTTTTCTCTGCACAACGTTGCTCCCAGCCACTCGCTTTGCAGGGAAATGCAGCATATCCCCATTCACTTTGGGGCTATGCCGCAGTGCCCTACACAGCAGGTGGTGGGGAGCACCACCATGCAGGTAAAAACTGTGAAGGGGCCACAACACCACACCACTGCAGCAACCCCTTCATTCTCAGGATCAGGGAAGGTCCCCACAGTCAGACCCCCACATAAAAAAGAAGAAGAGAACAAGAAGAGCATGCAAGAATGGACTAGAGTGAATATCATTATGCCATGCAGCTCCTGATCTGATTGTTCTTGGCAGTGGAGGGGGAATAGCTATTGTCTGGACAGACTATTATAATTATGGCAGCCATTGTGCACTATAATACACCACACTTATCTCAAACGCAAATCTACATGTGAGCAGCCAGTCAGCACTTACTTACATATATCTATCTCATCCTGCACCAATCTCTGCATTTAGACATCAACAATGAATAAGAAGATAGAAAGGATCACAGATCAAATCATTATTCAGGAATCCAGAACTGTCTCAAGTAAACCTGGACACCTGTTAAATATGAGGTTGGATATGCAGGATGACACGTGTGGCCACACAGGATATAGACATTTTGCGGAAAGTATAGTAAACTATTTTAAGCTGTATCGGCATTTAGGACTGCTAAATGTCCACCCTAGAGAAGAAAAAAACAGTAATTGATTTCTGATTTATGTAATATTTACTATACTTTACCATCTAAAGTCTAAGGGTACGTTTTTGTTGCATTTTGTCAGATGCTTTAATGTGTGTAAATAGTATTTTTTAAGATCGCAATTATAATTTTGTTTTTTCTACTGCAGCATACCAGATCCTAAATGTATTCCTGGCTATTTTTCATTGGAGAAAAATGGAGGAATATAAACGCCGCCACTCAGGTGAATACATTTGGATCGCTTACACAGAGTGACGTCTAGCGTATTTGTTTCCTGCTTTTGCAATTTGGTTTTCCAATGCAGAAGCGGTGCAGATTCTTATCAATACATCTGAACCTGCCCTAAAGAAAAAATTCTGAGTAATTAGAATTTTTTTTTTTTAAGAATTTAAGAATTATAACTATTTAAACAGATCTGTACAATATTACTTACCCCTTGTGCTTGTATCTCAAAGTAGATTAGACTAACACAGCCCTTTATTGCTAAAGTGTTGACTCGGTGCAGAGGAATTCTGTGATAATACTCCAAAAAGTTATGTCTATTCACAGAAACCTGGAAGAGAAGACATTTTAGATACAGGCTATTGGGGGACATAAAAAGGTCGACTACGTAGTCTATGTAGCGTAGTCGACTACGCTATTAATTCCGTAAAAACAACGGAAACCTTGCAGAACTGAGACAAACAGAAAACATTGGTGATAGAAATCAATGGTGATGGAAACGGAAACCTATAGTTTCCATTTGTGTCAGTCAGGGTCCCGTTCTGACGGGAAGCTCCAATGGAACGTCAGAACGGGACCCTGACACAGATGTGTACGAAGCCTTAGATAGCTATCAGCTGAACAGCTATCTCCCTAAACTTCCCCATATACATGAGAAACCTTCCTTCTACAACTGTAACAATATTGTAACATACCTCACTGGTCCTGCTCATGCATCTTCCTTAGGGTATGTTCACACGGCCTATTTACGGACGTAATTCGGGCGTTTTTGCCCCTAATTACGTCTGAAAATAGCGCCTCAATAGCGCTGACAAACATCTGCCCATTGAAAGCAATGGGCAGACGTTTGTCTGTTCACACGAGGCGTATATTTACGCGCCGCTGTCAAATGACGGCGCGTAAATAGACGCCCGCGTAGAAGAAGTGACCTGTCACTTCTTTGGCCGTAATTGGAGCCGCTATTCATTGACTCCAATGAATAGCAGCGCTAATTACGGCCGTAATTGACGCGGCGTTCAAGCGCCTGCACATGCCGGTACGGCTGAAATTACGGGGATGTTTTCAGGCTGAAACATCCCCGTAATTTCAGCCGTTACGGACCCCCGCCGTGTGAACATACCCTTAGAGGCCAGACGCAGCAAGAGTCATGGGGAAGGGTAACCAGCAAGACAGCATTTAATCTTTGTCTATGTAGGTTGCTTGGAGCTCTGTATCAGAAAAATGGAGCTCGACCACTATAAGGGGAAGCTCACACGACGAAATACTATAGAATTTCCGCACCAGAATTTTTTGCGGAAAATCCGCATCATAATACAATAGCAGCAAAGTAAATGAGATATGAACAAATCACATCCACACGCTGCGTAAATGCTGAGCGGAAAAAACACTCAGAAATTGACCCACAGTGCGGTTTCTTAATCTGCAGCATGTCAATTCTATTTTTATTCTAATTCTATTCTAATTGCTGCTTATGTGTTGCGGGTTTTCCCCATTAAATCCAATCGGGAGGTAAAACCCACAACAAATAGCAGATGTTGCGATTTTTGCGGCGGAAAAGCTGCGTTTCCACTGCAAAAATCGCAACTCAGAAGAAAAAACACCTTATACTTACCCAGAATTCTCTGCTTCTTTGTCCAGGCTGGCTTCCTGGGATGACGTTTCATCCCATGTGACCGCTGCAGGCTGCAGTGGCCATATGGAATGAAAAATCATCCCAGGATGGATGCGTCGCAATGGGTTTGTAAGTATGAATCATTTTTTATACGCTGTTTTTTCGCTGCGGACTTTCCAGGCCGAAAAATTGCACCACATTTTGGTGCAGTTTTCTGACCGGATTCTCTGCGGCGCCCAGGGCGGATACGCTGTGTGCTTTTACGCAGCGTATCCGCCCTGTGTGAAGATATATTAAGAAATCAGCACATCATTTTGGACCAAGAAATGACATGATTATAGAAGGTGGAGATACACTTTAAGGTCAGTTCTTTTCCAAGTGCTTTTTCCCAGCTGGTATACATCAGTATACAACAGAAATGCACCCCTTCGGGACCATTTTTTTATTTTTCATTTTCGTTTTTCATTCCCCGCATTCCAAGAGGCATAACTTTTTTATTTTTCCGTCAATAGAGTGGTGTGAGGGCTTATTTTTTGTGCGAGGAGTTGGTTCCTTTCGGTACCATTTATTGTTCCATATAATGTACTGGAAAATAAATTATTTGCGGGCTGAAGTTGGAAAAAACTGTGATTCCTCAATTGTTTTTTCGGTTTCGTTTTTACTGCTTTCACCGTGCGTTAAAAATGGCAACTTATCTTTATTCTAAGGCTCAATACGATTACGGTGATAACAAATTTATATATATTTTTTTATATTTTACTACTTTTATTGATAATAAACTTATTCTTAAAAAAAAAAAATGTTTTGTGTCACCACATTTTGATATATTTTTTGTGGGACAAGCTGTAGTTTTTATCGTACCATTTTTTGGTACGTATAACTTTTTGATCACTGTCTCTTAAAAAAAATTTGACCAAAAACCAGCGATTTGGGTGTTTTACTTTTTTTTTTTACAGCGTTCACCGTGCACATTAAATAACACTGTATTGTAATAGTTCAGACTTTTATGGACGCAACAATACCAATTTTATTTACTTTTTTATTTTTTACATTATTTTAGGGGGAAAATGAGAAAAGGTTTTTTTTTTTTACTTTTAATATATATATATATATTTTTCTTTCATTACTCATAACTTTTTTTCACACACTTTATTAGCCCCTCTAGGATACTTGAATCAGCGATCGTTAGATCGCTGGTACAATATATTGCAATACTAACGTATTGCAGCATATTGTCATTTTTACAGGCTTCTGTTCACACAGGTATGTTCACACGCTGAGTCAAAAACGTCTGAAAATACGGAGCTGTTTTCACGGGAAAACAGCTCCTGATTTTCAGATGTTTTTTAAGCCACTCGTGATTTTCGCTGCGTTTTTCGCTGCGTTTTTTATGGCCGTTTTTGGAGCTATTTTCCATAGAGTCAATGAAAAACGTCTCCAAAAACGTCCTTTTTCGCGGCCGTTATTTTATGTGGCCGTTTTTCATTAGGCCCCTGGGCTGCCATAACAACCGTCGTCACACCCCGATCTCACTGCGGGGGCGATGAGCTGTCGGAGGGGACCGCCCCCTCTATTCAAGCATTTGAGGGGTTAAACAGCCAGGAACAGCGCGAATGCTGCTCCCGGCTGTTAGTCCCAGGTATCCGCTGTAAAATACTGCCGACACACACGGCATATGTAGCGCGCTCAGGGTTCGCGAAGGGTTCATTTTATATATATTTTTCCTCAAACACATAGGTTATAAGATATTAAGGTTGACTATCACTAATTAAAGCATGTGTATGGCTAACAGATTCATACGTCCTATATCAGTAGTGGTATTCCAGAGAAGGGAGAAGAATAAATCTATTGCAAAGAACAAATTTAAATAAAATGACACCATTTTTTTATGCAAACCTACTTTATAGTCATTGTTTGTAACTAGGATCCGAATTTCAAAAGGTTGTTCCCTATGAAATGGCAGCTCATACTTAATCTCTTCATTCCCCCATTTTTCATGTTCCATGGTGTTGCAAACAACATGTCCTCTATCAAAACGTGGTTTGAAATGGAAGGCAATATCATCATTTTCAGCTTGACCACACTTGAAATTCACTTCAAAACTAAAAGGAAAATATATTCGTTATTATGAATGCAATTTCTTAAATTAAAATTAGGAAACATTTACAAAGGTAGAACATACAGATTAAGGGCCTGTTCACATCACCGTCGCTTTCCACTGATGGGTTTCCGTCTGAGGTTTCCGTCGGGTTAACCCCTGGATCGAAAGGCAAACTGAAATCTAAGCTTCCGTTTCCCACAGCATTGAACTCAATGGTGACGGAAACCAAGCTAATGGTTTCCGTTTGTCACCGTTGTGACAGGGTTCCATAGTTTTGGACGGAATCAATAGCGCAGTCGACTGCGCCATTTCAATGAAGTGAAGGGAGTATCTCGCAACTGGAGCATTTTTGTAACATAAGGTAAATTACAAAACAAATTCATTTGTATTCTGTTTATATTGCAATAACATTTAATACTGGGACAACCCCTTTTGGAGACTTAGGGGCAAATTAACTAAGACTGGCATTTCATATGCCGGTCTTAGGTTTCGGGTACGCTGGATATAGATGTAACAGATTTTTAAACAGGCGCACTTCTCTTAATGAATCTGTTGCACCTTCCTGTTGGCCGTTAGCTCGGTCGTGCTCCACAAATGTGGTGCAACAACCATGGCCATGCTCCACCCTTCCCCTGCATCAGTCATAAAATAAAGAAAACTTCACTGATCTTCTTCGCTTCGCCCCCTTGGGTTCCCTCTACATGCTGCGTCTTATACAAGTTTCTGGTGCTGAGCAGGAAAATTCTGGCACGTATGACGTACGTAGGCATAGGGCCACATTCACCTGATTGATGCCAAAAGGATGACCTTTTGTCATCTATTGGGCTGGTATAACTTTTTTCTATATCTGTGTGGAATTTCAAACTTGACTGCGCTATTCCATACAGAGGCATCCTGCAAAAAAAACGTATACCTCTCAGTTTACATTTTTTTTTCTACAATGGAAGCCTATGGATGACGTATGCCACTGTATACGCATAAAGTGGGATATGTTAGAGACCCACATTGGAGGTACAAGTTGGGAAATGCTTTTGACGCAGTGTGAGTAGACCGTTACTGATGCAAAATATTGACAAAAATGCGGCCTTGTAAGGCTTCATTCACATCTGTGTTGGGGTCCCGTTCTGACGTTCCGTCTGAGCTTCCCGTCAGAACGGGACCCTGACTGACATAAACGGAAACAATAGGTTTCCGTTTCCATCACCATTGATTTCAATGTTTTTCTCAGTTTGCAAGGGTTCCGTCGTTTTGATGGAATCAACTACGCTATTTATTCAGTCAAAACGACGGAACCATTGCACAACTGAGACAAACGGAAACCATTGGCACCTGATCTGTCACCATTGAAATCAATGGTGATGGAAAAGGAAACCTATGGTTTCCATTTGTGTCAGTCAGGGTCCCGTTCTGACGGGAAGTTCCGGCGGGACATCATAACAGGACCCTGACGCAGGTGTGAACGAAGCGTAAGGCTCGATCCACACATCACGTATTGTTGCAGATTTTTAAGCCATAGTCAGAAGTGGTATTAATAGTAATGGGAAATATGAAGGAAGAACTTATATTTTTTCCTCCTGGATTCCCTTCTGGCTTTTGTTCAAAATCTGCATAAAATTCTGCACCCCAATATGAAACAAGTTAGCGATGTGTAATGTGTGATGTGTATAGCCAACCTAAAAGTGGCCTAAGTTCGAAAAAAAATGAAAAACGTCATTATTAATTAATGTTAAATCTCAAATAATATACAAGTTACCTGTAGGGAGTGAATCCGGTGTACAATTAGTATAGAATTTTTTAGATCTAAAATTGGGGCATCATTTTTTAAGAATAGCCTTGTATAAATAGGTTTCTCTTAGGGTATGTTCACACACTAAAGTAAAACCAGCTATAAAATCCGGAGCTCTTTTCAAGGGAAAACAGACCCTGACTCTAAACGAAACGCCGTTTTTCCCATTGAAATCAATGGGCAGATGTTTGGAGGCATTCAGCTTCCGTTTTATTTAGGCGTTTTTTGAGGCGTTTACAGCCCGAAAAAACTTCTGAAAACACTACATGTGAACATACCCTGAAAAAAGCCTCAAAAGAAGCTTGAAATGAAAAGGAGCTTCATTTTCAGCTTTAGGCTGGGTTCCCACGTAGCGTGAGGGTATGTTCACACGCTCAAGTAAAAGAGGCTGTAAAATACGGAGCTGTTTTCAAGGGTAAACAGCCTCTGATTTTCAGACGTTTTTAAAGCATCAAACGTTTTTTTGATGCGTTTTTTGAGCCGTTTTTGGAGCTGTTTTCGTATTAACACAATGAAAAACAGCTCCAAAAACGGCTCAAGAAGTGACATGCTACTTCTTTTTACAGGGGCATTTTTTTACGTGCGTTTTTTTTGCTAAATAAATTTCCTCCAATGTGTTTGCATACATCAAACCATTGATTCCTATCATGTAAAAAAAAAAAATAATCCACGTATATAGATTTTCATGTATGCTAAAAAAACTAAAAAAACAAACACAGGTATCCTAGAAGTATTGTTCATGGCTAGAATGGTCCCGCCGGATGTTTATTCTAAATAATTAAAAAATGACTACTTCTTGGTGAATAATAATTTTTCCTGTTATAGCTGCAGCCTGAATAGGTATGCATACCAACAGCAACACTGCTACTTGCAGGTGACAGGCACAAATCTTGTGTCACTACATGGACTACAAGTGTTGGCAGCCCACATTCTCACCACTTCCAGCATGTCAGCATGAGAGGGAGCAAGATGGCCTCAGCCACCCTAGGATAACTAGATAAGGGCCTGATTACACCTGCGTCAGTGTTTCTATTGTTCTGCTCGTCAGAGGAGCAGAACAACGAAAATACTGGAATCGCAGATTCCGTTACATGATGGACACTATCGGCACCTGACAGAACTCTTTGACTTCAATGGATTCTGTCAGGTTTTCGTAGCGGCGCCCGTGGTCTTACCGGAAAACATAGATATTGTTTGCGGTATTTTCTAAACGGATCTAAGGGCTTATTCACACGACAGGGATAATCAGCCTTTTTTCACGGCCGATTTGACACCCGTTGGTGTAAATGCGGTAAGACAGAGACCACTAACAGAGTCTCTTACGCGAATGTGAACGGGTCCTAAGTGATTTTCTTTTCTATTTAGCCTTACATGTTTGTATGCTGGATGTGTTTTTTAAATAGAAAATGTATCATAAATTAAAACAATTACAAACCAGTCCCCTGAAGATAGGACAGCGCCACTGACAATAACCATGGTGCCATTGTTAACGCCATTGGGGAAATAGGTGCTGAATGGAACAGGCTGTAGAATAAAGAATACAATTATGAAAACACCCAAGTGCGTTTCCTACATGGGGCCTTATGAATTGAAAATGTCTTAGCAAAAGTGAGTGAGGCTGGGTTCACATGTCGTGTTCAAAATGAATTTCTGCCACAATTCGTGATAATTCCACACCATTTTAACGTGACCTTGCAAAAATTGTGGCTAAACAGTGTGGTTTTGCCATAGTCACAGAATAAAAAAGAATTTTGACCGCGACGTGTGAACCCAGCCTAGGCACCTATAACTTATAAAAGCTACGCATAAGTATGGTATATGTTTGCTAAACCCTTTTTAGTTAAATTTCTGAAATATACATAAAGGGAAAAAAAAGGATTCAAACATATAAACAAACATTTGCATATATCACACAACTGACTTCGATAATAAAAGAAAATGTATACGTGGTGTATTAATGGAATACGTCATTAACATCATTACCTTTTCACAGTGTAAAAGGGGCATAAAAGCTTTCTTTTTCCAGTGCAGTTTAGAAACTTAAATGGGTTGTCCGGACAACTGATGACCTAACCGCCGGATAGGTCATCAGTATATGATCGCTGCAGGTCCGACACCCAGACCCCGCACCGATCAGCTGCTCCGGCTGCCTGCAGGCACCGGATGTTATTGCACAGTATGTAGTATATGGAGCCAGAAGCAGACGGCTCCGTACACTGAATAGCGGCTGTACTGCAGAACTGCAGCTCTGCTCCTATTCACTTGAATAGAAGCAGAGCTACAGTACTGCAGCTCGGTCGCTATTCTGTGACAGTAGCTAGGAGCAGCCGGAGCAGCTGATCGGTGTGTGGTTCGGGTGTCGGACCCCTACCGATCATACACTAATGACCTATCCGGTGGATAATCCATTCATTATTGATGAGGGGTGCTTGCTCATCCTCTCTTCTAACACGCAGGCTTCTTCTGCTCCTCTCTGGCGGGCAGCATTAGAGGTGTGCTCTGCTCTGGCAGACGTGCCTAGCGTCTGTCCTTGATTATAATAGCACCATACACTGTATCCCACACACACAGTGCTCCCTGTAGATAGTGCCCCCATACAGTGCCCTGTAGAAAGTGCCCCAGATATAGCTCCCTGTAGATAGCGCTCTACATATAGCCCCCCTGTAGATAAGTGCTCTACATATAGCCCCCCTGTAGATAGTGCCCCACATATGGTGCCCCTGTAGATAGTGCCCTACATATAGCCCCCTGTAGATATTGCCCCACATATCGCACCCCATTTATAGTGCCCCAAATATAGCCCCCTGTAGATAGTGCCCTACATATAGCCCCCCCATGTATATAGTGCCTCACATGCAGCCCCCCATTTATAGTGCCCTAATATAGCCTCCCCTGTAGATTGTGCCCCACATATAGCTCCCCCAGTAGATTGTGCCACACATATAGCCTCCCCTGTAGATTGTGCCCCACATATAGCCTCCCCTGTATATTGTACCCCACATATAGCCTCCCCTGTAGATTGTGCCCCACATATAGCTCCCATGTAGTTTGTGCCCCACATATAGCTCCCCCTTCAGATAATGGCACTCACACTTTTAAGTGAAAAAAAAAAACTTTACATACTCACCTTGATCCCAGTCCTGCGCCGTCCTGTATCAATGAATGCTGGCCTGCTCCCTTCTGAGGTCTGCTGGGGCTGAATGACGCAAGCGGTGTGATTGGCAGGGCAGAATGACTTGCCCCGCCAATCAGCGCCTTTCAACAACAGAAGCGCTAGCATCATTGAAAGGTGCTGATTGGCGCGGCAAATCATTCTGCCCTGCCAATCAGTGTCATTGTTAGGCACTGAATGGTCGTGCACGGACTGTGCAGGAGGGGGTGGCGGTGGCTGGTTTTATGTTGTGGCCACCTTAGTGGGCCAGGGGCCACCAACTCCCCTGCCCCCCCCCCCCCGCTATCTACGCTACTGTATATCGGTTATATGGCTTCTGCCATCTCTTTATTTGAATGTGGCTTGTGACCATCTCTCAGTGCTGAATGTGCCCCTCAAGGTAAGAAAGATAGGGGACCACTGGTTTAATGTGTATGGGTACTTTTTTTTCACACTGGAGTCATTGGCTTCCATTTCTACAGGATCTACGATTGTTATGGCATGATACATAATGATCTATTATAATGAGTTTTATTCCCCCATTGACCTATGATGGGTCTGACAGGTTTTCTTTTTGTTATGCGATATAAGTATAGCATGCAATTCTATTCTGAATCACAAACAAAAGGAAATCTGATGGAAAGAACAGAATGTAAACTGATGGTAAGAATGATATCAGTTTGCATGAGTTTTTTTCAATCCATCATTCTTTGGCCTCAATGAAGAAAAAAAAACTGATCATGACAGATCCTGCAAAAAAAATTATCTGAACAGAACTGATGAAGACTGATGTACTTTTCCATAGAAACGAACAGGATTTGATCCATCATGAGCTGTTTTTATCATTGATAATCATCATTATCGAGGTCACAATCTGTAAATGCCGCAGGTAGCATCATTTACAATAGGTATTGCTGCTATTGTCATTTTAGTCTCATATAGTTGTATGCAGATAGTAGCAAAAGTCTTACCAAATTAATGTATTTTTTTGAATAACTAAAAGTTATACAATTTTCCAATATACTTTCTGTATTAATTCCTCACAGTTTTCAAGATCTCTGCTTGTTGTTATTCAGTAGGAGCATTCATCGTTTACTTCCATTATACGGTGTGGTGGCATTATAGGGGCATTATACTGTGTGTTGGGCAGCTTTGGGGGCATTATACTGTGTGGGGGGCACTATACTGTGAATGGAAGTTATGTATACAGCATCGTGGAAGTTAAGTAAACAGCGGCATAGCAGTTACAGAAACAGCGTATACTACTGAGGGCGGAGATACAGTTGAAACCCCGACATGCCACCGCTGGGTACCGGCCCACCTGCCACTGGGCCCTGCCGTCTCAGTGGATCCGTGCCACCGCCCCCTCTGCCTCCCTGCTAGCTACGCCACTGCTTCCAGTGGATAAAATTCTGTCCATTGTCATATGATGGATACACAGGTGCACGGCTCGTTACAGTATGTGTATCAGAGCCGTGTCTTCTAAATGCAGTTGCACACGACCGAGATCGGGCCGTGAAAACGGTCCGAGTGTTGGCCGCATTTCCCGGACCGGCCACGGTACAGAGCGGGAAATGTGGCAGACACACGGACCATAACAGCCCGAACGGTCATGTGCAAGAGGTGTAAAGGCTTGTTCACACGGAGTATTTTGCAGGCAGAAAAATCTGCCTCAACTTTGATGCAGATTTTGACCTGCCGGCAGAACACTCTCGGCGTTTTTCGCCCACAGCCAATGAGCGCTGCGGGCAAAAACCGATGTCAATGGGAAAATGCCCGAAGAAAGTGCATGTCGCTTCTTTTCCCCGCCAAAGTATTTAACCGCTCACAGGAAAATCTATGGGAGGCGATTTCAGGCGTTTTTAAGCGCTGTCTCCGACAATGTTTACGTGGCAAAATCAGCACCAAAATACTCCATGTGAACTAGCCCTAAGATTCCCAGCACCTGTTCGTTCATCACTGGAAGTAAACAATGAATGTTCCTACGGATTAAAAACAAGCAGAGATCTTGAAAACCATGAGCAATTAATACAAAGAGTATATTGGAAAATTGTATAACTTTCAATTATACAAAAAACAATAACATAAATTTGCTGTAACCAAATAACCTCAGAGCAAGAAGACAGCACTCTATCAAGAAAAGTCAGTACAATCATTCCATAAAAAACTGTTTACAGAAAATTCTAAGAATTGCAGAAAAAAAAAGTTACCAAATATCTACCATTGTTTACAACAAATATTTTCCATTCTGAGCTAAATCTTTGTGGACACATGGACGGACATTCCTTACATAAAAAAGATACATATATCAGCACATCACAGGCGCCTCTGTCACCGCTGCACGGCATAATGGGCAAGTTGAGGATTGTGAAATTCCCTACCGGGCTGTTATCATGAGTCTCCTGCTTGTAATGAAAGCTGCAAAATGATGTTATGGAATTGCTATTTAAGCAACTCTGTAAAACCATTAAAGCTGCTCTACGAGGATTCCAGTTAGCCTTGCACAAATTAATATACGTCATTCAGTATTACAGTATATATATATATCTATATATATATATATATATATATATACATACACACACATATATATATATATATATATATACACAGATAAATTCGTATAAGCATATGTCAAATATATGACCCTTATGTGGTGTGAGAGCCTATATACTGCCACACACACACACACACACACACACACACGCACGCACGCACACACACACATCCCAAGTCCTGGGAATACAGAATTAAGATATGATATATATTCAGCTTCCAAAAAAAATTATCACAACGTGACCTGAACTAGAATTAGATTGTGAACAACTGCGCTCCCTATACTATAAATGCAAGAATGATTATATGTATACAATATGCGTCGGACAGTGGGACTTTTCCTAATATTGGCAGGAGATGCATTGTAGAAAGAAGTAAAGGGCAGAACTTGTACCCTGCACTATACTCACAGGACTGAAGATGGGTCCGACTGACATAGTGGCTGATAAAGTGGACCGATAAGTGACGAGTTCCTGAGATGCTCCAGGCAGGGATTGAGGAGAACTCTTATTTATTAACAGTCTTCAGCACAATGCCGCCCAAAGCTCCGCCTAGTGGGCAGGTCAGGAAATTGTTTAATCAAAGATAAAGCTATTTCTCCTCACTTTATTTGTCACAAGACGATTGTGCAAGTTCTTCAGAAATTAACCCCTGTTATTGTGTATTGGTAAGTACAGGCTGGCAGACCAGGGTCATGTCCAGGGCAACATCTCCAAGGAGTCTGAAGGTTTCCTCAAGTGACAAATAATGCCAGGTCGATTGTACTTGCCTGGGCATGGTGTCCGCTTTCCTGAACAGAACTAAGTTTTGTGACACATTCTGAATCGACTGGTTTTCTACCCTTCAGATGAGGCTTTCTTATTTTATATCCTTTTATTTGGAAGTTTTATATAAAATGGGCAGAAATGGTGAAAAGCACCATTTTCCTGGTTGACTACTTTGTTTTCTCACAAAGTCCGTTCTATCACCGATTTCAGTCAGAAAATTCCCTTCTATTTTCCACATGTACAGCAAAACCAGATATTTATACTTTATAAAATGTTTGTCGAAACTATAAGGTCTGAGCCTTAGGCGTCATTCAGACATAATACAAGCACATTTTAATATCCATATTAATGCCTCCAGTTCTGGTCTGACCGGGGGTCTAATGACATAAAGTAACAGCATCTTAGGGATATATGCAGGGCCAGATTAAGGCTGCCAGTAGTATGGAGCAGTTATTTAGGATGGGGCCCCCCACCCAACTAACACAGGGTCCCCCACGACAATGCTTCTAGTCATTTGAAGCTTAGTACAAACTGTGCCCCACAAAATAGGAGCCAGAGTGCTTGAGATATTAAAAGTCCACTAAGTTAAACATTAAAAGCAGTGACTTACATTTGATGCCCATCATTCCTCGCTCTGTACCTATAGATGGTGGGTGGCATGTAGTGAGTGTAGGTTCGTCTTTGCTAAGTTATAAAAAGAAATGCAGATAACATTACACTCATTGCTGGCTAGGCCGGTTGCTCTCATGAAACATAAGCATGATTAAACCAGGGGTCTTAAAACGGACACGCTGTCCTAGATATCACCGAGACACCAGTGACCAAAATTAAAATATACATTATATATAAAATATGTATAATACAAGATGGTTCTCATCTCATACATTTACACAGCGAGCTGTTTTCGTAACACAGGAGTCTTATATATTATCTCATACATTTATGGTATATTAACAGAATAGCTCGCTATGCTATTTGTTTTTATCCAATTGACTTCTATTGGAGTTATGAAAACAGCCCGCTTGGCTATTTCTGTACCTCTCGTCCACATTAGAATACTTGACAGGTGTGAGGAGACCTGCGTTCTCGAGATGGGTGTAGGTCCCAGAAGTGGTTCCTGCATCTATCAGACATTTATAGCATATCATATACCATGAATTTATGAGATGAGATTCAAAAACCCATTTAATTACTGCAATATTTCTTATAAGCATATAACAGTGAGGTTCTTGCCATACAGTTTAATCAAATTTGATGAAATTGTGTGAGCCCACCTGCCCCGACAAGGCAACCTCATTCAGATGGGTACAAGAAATGTCATGTGGAAGGAAAAGCTGTACAACCTTGCTAACAGCAACAGATTCTTGTTAAAAATCCAACATTAAAATTCTGCTTTAAAACAAGTTTTAACATGAAGTAATAACTACACTTTCATCAAACTTTTGAAATGTCATAGACACATACCAGAAGTGGGTCTGGGTGCTGAGACCGCCACCGTTGCTGAAAGGAAGGTGCAGAAGTACTCCAGCTGGGCGCTTTGCACCTTCGGCTGTGAGCAGCTCTCCCTGTCAGGCTGAAGACAGCTTACATAGAACGTCTATGAGAGCCATCTTCAGCCTGACAATGAGCGCTGCTCCCAGCCGAAGGTGCAAAGCGCCCAGCTGGAGTACTTCTGCACCTTCCTTTCAGCAACTGTGGTGGCCTCATTTACAAAATGAATGTACTTTAGGCAGCATATTTCCATTTTTAAAGGGGTTCTCCAGGACTCTAAAAATGTGTTGTATTTTTAAACAGCATCACGTCGGTCCATGGGCTGCGTCTGGTATTGCTGTTAGCAGGGGTGAACCTAGCCCCTCTGCTGCCTGAGGCAAACTATAAAAAGACGCACTACCCCCAAATCTATCCGAGTTTTCTCATTACTAGATTTACACAACAAACACGCAATATATAAAAAAAAAAAATAGGAAAACATTTGTTGTTTATTTGCTAAAGTGCTGTTTGAGGTATAGAAAAGATTTAAATAACTCTTCTTACTGTATTACTTTAGTATCATAGATCAACAACGCAGCATTAACACTGAAAATGGTTTAACTCATCTTCTATGCCCCCTTTTTATTACCTAATTGACTTACGATTTTTAATTGTGTTCAGTGGCCCGGCGTGGACGGCATGACTCAGTGACGTCATCGTGCCGGGCAGTTGACGTCATCAGCGTGCTCCCGATCTCTTGTAGGCCTCAAACGGCGGAGCAATGGCCAGGGGTTGGCTGGCAAATTTTAGTCTGGGGGCAAGCACACAGCACTGGCCCAAGAGTAGCGGCTGTCACGGTTACAGGGTATGTGGACCCACTAGGCCGCTCTGCGGTAGCGGGGAGGCAGCTGACCTGGTCACAGTCTACACAAAAGTCAATAGCAGATAGCAATGCTTGGGTACCTGAACTAGTCCAGACGGTGGCTGTGGCTTTAGCACGGATGGAGGCCGGTGCGTCAGGTAGCGCCAGACGTGGCGGGCAGTATCCGATGTAGCAGAAGACACTGGACGTGGCAGAATACACTGGACATGGCAGAAGACACTGGACATGGCAAACGACACTGGACGTGGCAGGAGACACTGGACGTGGCAGAAGACACTGGACGTGGCAAACGACAGCAGGTACAGTAGACATGACTCCAACACTGGTAGGCACAAGAACAAGAACAATACGGGATACAGGAACGGGTAACAGGGCATGGGTAAAAACTGGAACGGGGAAACACTAAGGGACCATTTGCAAGACAGACTGGGATAGACTAACAACGCTCAGGCAAGGATCAGAAGGCCTGGGGCCTTCTTATAGACCAGGAAATCATGGCAGTTGATGATGATGACGATTTCCTTTGTGCGCGCGCTGGCCCTTTAAGGCCGGGCACGAGCGTGCGCGCGCACCCTACGGGACACAGCAGAATGGAGCAGAAGTGAGCGCTGGCATCTCCTAGGAAGGAGATGGGGACCAGCGCTCCATGGCTGCGGGCGTCAAGAGGTGAGTAAACCCGACGGCCCGCGGCCATGGACGCTACAGCGGCCCATTCTGGAGGCACCGGCCAATTGGTGAGTTTTCCCCCCTAACACAGCTGCGGAAGAACTCTGCTACCTGTCAACGGAAAAATCATTCGCCAGGAGGAAAAATGTTTCTTGATGGCGAAGTACAAGAAAGCCTCATCTGGGAATTAGACTTTCTTGTACTCCGCCATGGGGAAACATTTTTACCTCTGACAGATGACTTTTCAGTTGATAGGTAGCAGAGTTACATGAAGGGGAATTATTTTTCCTCTAGTTTCTATTGTGGCAAATTAATTTTTTTTTAAATTTTATACTGCTAACTTTTTTTTGGTAGGTACCGTTGGGCCATTTGAACTACATCGTAGATTCATCGGACTACTTCGATGATCTACTTTTTTTTAAAAAAAATACAATGGTGAAAGAGGGTTGCATGGGGGAGTTCTGATTTCAATTAAAAAAAAATTCTTATGCCTGTTTTTTTTAATACTTTATTATGGCCTTAGGGCTGCTGTCTGATTGACAGCGTTTAATTACTAAGGCTGGGGCTTAGCATTACCCAATAACAAGGCTATCACTAACCCCTATTATTGCCCCGGTTCCCACTGTCACCAGGGATATCGGGAAGAGCCGAGTACGATCCAGTA
The DNA here is from genome assembly GCF_050947455.1 of Rhinoderma darwinii. NCBI lineage: Eukaryota > Metazoa > Chordata > Amphibia > Anura > Rhinodermatidae > Rhinoderma > Rhinoderma darwinii. The sequence goes on along the minus strand of NC_134688.1, from coordinate 216,790,140 downwards.
CTTGACCATCTGAAATGACGGCTACACAGGGGGGCGGCTGCAGGCTGGTATTATCAGGCTGGGAAGGGCCAAAAACCGTGGCCCTTCCCACCCTGGTAATGCTAGGCTGCTGCTGCTTTATTGTATCTGGCTAGTTGTGAAAAAGAGGGGGAACCCCACGTCATTTTTGAAAAATAAATAATTGAAAAAAAATTACGTGAGATCCCCTCCATTTTTTATAACCAGCCAGATACAATAAAGCAGAAGCAGCCTAGCATTACCAGGGTGGGAAAGGCCATGGTTTTTGGCCCTTCCTAGCCTGATAGTACAAGCTTGCGGCCACTCCAGTACCCTTCACTTCCGCTGGTCGGGTACTGGATCGTACCCAGCTCTTCCCGGTACTCCTGGTGGCGGTGGGTACCGGGGTAATAATAGGGGGTTAGTCCTAGTCTTTTTACTGGCTAACACTAAGCCCATTCTTAGTAATGAACGCTCTCAATCAACTGCCATTACTAAGGCGGTAATGAAGTATTCAAAAACAGAGACATAAAAAAATAATGTTTTATTAAAATAACTCTTCCACACAATCCACTTTAACCATTTTATTGAAAAAAACCTTAAATCAGCGAAGTAGTCCAACGAATCTACGATGTAGTCCAAATGTTCCAGCGGAACCTGCAAAACAAAAATTAGCAGTATGAAAAATAAAAATAAAGATGGCTGCCCCCATAGAAGTACAAACATATGAATAAATAGTGACTTTAGGGAACATATTAAAATAATTAGAAAAAATAGCCCCATAAAGTAAAACTTCAATAAACTATCAAATAAAATGAAATAATTATAACACCTTTCCTTTAAAGAGAGCCTTTCACCTGCCCATACGTGTGCAGAATGTAATGGGCCGGGCTGCACAAACCCTGGGGCACTTTACATTTCTTTCCTAGCCTCCTCCGTTATTTAGAGATCGGTGCCATAATAAGGACGACAAGACTGATCCTTCGCGAGAGATCATACAGTCTTGTACTTGCCTGCCGAGAGCTGAAGAGTGAGAGCGTGCGCACGCACATGCTCTCTAGCTCCTGCTGTTGACACTGTCCGTAGCTGATTGGACAGTGTCACAGTGATGTTACAAGTCCCCTTGCCAATTACCGCCCCATTAACAGTTCAGGGGGTTATTTACCTATGGGACGCCAAATATTACGGCAACGATATCTAAATAACGAAGGAGGCTAGGAAAAATTTTTAAAGTGCCCCAGAGTTTGTGCAGCCCTGACCATTACATGCTTCACTCAGCTGCACATGTATGGGCAGGTGAAAGATTCTCTTTAAAATGTGACAACATTTTTCAAAAACTTTTGACATGTCAGCAGTTTTCATCAGTGGGGTCCGAGCACTGAGACCCCCACTAGTCGCTAAAACGAAGCAGCAGAAGTGCTCGGATGAGCGGTGTGCTGCTTCGATTCTGCTTGGCTTTCCTTCAAGCAGTGTACAGGCTCAATCGAAAGTCTAGGAGTCCGTACACCGCTCACTTGGCCTCAAGTCAATCATAAATGAAGCGGCACAGCGCTCACCCGAGCACTTCTGCTGCTTAGTTTTAGCGATCGGTGTGGGTCTGAGTGCTCAGTTCCCCACCGATGAAAACTTCTGACATGTCAGTATGACATGATAAAAGTTTTGTTACAGTTTAAAGGCTATGTACACCTTTAAAATCTTTATATATATACAGTGAAGGAAATAAGTATTTGATCCCTTGCTGATTTTGTAAGTTTGCCCACTGTCAAAGACATGAACAGTCTAGAATTTTTAGGCTAGGTTAATTTTACCAGTGAGACATAGATTATATTTAAAAAAAAAAACAGAAAATCACATTGTCGAAATTATATATATTTATTTGCATTGTGCACAGAGAAATAAGTATTTGATCCCTTTGGCAAACAAGACTTAATACTTGGTGGCAAAACCCTTGTTGGCAAGCACAGAAGTCAGACATTTTTTGTAGTTGATGATGAGGTTTGCACACATGTTAGATGGAATTTTAGCCCACTCCTCTTTGCAGATCATCTGTAAATCATTAAGATTTCGAGGCTGTCGCTTGGCAACTCGGATCTTCAGCTCCCTCCATAAGTTTTCGATGGGATTAAGGTCTGGAGACGGGCTAGGCCACTCCATGACCTTATTGTGCTTCTTTTTGAGCCACTCCTTTGTTGCCTTGGCTGTATGTTTCGGGTCATTGTCGTTATGGAAGACGCAGCCACGAGCCATTTTTAATGTCCTGGTGGAGGGAAGGAGGTTGTCACTCAGGATTTGACAGTACATGGCTCCATCCATTCTCCCATTGATGCGGTGAAGTAGTCCTGTGCCCTTAGCAGAGAAACACCCCCAAAACATAATGTTTCCACCTCCATGCTTGACATTGGGGACGGTGTTCTTTGGGTCATAGGCAGCATTTCTCTTCCTCCAAACACGGCGAGTTGAGTTAATGCCAAAGAGCTCAATTTTAGTCTCATCTGACCACAGCACCTTCTCCCAATCACTCTCAGAATCATCCAGATGTTCATTTGCAAACTTCAGACGGGCCTGTACATGTGCCTTCTTGAGCAGGGGGACCTTGCGGGCACTGCAGGATTTTAATCCATTACGGCGTAATGTGTTACCAATGGTTTTCTTGGTGACTGTGGTCCCAGCTGCCTTGAGATCATTAACAAGTTCCCCCCGTGTAGTTTTCGGCTGAGCTCTCACCTTCCTCAGGATCAAGGATACCCCACGAGGTGAGATTTTGCATGGAGCCCCAGATCTATGTCGAATGACAGTCATTTTGTATGTCTTCCATTTTCTTACTATTGCACCAACAGTTGTCTCTTTCTCACCCAGCGTCTTACTTATAGTTTTGTAGCCCATTCCAGCCTTGTGCAGGTCTATGATCTTGTCCCTGACATCCTTAGAAAGCTCTTTGGTCTTGCCCATGTTGTAGAGGTTAGAGTCAGACTGATTAATTGAGTCTGTGGACAGGAGTCTTTTATACAGGTGACCATTTAAGACAGCTGTCTTTAATGCAGGCACCAAGTTGATTTGGAGCGTGTAACTGGTCTGGAGGAGGCTGAACTCTTAATGGTTGGTAGGGGATCAAATACTTATTTCTCTGTGCACAATGCAAATAAATATATATAATTTTGACAATATGATTTTCTGTGTTTTTTTTTATATAATCTATCTCTCACTGGTAGAATTAACCTAGCCTAAAAATTCTAGACTGTTCATGTCTTTGACAGTGGGCAAACCTACAAAATCAGCAAAGGATCAAATACTTATTTCCTTCACTGTATATATATATATATACATATATATATATATATATATATATATATATATATATATATATATATATATATATATATATATATATATATCTGTATCTAGTGCTGAGACCTGAATCCTTTGGATCCTGCCCCTACTAATTTAAAAGGTGTCGGCCGACGCTGAGGGGCTGGGAGTATACAGCAAGGGGGGGGGTCTGGGCGTTTTACTAACAGCAGAGGGCTCTTTAGGGGGGAATAATCCCCCCAATAGAGCCCTCACTAGTTACTATACTGAAAGGTTAGGGGTGTCTGAGCATCTGGATTATTCCCCCCCCCCCCCATATTCCCCCCCGGCGGCGCGTGCTGCATACAGCATCAGAGAGGAGGAGGAGGAGTGTTACACACGTGCCCATCATGCGGCACGTCAGGTATGTAAAATAAGGCATGCCCACCGTTTTCTGCTAGGCGGCGCCGCCTGAGGCTGTCGGCTCACCTCACCTCATGGCAGGTGCGGCACTGGCTGTTAGCATATTTCATTGAGGCTGGTGTCACAGTTTTTTGTCACAGTTTTTTGAGTCAAACGCAGAAGTGGATCTTAAAAGACAGAAAAGTATAAAGAAAAAACTGATATGTCTCTTTTGTATGCACGCCTGTGTTTGTGTGTTTGGCTAAAAAAATTGCTGAAAATCTGCAATTGACTACTCACCAGTTGTAAACTACACCAAAGGGACAAGTTCAAGTCTATGCCAACTGGCCATCCAGCACACAGGAAATACAGGTAGAAGGAGCCTGGAATCTAATCACACCAAGTAGAGTGGTCAGCTTCTTCATGTCACCTAAAGAAAAAAGTAAATACGTTAATACAGCTACTTTTCAACACATTAGTCAGTTCCTAACCTGCGCCACCTCATGATTTACTTACATAGCAGCATCCTCTTCCAATACCCCATGCTAATCAAGTATGAGCCCATCCCCCAAAATGACTTTCCATTTGAAAACAGTGATCTTGGCCTACCCACTCTGTTTAATATTACACTGTCTACACATAGGTTTGTCATCTACTCACCAGATGTAAACTACACCAGAGGGACAAATTACATTTTATGCCTGCTGGCGACAGCGGGGCGGTGCAAGCATCAACTAGGGACAGGGCAATGTCAAATTGGCATTTGCGGCCTGCGATGGGGCCCGTCCGGGAGACTATGTACAATAACATAATATGTATCTATACCAGGGGCGATGTTAGGGTCTTATGAGATCAGGGGCACAAGGCCCAAAACATGCACCACCCCCAAATAAAAAAAAAGATATATAGATCTAAAAGACCATGACCCCTATAGCTACACCACTGAATAGAATTAGATACATTGTCTCAGCAGACATTATCATACATGATAGGATTAGATACAACAGTTCAGCAGTGTCACAGAATACACTTAGATACCGCGGCTCAGCAAATAGTATCATGATAAGATTAGATACAACAGTTCAGCAGACAATATCACACGATAGGCTTAGATACAGCGGATCAGCAGACAGTATCACACATTGCCCCCTGTAGATAGTGCCGCACACTCTCCCCATGTAGGTAGTGACACACACAGACACACACACACACACACACACACCCTATGTAGATGGTGCCATACAAAGCCCCCTTTGTTATTAGTGCCACGCACACCCTTGTAGATAGTGCCACGAACCCCATTGTAGATAGTGCCACACAGCCCCCTTGTAGATGGTGCCACACAGACCCCCCTTGTAGATGGTGCCACACAGCCCCCCTTGTAGATGGTGCCATACAGCCCCCCTTGTAGATGGTGCCACACAGCCCCCCCCCCTTGTAGATGGTGCCACACAGCTCCCCTTGTAGATGGTGCCACACAGCCCCCCTTGTATATGGTGCCACACAGCCCCCCCCCTGTAGATTGTTCCATACACCCCCCCTTGTAGATCGTGCCAAACACCCCCCTTTGTAGATCGTACCATACACCCCCCTTTGTAGATCGTGCCATACACCCCCCACTCCTTGTAGATAGTGAAACACACACCTCCCTGCATATAGCGCCCCCAAGAAATAAAAAAACAAAACTATACTCACCGAGCCCGGGCGTTCCCTCGATGAACCGAGCTCCAGCCTACTCAGCCACATTAGGCCTGAAGCGTACGCCAGAGCAATGACGTCATCGCGCCTGCGCAGGGATCCAATCCCTGCGTTCTATAGGTTGCAGCAAATAGCAAACAAGTTTGCTAGCTCCCTTCAGCTCCGTCATTGTATTCAATTGTACCTGCATCCTGAGAACGCAGGTACAATTGAATATGGAAGTTGCACATTAGTGTCTGACCTTACAAATTCTCTTCTGGATAAATGGGAAAAAATTCCCACAGACACACTCCAAAATCTTGTAGAAAGCCTTCCCAGAAGAGTGGAAGCTGTTTTAGCTGCAAAGAGGGAACAAACTCCATATTAATATCTATGGATTTAAAATGTGATGTCATAAAAGCTCCTGTAGGTCTCCCAATACTTTTGTCCATACAGTGTATCAAAGAAAGAAAAATAATTATAATAAAAGACAATGTGTAAAAGAGGTTGTTAAAATAAAAGGCATTATATAATAATGATGGTCGGTAGTAATTGCATATCTTGTTATATGATCCGACTCAATGAGCAGGGGCGTAGCTAGGGGGGCCCCGGGTGCAACTACGATGTAGGGAAAGGGAGGGGCACCTCAGAGCAGCTGTATCAAAACAGCTGATCGCTGCTGATAGGTGCACTGTATGGCGGGCGGTTGCAGGAGCGATCATCTGATCAGCGATCAGCTGTTTTGATACGGCTGCTCTGCAGCAGTCCCATCCTCTTAGGACTCCCTGCTGCTACGGGCCCCCTCATGCCATGTGGCATCGCGGAATACTATGGCGGAGCAGCTTCCTGCTCCGCCATCACTAGGCTACAGGCCATATTAGGCCTCCAGCCTATAAGACGCTGTGACGGCGTGATGACGTCACTGGATCACGCTGCCTACACAATGGTCTTGGTGCTGGGAACAGGGCTAGGTAAGTAATTTTGTTTTTATTTATTTCTACAAAGGGGGTGCTGTGTGGCATTATCTACAAGGGGGTTGTGTGGCACAGTCTACGGGGGGCTGTGTGCAGGGGCGGATTGGGAGCTTAAAGTGGCCCTGGAAAAATTCTAAACATGGCCCAATGTTGTGGGTGGGGCCAGCACAAGTAGGCGGAGTCATCAAAAAGGTTAGCTGTATCCACATTGGTAATAGATGTAATATTGCAGCCTTATTATTATTGTCAGCATTGTGCTGTGTTCACATCTGCATTGGACGCTTTCACACCACAGTATTTCTATTCATATAATGTATGTGCTGATAAAGCTTCCAGGAGATGCACTAAATGGTTTAAAACAGGGGTCTCAAACTCGGCCAGGTAAGTGGGAAAATGGGAAGTTGACGGGCCGCATTACTTTTGAAATTTGATACAATCCAAAATTATTGTTAATCAATTAGTTATTTGAACTACTATAACACGATATTACTATAATAATAATAATACTACATTACTATAATAATACCGCTAGGTTTAAAATTTGAAATATTTCTCCACGTGCTTATTTCAACAATCCAGCTTTCCAGTTTAAGTGTCGCTAAATGCAGTCCGGCGGCTCAGTTAGCACACATGTCAAGATTGGGCAGCCCCTTTTTAGATAGTGTCGCAGTGACAGAGATGTCAGGGGCAACCCCAGAGCTGGAATCCCGGGCAGAGCGCTAGTAGGCTCTTCCTGGGGCTCCAGCTGTGCTCCTGACATCACTGGGACTCCTGCTCTGGGGAAGCCCCTGACATCATTGTCGATGTATGGACAGCGATGTCAGAGGCTTCCCCAGAGTCCCGGAGCAGAGCCTATACTAGTGCTCTGCCCGGGACTCAGCTCTGAGGAAGACCCTGACACACTGTCCATATATGGACAGCGATGTCAGGGAATTCCACAGAGTCCCGGAGCAGAGCCTATACTAGCGCTCTGAACGGGAGTCCGTCTCTGGAGAAGCCCCAGACATCGTGTGTCCAAACATGGACACCGATGTCAGGGAATTCCACAGAGTCCCAGAGCAGAGCCGATACTAGCGCTCTGCCCGGGGCTCCGCTCTGGGGAAGACCCTGACACACTGTCCATAAATGTGGTGTCAACCCCTGCAAGGTTTGCACTTTTGTCAAAATAAACAAACAATATTCTAATTCTACAGAAACCAACACTTTCACAATTAAATCCTATATCAACTGCAATAGCGATTATGTCGTATATATTATTGAATGTACAATGTGCAAACTTAAATATGTAGGGTGCACCACAAGAAAATTTAAGATTCGCATTTTAGAACATTTAAGCTATATCAGGAATCCCTCTATTGTTAACATCTCAAATGCAGCAAGGCATTTCATTACATGCCATAATAGAAATATCAACACTTTCAGCACCTATGCCATTGAAAAAGTAAGAGGGACAATTAGGGGAGGAAATCTTAAACATCGACTTCTTACACGAGAGGCTTTCTGGATTTACAATCTTGAAACTCGCTCTCCCCAAGGACTTAACCTCAAAAAGGAACTCATGTTCCACTATTAAATATTGATATTACCTATATTTGCTTTCCATTGTTTGCATCAATATCTATATTGACATTCCCAATGTCAGTGATTTCTGCCTTTATAGACACAATACAGCTTATCATACAATTTTTTGACAATTAATTAGTCTTTATTCAGCTCTGTAGTAACCCAAATTCATCTCATTCTCACATAAAATATGTAAGCTTTAAATACATCATTCAAATTATAGTGACACGCAGCCACAATTTTGTGTGGCTAGTAACAACTATTATTTTCTCAGGAAAATCGAGAACCCTCTTCACACTATGCGATATATAGCAGCACTGGCGTAGCTATAGGGGTCGCAGCGGTCGCAATTGCGACCGGGCCCCGAAGCCAGGGGGGCCCACGGCCCCCCGCACCACATCAATAAAAAGTTACTATAGTAACTCGGGCCGCGGGCCCCTGTTACTATAGTAACATACTTTACTTACCTTCCTGGTTCCGGATCGCAGCGGAGGTCCTGACGTCAAGCGCTGTGCGCAGCGCATGACGTCACAGCGCTATGCCGCCGCGCACAGCATCGAGACTACAGAACTCCCGCCGCGGCCGAAGAGGAAGGTAAGGTTAGCCCTGACTGGCGGGGTCTGACTCCCGGGACCCGCCAATCAGCTGTTTTGAAGGGGCCGCAGCACTCGTACGAGAGCTGCTCCCCTTCATTCCTGTCACTTCATTCCGGTCACGCTGTGAATCGGTGTCGGCGATTCACAGTATGGGCAAGTAGTGAAATGAAGGGGAAGCAGCTCTCGTACGAGTGCTGCGGCCCCTTCAAAACAGCTGATTTGCGGGTCCCGGGCGACACATCAGCTATTGATGGCCTATCCTGTGGATAGGCCATCAATGTTTAGGGACTGCACAACCCCTAAGCCTACGATGTAGCAGGCTTAGGGGGCCCATGAGACAGGATCACAGATTGTGTGATCCTGTCTGCTGGGCCCTGTATCTAAGCCAATCACATGGTAAGCTTAGATACATGGCCCATGCGTGATCCTGTCTGCTGGGCCCTGTATCTAAGCCAATCACATGGTAGGCTTAGATACATGGCCCATGCGTGATCCTGTCTGCTGGGCCCTGTATCTAAGCCTACCACACTGTAGGTTTAGATACAGGGCCCCAGCACACAGTTATCTTATACTGTATAAGATTACTGTCTGCTGGACCCTGTATCTAAGCCTACCTTGTGGTAGGCTTAGATACAGGGTCCCACAGACAGTATCACACATGGGCCCTGTATCTAAGCCTTAGAGTATGTGCACAGACACTAATTACGTCCGTAATTGACGGACGTATTTCGGCCGCAAGTACCGGACCGAACACAGTGCAGGGAGCCGGGCTCCTAGCATTATAGTTATGTACGATGCTAGGAGTCCCTGCCTCGCTGCAGGACAACTGTCCCATACTGTAAACATGTTTTCAGTACGGGACAGTTGTCCTGCAGTGAGGCAGGGACTCCTAGCGTTGTACATAAGTACGACGCTAGGAGCCCGGCTCCCTGCACTGTGTTCGGTCCGGTACTTGCGGCCGAAATACGTCCGTCAATTACAGACGTAATTAGTGTCTGTGCACATACTCTAAGGCTTAGATACAGGGCCCATGTGTGATACTGTCTGTGGGACCCTGTATCTAAGACTAACACACGTGTTACTAATCGTTTTTTGTGTGTTTTCTTACAGGTTCGGTCGTTGGACTACGGCGGATTCCAGGACTACTTCGATGACCGCTTTTTTATTAATAAAATGGTTAATGAGGGTTGTGTGGGTTTTTTTTTTTATTTCAATAAAATATTTTTTCTATGTCTTTGTGTTTTTTTTTAAACTATATTACTACCGACTTAGTAATGGCCGCCGGCTGATTGACAGCATCCATTGCTAAGGCGGGGCTTATTGTTAGCGGATGCAGAGGCTAACACTAACCCCCTTTATTACCCCGGTACCCACCGCCACCAGGGGTGCTGGGAAGAGCCGGGTACCATCCAGTACCTGACCATCTGTAGTGATGGTCGGCCACTGGGGTGGCCGTAGGCTGGTATTATCAGGAGGGGAAAGGCCAAAAACAGTGGCCCTTCCCATCCTGGTAATGCTGCCTGCTGCTGCTTTATTGTATCTGGCCGGTTATGAAAATGGGGGGGACCCCATGTCATTTAAAAAATAATTGGAAAGAACGATGTCGGGTCCCCCCCAATTTTCATAACCAGCCAGATACAACACAGCAGCAGGCAGCATTACAAGGGTGGGAAGGGCCACTTTTTTTGGCCTTCCCCAGCCTAATACTACCAGCCTGCGGCCACCCCGGTGCCTGCCCGTCACTACAGATGGTCGGGTACTGGTTTGTACCCGGCTCTTCCCAGTACCCCTGGTGGCGGTGGGTACCGGGGTAATAATGGGGGTTAGTGTAGCCTCTGCACCGGCTAACATTAAGCCCCGCCTTAGTAATGGAGGTTGTCAATCAGCCAGCGGCCATTACTAAGGCGGTGATAATAAAGTTTAAAAAGATACAAGCACATAGAAAAAATATTTTATTGAAATAAAAAAACAACCCTCATTAACCATTTTATTGAGAATAAAAAAAACGCCGTCATTGAAGTCCTCGTATCCGAAGTCCAACAACCGAACCTGTAAAAAAAACACAAACACAAAAATAATCAGTAACACATAAAGAAGCAAAATTATTATTCTTACCTATCCTGGGTCCAGCGCTGGAGACGCAATGTCAGCGAGCTGGGCCCTGTATCTAATCCTATCATGTGTGATACAGTCTGCTGAGCTGTGTATCTAATCCAATCATGTATGATACTGTCTGCTGGGCCCTTTATCTAATCCGATCATGTGTGATACTGTCTGCTGAGCCACTGTATCTAATCCTATCATGTGTGATACTGTCTGCTGAGCCACTGTATCTAATCCTATCATGTGTGGTACTGTCTGCTGAGCCACTGTATCTAATCCTATCATGTGTGATACTGTCTGCTGAGCCACTGTATCTAATCCTATCATGTGTGGTACTGTCTGCTGAGCCACTGTATCTAATCCTATCATGTGTGGTACTGTCTGCTGAGCCACTGTATCTTATCCTATCATGTGTGATACTGTCTGCTGGGCCACTGTATCTAATCCTATCATGTGTGATACTGTCTGCTGAGCTGTGTATCTAATCCTATCATGTGTGATGCTGCCTTCTGAGCCACTGTATCTAATCCTATCATGTGTGATACTGTCTGCTCAGCCACTGTATCTAATCCTATCCATAGTTTATAGGGTCGTAGTGCTATAGATATGCTATGCTGTCTCATATACACACTTTTTTTTGGGGCGGACACATATGTATTGGGGCTATTTCCCGGACATTTTAAGCCCTGAGGTTATGTTCACACGCAGCATCTGTTACGGCTGAAATTACTGTGCTGTTTTCAGGAGAAAACAGCACCGTAATTTCAGCCGTAATGGCATGTGCAGGCGTCTTTTGCTGCGTCCATTACGGAAGTAATTGAAGCTGCTTTTCCATGGAGTCCATGGAAAACGGCTCCATTTACGTCTGAAGAAGTGACAGGCACTTTTTTACGCGCCGCCTTTTGACAGCGGCGCGTAAAAAAAAATGACCATCGGCACAGAACATCGTAAGACCCATTCAAATGAATGGGCAGATGTTTTCCCACGCTTTTGAGCCGCATTTTCGGACGTAATTCAATGCTAAAACGCCCGAATTACGTCCGTAAATAGTGTGTGTGTGAACCCAGCCTTAGTGACGCCCCGGCTGCTAGTGCTGCATTGTTGGGTCACTTAGGAGACCCAGCGATGCAGCTGAAAGCGGACCGTCGGCCATGAGAAGTTTGCGGGGGGGGGGGGCCCAGTAAGAATTTTTGCATCGGGGCCCATGAGCCTCTAGCTACGCCCCTGTATAGCAGCATTGTTGCGTTTGACCTTGAGTTTCATACCCTATATATTCTCTTTTCAATGATCTACATTCTACATGTATCTTATGTTCTCCAAGTAGTTATCGTACTCGTTGCGTTGTGTTCATAATCTGTATCTTAATATCCCACATCTCCTATGCATATATTTTCTGATTATCAAAGACAAATACTTAATATCATGATATACTAGCAGATCCATGCCGAATGTTCTTGATTTATTATACATCGCTGTTTTCTATATTATACATGCATTTCGCGATAAATTATACCTCATGAATAACATATAAAATCTGTCTTATATATATAAATAAGAGTTCCCTCCTCTCTATATAGTTCACAAGTGCATCTGCTTGTTGAATTTCTTTGACTCCGTGTCCCATTATGCGGCACATATTTATACTATAGCTCTCTATTTGATATCTACATTTTATATGTTTCACAATTAATTTAAATTTACATTTTTCAAGCATAATGTATAAAATTTATCTGTCCGTCCTAAATTTTTGTCCAAATCGAATTATATACTACCATTATTTCTTTCTGATTATATATGAAAAACTCCAGTCTTCTCGGCGTACGGATACCTCTAACAAATTAATTCATCTATACATTAATGCTTTACACAAAATAGTCCAAATGACATGCTAATATATGTTATAATCACTTATGTATAATGTTTCAGGTACCTTCTCCCTTGTATACAACAACTGTTTATTCTTTAAGCATATATCGTGATTCTGTCATATGCATTTTTTCAAATATTTGACATCATGATATATAGGTATATCTTCTTCAACTGCTTCTCTTTTAACAACATTTAACTATCTGTTTAATGTTTTTAATTCTTGACTTTATATTTTGTTGTACTTTGTATCTGTTCGAGTAAATAAAATACAAATTTATTTCTTTGATCGTGTGTTCCGGTTTCCTCCACTATGTGCCAAAATTTAACATTTAATCTGAATCTGTTTATTATAATATTGCACACATATTTATCTATTTACTTATTTAGTTAAAATAACTACATCGTGCAAAATATATAAACTTAAATAAATTCTTTCTTTTATTCCCCGCATTGCCACCCCGTTATTCGTTATTCACTAATCAACTATTTCTCCCTGTCTTACTTGGAGTTAATTACTGGCATTTGCATACTAATTTCAACAGCTGATATTTTGTGCATATAGTGGAGTCCCAGACACACGTTCAACACCTTCCTGCCATGACTAAGAACGCAGACCGCGTTCGAAACGCGTAGGCTTTGGGTATTCACCCACATTTCTCCTACCTTTGCCTTGGGACTGCGTCTCCCTTCCAATTTTAATTTTTTCTACAATAAACATGGGACGTGTTTTTCCCTTTTAAACCAACACTAGCGCTGGATCAATCTCTTCTCTTCTCCACACTGTCCATATATGGGCAGCGATGTCAGGGAATTCCACAGAGTCCCGGAGCAGAGCCGATACTAGCGCTCTGCACGGAACTCCGCTCTGAGGAAGACCCTGACACACTGTCCATATATGGGCAGCGATGTCAGGGAATTCCACAGAGTCCCGGAGCAGAGCCGATACTAGCGCTCTGCATGGCACTCCGCTCTGGGGAAGACCCTGACACACTGTCCATATATGGGCAGCGATGTCAGGGAATTCTACAGAGTCCCGGAGCAGAGCCGATATTAGCGCTCTGCCCGGGACTCCGCTCTGGGGAAGACCATGACACACTGTCCATATATGGGCAGCGATGTCAGGGAATTCTACAGAGTCCCGGAGCAGAGCCGATATTAGCGCTCTGCCCGGGACTCCGCTCTGGGGAAGACCATGACACACTGTCCATATATGGGCAGCGATGTCAGGGAATTCCACAGAGTCCCGGAGCAGAGCCGATACTAGCGCTCTGCACGGAACTCCGCTCTGAGGAAGACCCTGACACACTGTCCATATATGGGCAGCGATGTCAGGGAATTCCACAGAGTCCCGGAGCAGAGCCGATACTAGCGCTCTGCCCGGGACTCCGCTCTGGGGAAGACCCTGACACACTGTCCATATATGGGCAGCGATGTCAGGGAATTCTACAGAGTCCCGGAGCAGAGCCGATATTAGCGCTCTGCCCGGGACTCCGCTCTGGGGAAGACCATGACACACTGTCCATATATGGGCAGCGATGTCAGGGAATTCCACAGAGTCCCGGAGCAGAGCCGATACTAGCGCTCTGCACGGGACTCCGCTCTGGGGAAGACCCTGACACACTGTCCAGATATGGGCAGCGATGTCAGGGAATTCCACAGAGTCCCGGAGCAGAGCCTGTACTAGCGCTCTGCCCGGGACTCCGGCTCTGGGGAAGCCCCAGACATCGCTGTTCATATGTGGACAGCGATGTCAGGAAATTCCAGAGTCTCAGAGCAGAGCCGATACTAGCGGCTCTGTGTCCCGCGGGCCGCAGATGACAGGCCCAGGGGCCGCATGCGGGCTGCGTGCTTGAGACCCCTGGTTTAAAACATGGATGTTTCCGCTGTACTTCCTCCATAGGCACCCATATTTAAAAAAAACACATTTATATGCATTGGAATAGCTCAGCCTTTAAAGTAATTCCACGCAGCAAAACAAATCTTTTTTAGCCTCCGTTGGGTGTATGGGGGTCTATGGATTCATTTATCATAGGCGTCAGGAGCTTTCCCACCACATACATTAAACTGATAGAAATACCACGGTGTGAAAGACCCCGAAGAAGCTTCCACTGCAGGGAAAAACATAGTGTCCAAAATATCCAGTATGCGGCGCTATTGTGTCTGGTAAAATGCCGGGCAGCAAGTGGTAGGGGTACTATGGGGAACAGAAAGTGACAGGGGGGTCTCATGGGGTGCAGGGACACTGAAGAGTATTTAGAACCTTTATTGTTGGACTACTTTGGATTCGAGGACTACTTTGATGAGGACGTTTTTTTTATCCTTAAAATTGTTAATGAGGGATGTGTGGTAGTTTTTGATTTCAATAAAATATATATTTTTAATGTCTGTTTTTTTTTTACTTTATTTCTACTGCCTTAGTAATGGCTGCTGGCTGATTGACAGCGTCCATTACTATGGCAGGGCTTAGTGTTAGCTATTGAAAAGGCTAACACTACTGCCCCGTTATTACCCACCACCACCAGGGGTACCTGGAGGAGCCGGGTACGATCCAGTACCCAACCATCTGTAGTGACGGTCGGGCACTGGAGTGGCCACAGGCTGATATTATTAGGCCGGGTAGAGGTCGAAAACAGTGGCCCTTCCCACCCTGGTAATGCTAGGTTGCTGCTGCTGTGTTGTATCTGGCTGGTTATGACAAATAGGGGGGGCCCCCCGTCGTTTTTTTCTGATTATTATTATTATTTTTAGATGACGTGGGGTTCACCTATTGTTCATAACCACCGAGATACAACACAGCAGCAACAGCCTAGCATCACCAGGGAGGGAAAGGCCATGGTTTTTGGGCTTTCCCAGCCTAATAATACCAGCCTGCGGCGGCCCCATTATCCGACCGTCACTACAGATTGTCGGGTACTGGATCGTACCCAGCTCTTCCCGGTACCCCTGGTGGCAGTGGGTACTGGGGTAATAAGAGGGAGGTTAGTGCTAGCCTTTTCACCAGCTAATACTAAGCCCCTCCTTAGTAATGAACACTGTCAATCATTATTAAAATAAAAAACTCCCACACAACCCTCGTTAACCATTTTATTGAGAATAAAAAAAAAAGCGCCGTCTGAAGTAGTCCAAAAACCAAACCTGTAAAAAAAAACACAAAAAAATAAATAATCAGTAACACATAAAAAAGCAAAATAATTATAATACTTCCCTTTCCTGGGTGTAGTGCTGGAGCGATGGGAAACTCCTGACGTCACTGCCCATATATGGATAGTGACGTCAGGAGCAGTGCTGGAGTCCCCGAGCAGAGTGCTAATAGAGGCTCTGACCCGGGACAACGGTCCAGGGAAAGCTCCTGATGTCACTGTTCATATATGGACAGTGATGTCAGGGGCTTTCCCAGAGTCGGAGTCCCCAGGCAAATTCCTGACGTCACTGTCCATATATGGAAAGTGTTGTCAGGAGTAGTGCTGGAATCTCCGGGCAGAGTGCTAGCTGATGCTCTGCTCGGGGACTTCAGGCCACGTAAATAGCCCCATTGGATTTTAATGCAGCCATGTGACAGCCGTAAAAAAATAGGGCCTTAAGGGTGCATTGAAAAACATTCGATGTTTTGGACTAACTAACTGCCTGTCCCCACTGTTTACAGGCAGCCTAGTCTCTGAAAGCCCCTGAAGTCCCTTTCCAGCTATGCCCCTGCATAACACACACAGCACTCAGTCTCACAACACACAAACACACTTTTTTTTTTATCTATCTATATATATATATATATATATATATATATATACACACATACATACATACACACACACACACACACACACACACACACACATACACACACACACACACAGTATATATATATAAATATATATATATACACATACTCATATATACACACTCACACACTCATATATACACACACACACACACACACACACTCATATACACACATATATATACACACACACACTCATATATACACACACACACACACACACACACATATGTATACACACACTCATATATACACACACACACATAAATATGCACTCATATATACACACACACACTCGTATATACACACACTCGTATATACACACATATGTATACGCGCACATATGCATACACACACATATATATACACATATATATATACACACACACTCATATATATACTCACACACACACACACACACACACACACACACACACACACACATGTATATATACACACACACACACACATACACACACTCATATTTACATACATACACACACACACACACACACACACACTATATATATATATACAGTGAAGGAAATAAGTATTTGATCCCTTGCTGATTTTATAAGTTTGCCCACTGTCAAAGACATGAACAGTCTAGAATTTTTAGGCTAGGTTAATTTTACCAGTGAGAGATAGATTATATAAAAAAAAAAAAAAAGAAAATCACATAGTCAAAATTATATATATTTATTTGCATTGTGCACAGAGAAATAAGTATTTGATCCCTTTGGCAAACAAGACTTAATACTTGGTGGCAAAACCCTTGTTGGCAAGCACAGCAGTCAGACGTTTTTTTGTAGTTGATGATGAGGTTTGCACACATGTTAGATGGAATTTTGGCCCACTCCTCTTTGCAGATCATCTGTAAATCATTAAGATTTCGAGGCTGTCGCTTGGCAACTCGGATCTTCGGCTCCCTCCATAAGTTTTCGATGGGATTAAGGTCTGGAGACTGGCTAGGCCACTCCATGACCTTAATGTGCTTCTTTTTGAGCCACTCCTTTGTTGCCTTGGCTGTATGTTTCGGGTCATTGTCGTGCTGGAAGACCCAGCCGCGAGCCATTTTTAATGTCCTGGTGGAGGGAAGGAAGTTGTCACTCAGGATTTGACGGTACATGGCTCCATCCATTCTCCCATTGATGCGGTGAAGTAGTCCTGTGCCCTTAGCAGAGAAACACCCCCAAAATATAATGTTTCCACCTCCATGCTTGACAGTGGGGACGGTGTTCTTTGGGTCATAGGCAGCATTTCTCTTCCTCCAAACGCGGCAAGTTGAGTTAATGCCAAAGAGCTCAATTTTAGTCTCATCTGACCACAGCACCTTCTCCAAATCACTCTCAGAATCTTCCAGATGTTCATTTTCAAACTTCAGACGGGCCTGTACATGTGCCTTCTTGAGCAGGGGGGCCTTGCGGGCACTGCAGGATTTTAATCCATTACGGCGTAATGTGTTACTGTAATGATGGGGGTAGGGAAACGGACAAGTGAGCCCTAATCTACCCACCACTCTGTCCCTGCCTACTTGCGACGACCCGCCCTAGGCGACGGGGTACAACTGGGCGGCGGTCCCTACGCTCAGTAAGTGCACGAGACAAACAGACAAGGGTACACAAAGCTAAGGGAAATGGGGCAGTTGCCCACGGCAACACCGTGAGCAACAAGAGTGGTGAACGAGCCGAGTCAAACCAGGAGTGTACGAGGTACCAAACGCAGAGCAGGAGAGTAGTCAGTAAGCGAGGGTCAGTATGGAGCAGGATCAAATCGTAAGAAGCTGTAGCTGGGCCAGGAAACCACACGAGAAGATCACAAGCAAAGGAGGAACAGGAAAGGCAGGTATAAATAGACAGAGGGCGGGAGCTAGCTCCATCTGGCCAGGCTGCGAAAGGCTCTCCCACTCCTAAGCCTGCCATCCTGAGTGGTGGAAGATGGAGTCAGTCTCAGAGACATAGACTCAGGTGCAGACTGATTACCTATGGGCGTATCCACAGAAGTTCTGCCTGGCAGATCCTTTACAGTACCCCCCTTTTATGAGGGGCCACCGGACCCTTTCTAAGTGGACCTGGTTTATTGGCAAAACTAAGGTGGAACTTCCTGACCAATACCCCAGCGTGAACATCCCGGGCGGGTACCCAAGTCCTCTCCTCAGGCCCGTATCCTCTCCAATGGACCAGGTACTGGAGGGAGCCTTGGGCCATCTTGCTGTCCACAATCTTGGCCACCTCGAATTCCACCCCCTCAGGGGTGAGAACGGGAACAGGAGGTTTCCTCGAGGGAGCCAAGACGGGGAGCAGCGTTTAAGGAGGGAGGCATGAAACACGTCGTGTATTCGAAAAGATGGGGGCAACTCCAGTCGGAAGGAGACAGGATTGAGGACTTCAATGACCTTATACGGCCCAATAAACCGGGGAGCAAACTTCTTGGACGGGACCTAAAGGCGCAAGTTCCTAGACGATAATCACACCAGATCCCCGACCATAAACAAGGGGTTAGCAGAACGTCTTCTATCAGCCTGAGTTTTTTGTACGCTCTGGGACGCCTCTAGGTTCTTCTGAACCTGGGCCCAGACTGTGCACAGTTCCCGATGAACGACCTCTACCTCGGGATTGTTGGAACTACCAGGTGAAACGGAGGAGAACCGTGGATTAAACCCAAAATTACAGAAAAAGGGGGAGACCCCTGACGAGTTACTGCCCCGGTTATTAAGGGAAAATTCGGCGAGGGGAATTAATGAGACCCAATCATATTGACAGTCAGAGATAAAACACCTTAAATATTGTTCTAGAGATTAATTAGTCCTCTCAGTTTGGCCATTAGTTTCAGGATGGAAGGCAGAGGAGAAGGACAGATCAATCTCCAACTTTTTACAGAAGGCTCTCCAAAACAATGAAACAAATTGTACCCCTCTGTCCGAAACAATATTGACAGGGACCCCATGGAGACGCAGGATGTGTTTGACAAACAAGGTAGCTAACGTCTTGGCATTGGGTAGTTTCTTGAGGGGCACAAAGTGGCACATCTTACTGAAGCAGTCTACTACAACCCACACCACCGACTTGCCTTGAGATGGAGGCAAATCGGTGATAAAATCCATGGAGATATGGGTCCAAGGTCTCTGGGGAATGGGCAAAGAACGTAGTAAGCCCGCTAGTCGGTACCTGGGAGTCTTGGACCTAGCACAAACCTCACAAGCGGCGACGTAGGCCTTAACGTCTTTAGGCAACCCAGGCCACCAATAGTTTCTGGCAATGAGGTGTTTGGTACCCAGGACGCCTGGATGACCAGATAGTGCGGAGTCATGATTTTCCCTAAGTACCCTTAGCCGGAATTGCAGGGGAACAAACAGCTTATCCTCAGGAAGGTTCCCGGGAGCTGAACCTTGATCAGCCGCAATTTCAGAGACTAAATCAGAATCAATAGAAGAAATGATTATACCAGGAGGCAAAATACAAGCAGGATCTTCCTCCGAAGAGGGCTGGCCATGAAGCTACGCGACAGTGCATCGGCCTTAATATTTTTAGACCCAGCCCTATAGGTAACCAAAAGGTTGAATCTACCTGGTGCCTAGCCCCCTCCAGGAAGTGGCGCCACTCTTCAAATGCTCTTCAAATGCCCATTTAATGGCTAAGAGTTCGCAGTTGCCAATATCATAGTTACTCTCAGTGGGCGAAAACTTCCTGGAGAAGTAGGCACAGGGACGGAGATGGGTGAGGGACCTGGTACCCTGGGACAAGACAACCCCCACTCCCACCTCGGATGCGTCAACTTCCACGATAAATGGCTCCATTTGGTTGGGCTGAACCAGCACCGGGGCCGAGATAAAGCACTTCTTAAGGACCTCAAAAGCCTGGACAGCCTCAGGAGGCCAGTGGAGGAGATCAGCACCTTTGCGAGTGAGGTCCGTAAGAGGCTTAGCGATGACCGAGAAGTTAGCAATAAATCTCCTGTAATAATTAGCAAACCCCAAGAAACACTGTAACGCCTTCAGGGAGGCAGGTTGGACCCATTCCGCCACAGCCTGGACCTTGGCGGGGTCCATGCGGAATTCATGAGGAGTGAGGATTTGACCCAAAAATGGTATCTCCTGTACCCCAAAACACATTTTTCGGTTTTTGCAAACAGTTTGTTTTCCCGAAGGACCTGGAGCACCTTCCTGACATGCTCAATGTGGGAGGACCAGTCCTTGGAAAACACCAGTATGTCATCAAGGTACACTACAAGAAATACCCCCAGGTAATCTCTTAAAATCTCATTTATGAAATTCTGGAAGATCACAGGAGCATTACACAACCCAAAGTGCATGACGAGGTATTCGAAAAGACCTTCGGGCGTGTTAAACGCAGTCTTCCACTCATCCCCTACTTTGATGCGGATAAGGTTATACTCCCCCCGTAGATCAAACTTAGAGAACCATTGGGCCCCCTGAACCTGATTAAAGAGATCAGGAATCAAAGGAAGGGGATACTGGTTCCTTACAGTGACCTTATTCAAGTTACGGTAGTCAATGCATGGCCTAAGACCACCATCCTTCTTCCCTACGAAGAAGAAGCCAGCACCTACCGGAGAAGTAGAGGGGCGAATGTAACCCTTGGCCAGGCATTCCTGGACATACTCTCTCATGGCTTCACGTTCGGGACAAGAAAGATTAAATATCCTACCCTTAGGGAGCTTAGCTCCTGGTACCAATTCGATAGCGCAATCGTATTCTCTATGAGGAGGTAACACTTCGGAGGCCTCCTTAGAGAAAACATCAGCGAAGTCCTGAACAAACTCAGGTAGCGTGTTCACCTCCTCAGGGGGAGAAATAGAATTAACAGAAAAACATGACGTCAAGCATTCATTACCCCATTTGGTGAGCTCCCCAGTATTCCAGTCAAACGTGGGATTATGCAACTGCAACCAGGGAAGGCCTAAAACCAAATCGGACGATAATCCCTGTACAGTACAGTACAGAGCACTGCTCCAAATGCATCGAGCCAACAAGGAGTTCAAAAACAGGGGTATGCTGTGTAAAATAACCATTCGCAAGAGGAGTGGAGTCGATACCCACTACCGGGACAGGTTTAGGCAAATCAATCAAAGGCATAGCTAGAGACATAGCAAATTCCACAGACATGATATTAGCAGAAGACCCTGAATCCACGAAGGCACTGCCGGCAGCAGACCTACCACCAAAAGAGACCTGAAAGGGAAGCAAGATTTTATTACGTTTCATATTTACGGGAAATACCTGTGCGCCCAAGTGACCTCCCCGACGATCACTTAGGCGCGGAAGTTTTCCGGCTGCTTATTCTTACGCCTAGGACAGGTGTTCACTTGATGCTTGTCATCCCCACAATAGAAGCAGAGATCATTCTTCCTGCAGAACTCTCTACGTTGTCGGGGGGACACGGAGGCCCCGAGTTGCATAGGTACCTCC